>NW_006256414.1:5712259-6069005 GCF_000478725.1 Eutrema salsugineum | reverse complement strand
TCTCCAGCTTCTTTATTGGGTAGACTAGCATCATATGAACTCATACCAGGGCGTTGTTGTGCATCTTCATCAGGATCTTTGGGAGATTTCTTAGAAAACTTCTCAATTTGCTCAATGTTGGGCATCTGTTCCATTCTTGCATCAATCTCCCGTGCTTTGAGCTCGAGTCTGTTCAGCCTGTGCTCGATCTCTTGCAACTCTTCGTCTGTCTTCTCTCTATACCAGGAGGCGGATTCTCTGACTTCTTTAATCTCCTGTTTGATTCAACAATATCACTTGAGTTTTGTATGATGTCATACCCTTGTCTTGTCTGCTCTGTTGCGACTTGGTGGATCATCCTAGCTAGTGTTTGTGAGTCCTTGTGGGTTTGTTCTTCCAAAACTCGAACATGATTGGCCATATCATCGAATTTTTTGTTGAACTCTTCAGAGATTGAATCAATTTTCTTGAGCAGGGTGTTTTCGGTGAGAATCTGCTGATCAAGGAACTGGTTTATCATTCCTTCGAGGCGTCCCAAACGTCTGCTGATCCTCAAGTTGTCCTCTTGCTGATTAGGGTTCTGTAGTGGAGGATAATAGGCGTGTGGCTCGAAGTAGGTTGGAGGAGGACCATAAGGATCTTTCTGGCGTCGAACAGTCTCTCTGCGCCGGTGGTAAGGGTGGTTTGGCTGGCTGTATCGATCCATGTGGCTAAGATTTCGGGCTTGGTGTTCTTCTCTGCGTCTGGTGGCTTGAGGAGTGTTATAGAAACCTTCTTCATAGTGTATAGTTCGATTTATAGGATCCATATCTTCTAAAATGGAAACAAAATAACCAAAAAATGGAAATATGCAGAAAAGGGGTTCTAGAGTCGATTTACCAACCTTTCTTGGGATTTTGGGGAAAAGAAAACGCGTGCCTTCCCCGGCAACGGCGCCAAAAACTTGATGTGTGGTGTGTGTGTGGGTTGTCAAGTTTTACCCTAAATGAAATCAATAGCCGCAAGTGCACAGCTGATCGATTGTAATACTTAGAGATCGAATCCACAGGGAAGGAGGATCTTTTCCTGCAAAAGCCTTTGAAAGAAATATAAAGTAAGGAAGTCTAGAACCAAAACGGTTTTGTGGGGGTTTTGGTGGTGTGTTTAAAATGTAAAAACGAAATCTAAAAAGAAATTACGGGAATTAAATGGTCTAATAACTAAACTTAACGAAAATGAATAAAAACGAGAAAAACGGATATTCTAATTGCTTAAATGAAAATTAACTAAAAAGGAATGAGAATATTGAACTAAAGCTTGAAATAAAAACGGTGTAAATCTATAGGAAAGAAGGCGTTGGGCTTCAGGAAAGTTTTCTCAGGGGTACGAACGATTCAAACATTGCTAGAGAGTAAATTTGATAAGATCTTAGCTTAAACTTTTCGAACTGGAGTCACGGACGTATGAATACGCCACTGTCGTGATCATAGACAACTATCTCTCTCAACCCTGACCAGTAGGTTTCCACTCTGGCCCTGGAAGAGAAGAGATGCATTATGTTTAAAACTCGTCAGCATTCACAAATCTCCCATAGGTAGGTTTCCACTCCTATGTTTGTTTTGCTCTCCCAAACTAGATCTGACACCGGATGAACAATTTCGTGTCACCAAGCATCTAGATCAGATTGTAGTTCATGACGCTACTCTCATGCAGTAAAAACGAATTCAGAAGAAAAGGTTCTAAGATTCGGCTCAAAAGCTCATGGAATCCTCCTCGAACATATAAATCCTCATCGAAAATCCCTTAATCCCAACAATAAAACTATTCAGACATAATGAACAAAATCAAAAACATAGTATTAATAAGTAGAATAGAAACCGAAATTGAAAAAGAAAGAACAAGGGTTCAAGAAACATCTCTGGACGTCACTTAGGGTTTCTCCAAATGAGGGAATCATTGTGGGCTTTAGAAATGGGCCCTCAGGCTCGGAGTTGGCTTGCCGCGGTCGGGATGGCTGTGGCCGCGGGGAATGGACTGCTGGCCGCTGTCGGGATGCTTCTGACCGCGGGAAATGGCCTGTTGGCCGCGGGTAGAATTGCTTGCCGGCTGGTTTACGGGACATCTTGCTCTTCGCGTATCTTTTGATTGTACCGTTGGATTGCCAAGCTGTAAAGTGTGCTGGAAAGCTGATACTTCCATCTTTAAGGTCTCCATATTTGTGCTGGATCAGACGGTGAGAAGGCCTTCAATCAGGGGTGAACTTCTGACGGTTTGACTCTGAGCTGAAATCTAGTTTTCTATCCATGTTGTTAAGCTTTTCCCTAAGTTACCTGAAAAGAGTCTTGGAACTACAAATACTAGAAAAACGTGATAAAAGTACTTAAAAGCAATTAAAAACATAGAAAAAGTATTTCAAAACGGTCCATAAAAGTGGTCAAAATACGGTGTTATCAACTCCCCCATACTTAAACCTTTGTTTGTCCTCAAACAAAGCAAAAGCCTAAACTGGTTATGTGAAAACAAAAATAGGAAATGCACAAATCTGATGGTGGTGGTGACTTGATGTGGTTGTGTCGAGTGTTGTCAAGTTTTACCCTAATTGAAATCAATAGCCGCAAGTGCACAACTGATCGATTGTAGTACTTAAGGATCGTATCCACAGGGAAGGAAGATCTTTTCCTATAAAAATCCTTTGAAATAAGTATAAAGTAAGGAAGTCTAGAACCAAAACGGTTTTGTGGGGGTTTGGTGGTGTGTTTAAAATGTAAAAACGAAATCTAAAAAGAAACTACGGGAATTAAATGACGTAATAACTAAACTTAACAAAAATGACTAAAAAGGTAAAAAATGGATATCTAATTGCTTAAATGAAAATGAACTAAAAAGGAAAGACAATATTGAACTAAAGCTTGAAAGAAAATCGGTGTAAATCAATGGGAAAGAAGGCGTTGGGCTTCAGGGAAGTTTTCTCAAGGGTACGAACGATTCAAAACATTGCTAGAGAGTAAAATTGATAAGATCTTAGCTTAAACTTTTTGAACTGGAGTCACGGATGTATGGATACGCCACTGTCGTGATCATAGACAACTATCTCTCTCAACCCTGACCAGTAGGTTTCCACTCTGTCCGTGGAAGAGAAGAGATGCATTATGTTTAAGACTCGTCCTAATTCACAAATCGCCCATAGGTAGGTTTCCACTCCTATGTCTGTTTTGCTCTCCCAAACTAGTTATGATACCTGGATGCTCCTGACCGCGGGAAATTGCTTGTTGGCCGCGGGTGGAATTGCTTACCGGCTGGTTTACGGGACATCTTGCTCTTCGTATATCTTTTGATTGAACCGTTGGATTGCCAAGCTGTAAGGTGCACTGGAAAGCTGATACTTCCATCTTTAAAGTTTCCAAATTTGAGCTGGATCAGACGGTGAGAAGGCCTTCAATCAAGGATGAACTTCTGACGGTTTGACTCTGAGCTGAAATCTGGTTTTCTATCCATTTTGTTAAGCTTTTCCCTAAGTTACCTGAAAAGAGTCTTGGAACTACAAATACTAGAAAAACATAATAAAAGTACTTAAAAGCAATTAAAAACATAGAAAAAACATTTCAAAATGATCCATAAAAGTGGTCAAAATACGGTGTTATCAACTCCCCCAGACTTAAACCTTTGTTTGTCCTCAAACAAAGCAAAAGCATAAACTGGTTAAGTGACAACAAAAATAGGGAATGCACAAATCTCATAGACATGAACTCCTAAACTAGGACCAAAGATAGTGCATCAATCCACAACTTAGTCTAGAATATTCTCACCAATGCACAAGAGATACTAGTCCACTTTTTCCGTCATGCAAAACTTAAACAATCTAAATCTTGATTCCAGTCAACTAGCTCTATACATTCATTAAGTTCAATAGTGAGTTCTCATTAAAGACATCATCCAGGGTAGACGGCGTTTGGCATTAAAGGGCTATTTAAGTGGTGGAGTTAAAGTGTTTCGGGTTACCTGAAGATCTGGAGGATGCAAGTTAATATGCAAAACAGCAAGAGAGATAAGGACCTGTTGATGACCACAGTTTTCAGTCACTTCTTCTTGCCAAATGTTGTTGCATAATCCTTCCTCCTTTGTTGTAAACAGATGTTCCCCCAGACTTAGATTCTTTCCGGGAATCAGAAAACAATCTCCAAAACTCCATAAAATCAAACTCTAGTTGCCTTGGGACTTAAAATTCGACCTCTCTAGACTCTCTAAGGCTTTTATTTCCTTTCTTTTCTTATTTTCGGATTTTTTTTTTGTTTGGAAAGGAAATGCCTTTTAAAGAAAGAGAGACTAGAGGACGAGATTGTACCAAAATTTGAGATTTTTCTAAGGCAAACTGAGCTTCCTCTTGTGTTGAATCCTTCCGGGAATTTTTCCGGCAAATCGTAGGTCTCTGTCCTTGGTGACTGAAAACTGTGTCGTTCCTCTTTCTCTCCAACGTTTTTGCACCTATCTGCATATAAGACAATAGAAAACAAGAGTGCATGTGGTTTGAAAGAGGATTGGTTAAGGTGGGGAACTAGCTAAAGATGAACTAGCCATTCAGGATCAAGAGAGAGTGGTAAAAGGATAAAGGAGTCTTGAATGTATGATTCGTTTCCCTGGTCTAATGCTTCAATGAGAAAATTAAGTCCAAATTAAGTCCAAATAAAACAGAGCTAGTGTATCCCTTCATCTAAATCGAAATCATTCAAATTCCTCTAGGGTACTTCGTTTCAAATGTGCTTAGCTACCGCCTAGTCTAGTCCTAAATCATGAATGATCATGTCACTAGGAACAGTCTAAAAGCACATAGTCAACTATCATTGATTCATGTTCACCATTCCCTTTAACACGTATTTTGTTTTGAAAACCGATTTTGAAAAACTTTAAGGAAAATGCAAAAAGTGTAGATAATGCAAGACTCATGAAAGAACAGTGGTTAGAAAGGGATGAAATCCTCCCCCAGACTTAAATCACACTGTCCTCAGTGTGAAACAAGTCGAGATTGGATGAGAAAAATGCATAGATAATCGAATTGGTAAGGACAAAGAGAACTTACCTGGATCCAAGATGCTGGTGGAGATGAACCGGATTCATTCGAAGGGGTTTGGGAAGGTGATAGGTCGTGATGAAGGTGGTGGAAGGTGATGAATGAGGTGGAGGGTGATTGGTGAGTTGGAATGGGGTGAAAGGGGTGGTTTGGGTCGGGTTTGGATGTCAACGACCAAGTGCCGCGATCAGGGGCTGCACGACCGCGGCGAACCATTGCTTGGCCGCGTTCAGGACTACACGACCACGGACGAATGGGTGTTTCCCGCGGTCCGAACACCTGCGACCGCGGGGGTTTATATCGCGGCCTCTTCCTGCTTCTCCTTGGTTCCTGCTGGGCCGAGCAGTCAGGTACCATCCTTCTTTTTGGTTTTTTCTGGTTTTTTGATTTTTTTTGGCTTTTTTGTTTTATAAGAGACACCTAAAACTAAGAAAAAGAAAAAGATCAATAGAAAAAGAAAGAAAAATTCTAAAGAAAACAATACCTAAATGGGTTACCTCCCATTAAGCGCTTCTGTTTTAAGGCGTTTAGCTCGACTTTTGGTGTTGGACGTGACTTATTCCAATGAAGAAGACCTTGTCCTGAGACAAGTCTTTTTCGACATCTCCTTGCTTTGCTTAGCAGGTTCTTCGTCACTCCAAAGTTCTTCTTCAAACTCTTCTGTTGCAGAACGTTTTCCTGCTTTGCTGTTGTATGGGACAGCTTCTGTGAAGACATCTTTGTCGATATTAGCAAATGAAATCCTCCGGTTTGGCCAGTCCATAATAGCTCCGGAAGTTGCTAGAAAAGACCATCCCAGAATCACTAGATATGTTGCATCCCTCGTCTCGACAATGTAGAAGTCGACAGGCACTATGCAATCTCCTATTCTCAAAGGAATTTCATGAGCGATTCCTTGAGGTGTTGCATTTGAATCATCAGCTAGACTAATCTTTGCTCTAGTCCTGCGAAGGTGTTTAATACCAAGTCTCAAAGCAATTGCCTTGGACATCATGTTAAGACAAGCTCCAGAATCACATAGCACGTTTTTAAACATTTCTCCTCTAATAGAGCAAGAGATAAGAAACTGACCTACACCTTCTTTTTAATGAAGTGTTCGAACAGGTTTATCTCTTCTGGCATGATTGAACAAGTCTTCTATCTCAGGGATTGATTATTTGCTCTCACAGAGGTAGTAGCCTATCATAAAGTCCTTGCAAGCTCTGGCAAACGTGATTCATTCAGGCAAATTTCGAACCACATCATTGAATTCGTCGAGCTTTTCCTTGCTGATTTTGTTGGTGTAGTGGCTGCAGTCTTCAGGTCTTTGAAGGTGGATTGAATAGATTGCAGCATCAGGTGATGTTCTGGGAAAAGTCAGACGTCTGGCTCTCCCAAAATAGGTTCGAATATCCTCCTTTGTCTCCTTGCTGTACCTAAAGAAAACTTGCAAACAACCAAGATGCCATATATCATCGAAACCTGTGTAAAGACGGATCGATTTCACAAACTTGTTGAATTCAATGAGCCTTTCTCTGGAGATTGGTGCTCCTAATTCCACCATTTTGTTTGGATTCCCTCCTTCTATGAACAGACGATAGTCTTCATCTTCGAGGTAGTGCCCTTCATATTCATCCTCATATGCTAAAACTATATTGCAAGGGAGTACCTCATTTTCTTCTTGAGATGTTTTGGAGCTGATAGCATACACCGTTTGCTCATGAAGAGGGGCTTTGACCATCCCAGCAGATGTATCAAATAAGCATTGACCTGTAGGAGTGAAAAGGGCTGAAAAGTATCTGACGGAGCATTTGCCGCGGGTAGAGGCTTCACGACCGCGGGTGAGGAGGGTTTTGCTGTGGTCAGGATGCTCACGACCGCGGCTGGAAGCTTGTTGGCCGCGGTCACGAGAGTTCCGACCGCGGGAATGAGGCTCCGAGCTGTTTCCTCCGTTTCGTCTGCTCCTTTGCCATTTGAACTGATTTCTGCACCTTCTAAATCCGTCTCCTCCTCTTTTAGGCTAAGATCTTTGATGAGAAGCGTCGAACCATTCGTTTCACGTCCTTGCATAAGCTTTTTGACCTTCTCTTCGATTTCATCGAGGGCATAGACTACTTTGTCCACGGTTGAGTCTATTGCCTCTGCTTTCTCTTGAACCTTGTGTACTCCATCCCAAATCTCTTCCACGCAAGAATAGGTTTGGTTGTTGTGGTAGTTAATAGTCTCTTCTGCTTCACCAAGTTTGATCTCTAAGGTGCGGATGCTCCAACCGGCTTTGCGAATGCGAACTTCGTGTGCTCCAACTCGTTCTTCGATTGCTTCCATCCTCTCCTGGACGGTTTCAGCACCTTCGTTTAGTTGGCTTTCGATGGTCTTGACTTGAGCTGAAAGATCTTCAAACTTTCTGTTAAAGCGCATTGACAAGTCGTCAATTTTCTCGTCGACTGTGGATCTTGCTTGAACGTCGAGTAAGTGCGAGACTGCCAATTCTAGTAGTTCCAATCGATGAATGGGTTGGACGTTTTCATTCTTGTGAGGCAAACGACGAGCAGGTTGTTCAGGGTTGGCCATTTGAGGTGCGTAGGGTTCCTTCTGGGACGTTTTGTAGTCTTTGCTTTGAGTTTTTTCGTAGAGATCACGTAGATGCTTCTCTCTGCGTCTGGTGGCTTGAGGAGTGTTATAGAAACCTTCCTTATTTTGTATATTTCGATTTATAGGATCCATATCTTCTGAAATGGAAACAAAATAATCGAAAAATGGAAAATTGTAGAAAAGGGGGTTCTAGAGTCGATTTACTAACCTTTCTCGGGGTTTTGCAGAAAAGAAAACGCGTGCCTTCCCCGGAAATGGCGCCAAAAAACTTGATGGTGGTGGTGACTTGATGTGGTTGTGTCGAGGGTTGTCAAGTTTTACCCTAATTGAAATCAACAGCCGCAAGTGCACAGCTGATTGATTGTAGTACTTAGTAATCGAATCCACAGGGAAAGAGGATCTTTTCCTACAAAAAGCCTTTGAAATAAGTATAAAGTAAGGAAGTCTAGAACCAAAACGGTTTTGTGGGGGTTTGGTGGTGTGTTTAAAATGTAAAAAAGAAATCTAAAAAGAAACTACGGGAATTAAATGACGTAATAACTAAACTTAACGAAAATGACTAAAAATGTAAAAAAACGGATATCTAATCTATACTATTATTTGCGAAGTCAAAAATCTTACGTGTCGGCTCCAGAGCGATTTGCTTGTGTGTCATATTAAAAACTATATACGTGTCATTTTTCTTAATTCTAATTGGATTATCATTAATCATACGTGTCACTATAGTTAATATGATTTTACATCAATTACAAACCATCGAATTAGTTAATGGGCCATCGGTTTTGTTTAATTCACCGAATCTGTTAAATGGGCCACCAAAATTTTTTTAAAAAAAACCCTAAAACATCTATCCTACACTATATATATCGTTAGCTTACATATGTTTTTCACCTACACAACTAACTCACCGTTCTTTTAGGTCTAATTCCTCTTCTTAAATTTGTTCAGCAACATCTTTTTAATTTTCTTTTTTGTTAGAAGATGTTTATCTTTGTATTCATAGCTTCTTTTCATAACGAGATGTTCATCTCTGCATTTTAATTTTAACATTTATTTTCTTATGTTCGAGTTTTGTAAAGATAGCTTCTTTATTTTTGTCGACCTTGATAAATCAACCTCGCCTTCTTTATTTTTTCTTAAACCTAGGTATCATCTTGCAAAATACAGCTCATTGATTCAAACAGGTGATTCAAACAATGAATCTAACAGGTGATTCTTAAAAATAATTGTGATTAATTGGTTTTTTATTAGTTTCTTATAAATTTAAACTGATTACAAAAAATTAATTTTTAAAACTAACATACTCGCCTATTCTCTTATTTATTGTTTATTCTCTTATCTATTGTTTTCATCTGTTGGACAGGTGACTCAAATCAAAACGAGTCGGATTGTGTTAAAAAGATTCCCGGTTCAATGTAGCAATGAGGATGACATCCTTTCCGCTGAACTTCTTCAAACAAAGAGAGACTCAGCCAATTGCAAATCCAATTCACAAAGTTCCACTACCTCGTGCTTGTGAATTTTATGATGTGCAGAAAACATATTTCCACACAAATGCAAACTCCCGAAAACCTTAAATAATAGCTCTGAGGCAGCAGTCCATGGAGACAAAATGGCATTCTCCTAACTTTTTGAAAAACTTTACAAAACACATAAATCAAAACTATGGACGTCTACCATTAGGATTAATTAATCAATTATTTCAAATTAGTGTTGGACTCTTAAGGTTAACAAATTAATAAACACTCAATAGAAGTTAAAGAATATGTACATGTAACATTCAATAAAAGTCTGTTGACGAATATTTTTTTTATCAAAAACATTCGATAAAAATAATTACAAAAATTTATATTCTAGAATATGTGGGCTTATATTCTCAAAAAAAAAATATGTAAATTTTGAACCATCGCAAATTCTAATTATATAAAACATGTGCGTGTATCTTAAACAAAATATATTAACTATAAAAGATATGTAAATTGATAAGATATGTAAAAATAAGTGTCGGCAATAAAGATGTGTAAAAGTATTAAAAGTCCCACATTGGTAAGATCTGCTCATAACTAAATCTTCACAATGCTATATACTTTTATCAATCATCGACTAAAACACACAATTCCATTCTCTCTTATAACGATAGTTTCTATAGCTTTCTCCTTTTCTTATACCGAAAAAGGTGAGATTCAGTCTAAATTTTTTTTTTTTAAATTATGGAAAAATAAATTATACATTTCCCGAATTAATCATCCAAGAAGGCTAATACCTCCAGGATTATATGATAGATTATGTGAGAGAATCATATAATCATATAAACGTGAGAAAACCATTGATAATTCGTAATTTTGAGGTAGCGTTTTACAATAATTGGTAATGAACACTTTCAGTCAATGATGATGTGATTTTTGTTCACGGCAACCGCCCTTGAGCATCAGCAACAAATCATTGTTAGTCTCGGCTTAGAACGGATTGGCTGTGAAGATTAGGGTTTACCATTGTTAGTCTAGACTAACGATAATTAGGATTCCGAGTTATATGTGAAAACCAAATAGTTTTGTTTGGGTTATTTATTTTTTATGGTTTTAGAGAAAAGGTTTACAAATCAAATGTAATGTGGTTTTGGTATAGTTTTGATTCAAATTTGAGTTTGGTTCAGTTCAGATATGGAGTCGGTTACAGAAAATCATAACAAAAATTAAAATAATTAATTAATTTTAAATAAGATTGTAGATATTAGTATTTAAAAAAAAAAATAAATTATTATGTTGAGTTTCGGTTAGTACGTTCATTCGGGTTATCTTATAATTCGGTTTAAAGTCAGAAATTTTGGTTCCAGAATTTAGTCCATCCAATCATCATTCGGTTTGAAGTATAGATTGCGACTATATGTAGATTATTGAAATATATATTTTATTGTAGTATAGTAAAGTATAAATTATATGAGTACATATATGTAGATTATAGATGTATATATTATGAGTTTTAGATTATTGAATTAAAGATTATGGATATACATAATTCATTGAAGTATGAATTTGTATTGGGTGAATTAAAACAATGTCTTTGATTACCACAGTTACGTCTCTTTATATATATGGATCCCCATATTCGTGGTTTTCAATCAATCAATTTAAAATATAAATTTCATATCTTAAATATTGTTTTTAACAGTTTAATCATTTGCAGGATAAAGTGGTATTCGTTCTTCTATAGTGATGCCTCCAAAGAAGAAATATAGACCAAGAACACCAAAACCAAAACCGATACCTACTTTTAATAGACGTGACATGAACACTATTATTACTAACTCTATCTCATTGAATAAAGTTATCTTAATACCAAGTTTTTAAAACATTAATTATCGGTTATGCAGGTTTACTTTCGAGAAGCCAGCAATATGTACCAGAAGATACCATGTTTAACCAATCTGGAGATGATATTACCTTGAAAAGAAAACGTTCTCAAATGGCCAGGAAAACAAGGATGAAAATTTTGCGATCAAAAAGAGCATGTCATAATCATCAAAACACAGGTTAGTCTTCATCTACCTCGAAATATAATTTTGTATAAATTTCCCCTCTGTATCTAACATATTATATTGAAATATTTAAGCAGATCTCTTACCCAAACCAGACGGAATAGATGATTTCGTCTGTTTTGTTGCAACTGATGATGAGTCTGAAAATGAAGACACTCATCACAAAGAAAGATTAACTAAATCACAAGATACAGCTGATAAAGTTACAAATAATCAACAATTTTTATGAACCGACAGTTCTGATTTTGCTGATATTGGATTGGCTACC
Organism: Eutrema salsugineum; assembly: GCF_000478725.1. Classification (NCBI taxonomy): domain Eukaryota; kingdom Viridiplantae; phylum Streptophyta; class Magnoliopsida; order Brassicales; family Brassicaceae; genus Eutrema; species Eutrema salsugineum. Next base: position 6,057,608 of record NW_006256414.1, on the reverse strand, counting down.
AATGGTAACTTTTTTTACAATATCCAATCTATACTATTTCAAAACCATATATTCGAATAAACAAGTTACTAATATATTTCATAATCAATCTACATAGGTTATTATGATGAAGGTGATCAAGCTTATATGTGTAGTCATTGCAATGCATACATGTAGTTTGGAGAAAGAATAAATAAAAGGCGCATTAAAGGAACTCCTGTTTTCACGATGTGTTGTCATAAGGGAAAAGTAACTCTACATCTTCTTAAAAAACCACCGAATACAATACTCGAACAAATTTACGTGAGAACATTCAGACATACAATATGATGTTTTTCTTTACATCTCTTGGTGGAAAAGTGAATAATAATATCAACAAAGGTCCTGGTCCATACATGTTTCAGCTGTGTGGTGAAAATTATCATAGAATAGGTGATATGATACCAGCTACTGGTAAACAACCGGCTTTCTTGCAGCTTTATATACATGACACAGTCAATGAAACGAAAAATCGTATGGCTCATTTTAGGTTTTTTTCTTTTAACGTCTACAATCCAGATTTTAAAGTTCTAAATTCTATCTACTAAATGACTAAATCATTTACCTATTATGCAGTAATGAAGGGACGCCCAATGGTCTAAGAGAGGAAGTAGTCGAGGCATTGAAAAAAATGTTGTACGCTCATAATACTCATGTCAAAGCATTTAGAACAGCTTGTGATAGGCTTTCTAGGTGGCCAAAGATTACAAGATATTTGCAAAAACATAATTTAAACATAGAAGATAGGCCAGATCTGTGCTGTAGAGTATTCAAATTGAAGCTGGACAATCTTATGGACTATTTATCCGAAGATGAAGTATTGGGAAAAGTAAATACAGGCATTTTCAATATCTTAAAATTTTAAAAAAGTTTTTAATTAAAAAAAAATACTAAGCTTTTTTTTTTTTACAAGCTTCTCTATAACTTATTTGATTTTTTGTTTTTCCTCGGCTCAGCAATGTACACAATTGAGTTTCAGAAGAAAGGTTTACTGCATGCACATATCATACTTTTCTTGGATCCAGAGTCTAAAGTCCCAACCGGGGATGACATTGACAAGTCTGATAAGGATTTAGAACCTCATCTTTACGAAGTGATAAGTGATTCAATGCTACATGGACCATGCGGTGAGTTAAATAGGAACAATGTGTGCATGCAGAATGGATCGTGTACTAAGTTCTATCCAAAACCTTTTAGTTCAATCATGAAGATTGACGATGCTGGTTTCCCAATATACAAGCGAAGACCTGACGGTTTGGTTATCACCAAAAAGGGAATTGAACTTGACAACAGATATGTGGTTCCCTATAACAAAAAGATCTCACTGCGATTTTGTATTCCTATTAATATTGAGTGGTGTAATCAGACTAGATCGATTAAATATTTGTTCAAATATATTAATAAGAGTCCAAATTACATACAAGCTAAAGTTGAGAAAAATGGCGAAGAAGTTAAAGTTGATGATGAGGTCCAAAGATTATTAAATTGCAGGTCAGTTATATTTCAACTATACATCTATATTATTCCGTGTTATTAACAATTATTTTAACAACTTTTCTAAATATTAAGGTATCTGTCGCCATACGAAAGCAGTTGGAAGATTTTAGCTTTTCCTACCCATTTTCGTACCATAGCAGTTGTACAGTTGTCTTTTCATTTACCTAATCAACAGTTTGTTGTCTATGATGAAGACGAACCCGTTGAAGAAGTAATTAATCGTCCATCAGTTGCACGGTCAAAGTTTCTAGCTTGGTTTGAGGCAAATAATCAATTTGAGGAGGCTGACAACTTGACATACGCTGAATTTCTAACGATGTTTGTTTGGGTTACAAAAACCAGATCCTGGAAATTATGGTAAACAGGTTTTGCTATTGGGAGAATTACGTATGTGCCACCTTCTTATATAGAAGCATACCATCTAAGAGTGTTGCTTAACAGTAACACTGTCAAGTGTCCGAAAAGCTTTAAGGATTTACGCAAAGTGCATGGAGTTATTCATCCTAAATTTAAAGATGCATGTTATGATTTAGGATTGCTTGATGATGATAAAAAGTATATTGAGGCTCTTAAGGAAGCAAGTTTATGGGCATCTGGCAAGTTCTTGCGCCGATTATTTGCTATTATTCTGGCTTCTAATTCTGTCACTGCACCTCAAGATCTTTGGAATTCAACGTGGGAATATCTTACTAAAGATATCTTATACAAGATGAAAAAAAAACAAAAAAATCAAAGTACATTTCCTAAACGTTTTTTTCATATATTTCTATAAATGATTACTCATATTCTAATAGATAAATAAATTTTTCTTACCTTGCAGATTTGATTATGTCTGATATGCAGTTGAAGAATCACACATTATTTAAGATAAAAAAAATACATGCGTCGAAATGGTAGCACTTTAAAAAAATTTGACACAATGCCTCGACCAGATGATGTTTCATTCGAAAAAGACAAGAATCCTCTGATTCTCAAAGAAAAAAGTTATGATCGTGATAAGTTACGTGCAGCACATAAAGAAATGTTGAAAACCATCACCGATGAACAAAAGAGTATATATATATGATCAAATTATTGGAGCAGTGAACAACAATAATGGTGGTATGTTTTTTGTATATGGTTTTAACGGAACGGGTAAGACTTTTTTATGGAGTATTCTTGGTGCTGCTCTTAGATCTGAAGGCATGATAGTTCTTAACGTTGCGTCTAGCGGGATAGCATCATTGCTGTTACAAGGAGGTCGAACTGCACATTCACGATTTGGCATCCCGATTGCTGTTAATTCAACAACAATTTGCTCAATAGCAATTCACCTCAGGTTGATCTGATAAGAGAAGAAAAGATTATCATATGGGACGAGGCTCCTATGATGAGTAAATATTGTTTTGAAACTCTGGATAGAAGTATGCGTGATATACTCAAAAAATGATGACGTTTTTGGTGGGAAAGTCATTGTATTCAGAGGAGATTTCAGGCAAATATTGCCTATTATTGTAGGAGGTATTAGCACCCAAACTCTTATGGCTACCATAAATTCTTTTACTTTATGGGACAGTTGTACGGTTTTATAACTAACCAAGAATATGAGGCTTCAAAAGGGTGCTGAAGGTGATCGCGTTAATGAGCTAGATGCCTTTTCAAAGTGGATTTTAGATGTAGGAGACGGCAAAATTATTTCGACTGACAACGATGAAGCCGAAATTGAAATCCCTGACGATTTACTGATAAAAGAATGTGCTGATCCTGTTAAAAAGATTGTAAGAGAAGTGTATGGTGATTCATATAGATCGGAAAGAAATCCAAAATTTTTTCAAGATAAAGCAATTCTTAGCCCGAGAAATGCAGACGTCGGATTAATAAATGAATACATGTTATCAGAAATACAAGGTAAACATATTTAACGCTTTATACATACAATCTTACACATTAGCTTCATAATGTGATCAACTGAACTTCGTAAAACATTTTTCTAGCTGAAGAACATACATATTCAAGCTCGGACAGTATTGATACTTCTGATAAGGGCAAGATTGACAAAAAAGTTTACACACAGAAATATCTTAATAGTATTAAGATATCAGGATTGCCGAACTATGAATTGAAATTGAAAATAGGGACACCTATTATGTTGCTTCGGAATATTGATCGTAGAGGTGGTTTATGCAATGGAACAAGACTCTTGGTAACACAGTTCGCCAAACATGTTATTCAAGCTAGCCACATAACTGGAGAATATATTGGTCAAAAGGACTTGATCCCACGAATGTTTGTTTCCCCCACAGAGACAAGATTTCCTTTTAGAATGAGGCGTAGACAATTTCCGGTAGCTATCGCCTATGCAATGACTATCAATAAAAGTCAAGGACAGACTTTGCAAAAGGTTGGCCTGTATTTACCAAAACCAGTATTTTTCCATGGACAACTTTATGTGGCTATATCATGTGTTACTTCAACAACTGGTTTGAAGATTCTGATAACGAATACAATGGGTCATCCACAAACCAAGACTTTGAACGTTGTATACAAAGCCGTCTTTCAGAATGTAAGGAAACAATAATTTTTTTTAGGTTTATAATTTTATTATTTAAATAATTTATTTAATCTTTTATTAAATGAAATTTTGGTTTACATATCCTTTTCTTATTAATGATTGTTCTCATTGTCGAGAATCAAACATAAAACAAATAGAGTACCAAACGATAATGGTGTTTGCAGAATTAATGAGTTTAAAAAAAATATATTATTATCCAACTAACCAATTTTATGACTATGAATGTTCTTCCAAAATTAAAAGTTTTTATAATACATAAACATTTAATATTATAGAAAAAACAAGTACTCAGCTTCATGAGCCTCGCAAACCGCACATTGCGCGAGTCCCCACCTAGTTGCTTAAATGAAAATGAACTAAAAAGGAAAGACAATATTGAACTAAAGCTTGAAAGAAAATCGGTGTAAATCAATTGGAAAGAAGGCGTTGGGCTTCAGAGAAGTTTTCTCAGGGGTACGAACGATTCAAAACATTGCTAGAGAGTAAAATTGATAAGATCTTAGCTTAAACTTTTCGAACTGGAGTCACGGATGTATGAATACGCCACTGTCGTGATCATAGACAACTATCTCTCTCAACCCTGACCAGTAGGTTTCCACTCTGGCCCTGGAAGAGAAGAGATGCATTATGTTTAAGACTCGTCAGCATTCACAAATCGCCCATAGGTAGGTTTCCACTCCTATGTTTGTTTTGCTCTCCCAAACTAGATCTGATACCTGATGAACACTTTCGTGTCACCAAGCATCTGGATCAGATTGTAGTTCATGACGCTACTCTCATGCAGTAAAAACGAATTCAGAAGAAAAAGTTCTAAGATTCGGCTCAAAAGCTCATGGAATCCTCATCGAACATATAAATCCCCATCGAAAATCCCTTAATCCCAACAATAAAACTACTCAGACATGATGAACGAAATTAAAGACATAATATTAAGAAGTAGAATAGAAACCGAAATTGAAAAAGAAAGAACAAGGGTTCAAGAGAACAAATCTCTCTCTCCCTAAAAGGTAAAGCAAAAACAATAAAAGTATGAAGTAAATATTTTGGTGGTGATAGGTTACACGATTTAGGGTTCCTAAGACATGTATTTATAGTGCTCAAGACCTCTCTGGACGTCACTTAGGGTTTCTCCGAATGTGGGCTTCAGAAATGGGCTTTTTGGGCTCGGAGGTTGATGGCCGCGGTCGGGACAAGTGTGACCGCGGGGAATGAGTGGTTTGCCGCGGTCGGGATGCTCCTGACCGCGGGAAATTGCTTGTTGGCCGCGGGTGGAAGTGCTTGCCGGCTGGTTTACGGGACATCTTGCTCTTCGCGTATCTTTTGATTGAACCGTTGGATTGCCAAGCTGTAAAGTGTGCTGGAAAGCTGATACTTCCATCTTTAAGGTCTCCAAATTTGAGCTGGATCAGACGGTGAGAAGGCCTTCACAGGGGTGAACTTCTGACGGTTTGACTCTGAGCTGAAATCTGGTTTTCTATCCATTTTGTTAAGCTTTTCCCTAAGTTACCTGAAAAGAGTCTTGGAACTACAAATACTAGAAAACCGTGATAAAAGTACTTAAAAATAATTAAAAACATAGAAAAAGTATTTCAAAACGGTCCATAAAAGTGGTCAAAATACGGTGTTATCAACTCCCCCATACTTAAACCTTAATTTGTTTGTCCTCAAACAAAGCAAAAACCTAAATTGGTTAAGTGAAAACAAAAATAGGGAATGCACAAATCTCATAGACATGGACTCCTAAACTAGGACTAAAGATAGTGCATCAATCCAAAACTTAGTCTAGAAAATTCTCACCAATGCACAAGAGATACTAGTCCACTTTTTCCGTCATGCAAAATTTAAACAATTTAAATCTTGATTCCTGTCAACTAGCTCTCTACATTCATTAAGTTCAATAGTGAGTTCTCATTAAAGACATCATCCAGGGTAGACGGCGTTTGGCATTAAAGGGCTGTTTAAGTGGTGGAGTTAAAGTGTTTCGGGTTACCTGAAGATCTGGAGGATGCAAGTTAATATTCAAAACCGCAAGAGAGATAAGGACCTGTTGATGACCACAGTTTTCAGTCACTTCTTCTTGCCAAATGTTGTTGCATAATCCTTCTTTCTTTGTTGTAAACAGTTGTTCCCCCAGACTTAGATTCTTTCCGGGAATCAGAAAACAATCTCCAAAACTCCATAACATCAAACTCCAGTTGCCTTGGGATTTAAAATTCGACCTCTCTAGACTCTCTAAGGCTTTTATTTCCTTTCTTTTCTTATTTTTCGGATTTTTTTTTTTTTTGGAAAGGAAATGCCTTTTAAAGAGAGAGAGACTAGAGGACGAGATTGTACCAAAATTTGAGATTTTTCTAAGGCAAACTGAGCTTCCTCTTGTGTTGAATCCTTCCGGGAATTTTTTCGGCAAATCGCAGGTCTCTGTCCTTGGTGGCTGAAAACTGCGTCGCTCCTCTTTCTCTCCAAGGTTTTTGCACTTATCTGCATATAAGACAATAGAAAACAAGAGTGCATGTGGTTTCAAAGAGGATTGGTTAAGGTGGGGAACTAGCTAAAGATGAACTAGCCATTCAGGATCAACAGAGAGTGGTAAAAGGATAAAAGAGTCTTGAATGTATGATTCGTTTCCCTGGTCTAATGCTTCAATGAGAAAGTTAAGTCCAAATTAAGTCCAAATAAAACAGAGCTAGTGTATCCCTTCATCTAAATCGATATCATTCAAATTCCTCTGGGGTACTTCGTTTCAAATGTGCTTAGCTACCGCCTAGTCTAGTCCTAAATTAAGAATGAGCAAGTCACTAGGAACAGTCTAAAGCACACAGTCAACTATCATTGATTCATGTTCACCATTCCCTTTAAAACGTATTTTGTTTTGAAAACCAGTTTTGAAAAACTTTAAGGAAAATACAAAAAGTGTAGATAATGCAAGACTCATGAAAGAAAAGTGGTTAGAAAGGGATGAAATCCTCTCCTAGACTTAAATCACACTGTCCTCAGTGTGAAACAAGTCAAGATTGGATGAGAAAAATGCATAGATAATCGAATTGGTAAGGCTAAAGAGAACTTACCTGGATCCGGGATGCTGGTGGAGATGAACCGGATTCATTCGAAGGGGTTTGGGAAGGTGATAGGTGGTGATGAAGGTGGTGGAAGGTGATGAATGAGGTGGAGGTTGATTGGTGAGGTGAAATGAGGTGAAGTGGGTGGTTTGGGGTAGGGTTTGATCTCAACGACCATTTACCGCGGTCAGGAGTCACGCGATCGCGGTAAACAGGTGCTTGGCCGCGGTCAGGATCACGCGACCGCGGTCGATGCTACGTTTCCCGCGGTCAGAACGTCTGCGACCGCGGGGGCTTATTTCGCGGCCTCATCCTGCTTCTCCTTGGTTCCTGCTGGGTCGAGCAGTCAGGTACCATCCTTTTTTTTGGTTTTTTTGGGTTTTTTGATTTTTTGGCTTTTTTGTTTTATAAGAAACACCTGAAACTAAGAAAAAGAAAAAGATCAAAAGAAAAAGAAAGAAAAATCCTAAAGAAAACAATACCTAAATGGGTTGCCTCCCATTGAGCGCTTTTGTTTTAAGTCGTTTAGCTCGACTTTTGGTGTTGGACGTTGCTTAGTCTGATGAAGAAGACCTTGTCCTGAGACAAGTCTTTTTCGACATCTCCTTGCTTTGCCTAGCAGGTTCTTCGTCGCTCCAAAGTTCTTCTTCAAACTCTTCTGTTGCAGAACGTTTTCCTGCTTTGTTGTTGTATGGGACAGCTTCTGTGAAGACATCTTTGTCGATATTAGCAAATGAAATCCTCCGGTTTGGCCAGTCCATTATAGCTCCCGAAGTTGCTAGAAAAGACCATCCGAGAATCACTGGATATGTTGCATCTCTCGTCTCGACAATGTAGAAGTCGACAAGCACTATGCAATCTCCTATTCTCAAAGGAATTTCATGAGCTATTCTTTGAGGTGTTGCATTGGAATCATCAGCTAGACTAATCTTTGCTCTAGTCCTGCGCAAGTGTTTAATACCAAGTCTGAAAGCAATTGCCTTGGACATCATGTTAAGACAAGCTCCAGAATCACATAGCACGTTTTTAAACATTTCTCCTCTAATAGAACAAGAGATAAGAAACTGACCTGTAGTCTTGACCTTATGGAGAATTCGAACTTGCCTTTCTCTGTAGGTGTTGACTGGTGTCTCAAACGCAGAATAGAATTCACAAATGAAAGCTGCAACGTCATATTCAATGATTGAATCGATGTATGGCATCTTTATCTCGCTGCATGTCTGGTCTTCTTGGATTGAAGAGTCAGCTGAATCTTCAACACATTCCTTTGCCATCATACAAGGTAATGATTCCTGCCAATCTTTTTCTTCATCTGAAACTTGGTTTTCTTCTTCCTGAGTTGCTTTTTTTAGGTGCTGGAGGTTGAAGTTGGGACAGAAGATGTATTATTTCCCTCTCAAAACCCGTAGGTGCATCTGAGCGACCAACTCCCGCGGTCAGAGGAGTCACGACCGCGGGAAACAGGGCTTTGGCCGCGGTCGGAACGCTTGGACCCGCGGCCCTGGATGTAAACTGCTCATAGTCTGTCTCTTCCTTCTTGTACTTGATACGAACCTCTCCAGCTTCTTTATTGGGTAGACTAGCATCATATGAACTCATACCAGGGCGTTGTTGTGCATCTTCATCAGGATCTTTGGGAGATTTCTTAGAAAACTTCTCAATTTGCTCAATGTTGGGCATCTGTTCCATTCTTGCATCAATCTCCCGTGCTTTGAGCTCGAGTCTGTTCAGCCTGTGCTCGATCTCTTGCAACTCTTCGTCTGTCTTCTCTCTATACCAGGAGGCGGATTCTCTGACTTCTTTAATCTCCTGTTTTGATTCAACAATATCACTTGAGTTTTGTATGATGTCATACCCTTGTCTTGTCTGCTATGTTGCGACTTGGTGGATCATCCTAGCTAGTGTTTGTGAGTCCTTGTGGGTTTGTTCTTCCAAAACTCGAACATGATTGGCCATATCATCGAATTTTTTGTTGAACTCTTCAGAGATTGAATCAATTTTCTTGAGCAGGGTGTTTTCGGTGAGAATCTGCTGATCAAGGAACTGGTTTATCATTCCTTCGAGGCGTCCCAAACGTCTGCTGATCCTCAAGTTGTCCTCTTGCTGATTAGGGTTCTGTAGTGGAGGATTACAGGCGTGTGGCTCGAAGTAGGTTGGAGGAGGACCATAAGGATCTTTCCGGCGTCGAACAGTCTCTCTGCGCCGGTGGTAAGGGTGGTTTGGCTGGCTGTATCGATCCATGTGACTAAGATTTCGTGCTTGGTGTTCTTCTCTGCGTCTGGTGGCTTGAGGAGTGTTATAGAAACCTTCCTCATAGTGTATATTTCGATTTATAGGATCCATATCTTCTGAAATGGAAACAAAATAACCGAAAAATGGAAATATGCAGAAAAGGGGTTCTAGAGTCGATTTACCAACCTTTCTTGGGGTTTTGCGGAAAAGAAAACGCGTGCCTTCCCCGGCAACGGCGCCAAAAACTTGATGTGTGGCGTGTGTGTGGGTTGTCAAGTTTTACCCTAAATGAAATCAATAGCCGCAAGTGCACAGCTGATCGATTGTAGTACTTAGGGATCGAATCCACAGGGAAGAAGGATCTTTTCCAGCAAAAGCCTTTGAAAGAAATATAAAGTAAGGAAGTCTAGAACCAAAACGGTTTTGTGGGGGTTTTGGTGGTTTGTTTAAAATGTAAAAACGAAATCTAAAAAGAACCTACGGGAATTAAATGGCCTAATAACTAAACTTAACGAAAATGAATAAAAACGAGAAAAACGGATATTCTAATTGCTTAAATGAAAATTAACTAAAAAGGAATGAGAATATTGAACTAAAGCTTGAAATAAAAACGGTGTAAATCTATAGGAAACAAGGCGTTGGGCTTCAGGGAAGTTTTCTCAGGGGTACGAACGATTCAAACATTGCTAGAGAGTAAATTTGATAAGATCTTAGCTTAAACTTTTCGAACTGGAGTCATGGACGTATGAATACGCCACTGTCGTGATCATAGACAACTATCTCTCTCAACCCTGACCAGTAGGTTTCCACTCTGGCCCTGGAAGAGAAGAGATGCATTATGTTTAAGACTCGTCAGCATTCACAAATCGCCCATAGGTAGGTTTCCACTCCTATGTTTGTTTTGCTCTCCCAAACTAGATCTGACACCAGATGAACACTTTCGTGTCACCAAGCATCTGGATCAGATTGTAGTTCATGACGCTACTCTCAAGCAGAAAAAACGAATTCAGAAGAAAAAGTTCTAAGATTCGGCTCAAAAGCTCATGGAATCCTCATCGAACATATAAATCCCCATCGAAAATCCCTTAATCCCAACAATAAAACTACTCAGACATAATGAACGAAATCAAAAACATAGTATTATTAAGTAGAATAGAAACCGAAATTGAAAAAGAAAGAACAAGGGTTCAAGAGACAAATCTCTCTCTCCCTAAAACCTAAAACTTAAAGAGTATTCTAAAACAATAAGAAAGATAGCATCCCCTCCGAAATAGGGTTCCTAGGACATGTATTTATAGTGCTCAAGACATCTTTGGACGTCATTTAGGGTTTCTCCAAATGAGGGAATCATTGTAGGCTTCAGAAATGGGCCTTCAGGCTCGGAGTTGGCTTGCCGCGGTCGGGATGGCTGTGACCGCAGGGAATGGACTGCTGGCCGCGGTCGGGATGCTTCTGACCGCGGGAAATGGCCTGTTGGCCGCAGGTGGAATTGCTTGCCGGCTGGTTTACGGGACATCTTGCTCTTCGCGTATCTTTTGATTGAACCGTTGGATTGCCAAGCTGTAAAGTGTGCTGGAAAGCTGATACTTCCATCTTTAAGGTCTCCAAATTTGAGCTTGATCGGACGGTGAGAAGACCTTCAATCAGGGGTGAACTTCTGATGGTTTGACTCTGAGCTGAAATCTGGTTTTCTATCCATTTTGTTAAGCTTTTCCCTAAGTTACTTGAAAAGAGTCTTGGAACTACAAATACTAGAAAAACGTGATAAAAGTACTTAAAAGCAATTAAAAACATAAAAAACATATTTCAAAATGGTCCATAAAAGTGGTCAATATACGGTGTTATCAGCCAACAAATTTGTTTATGGACTCCTTCAATAATGGGCCAATGAGATGGGCCACTGATTTTGTACTCGATCATAGCCACTGATTCTCGAAACTCTAAACCCAAAAGCATCTATCGCATTATATATACCTTTATTGCCTACATATTTTTTTAACGTACAAAAATCGTCTTCTGGTAGTAGTCAATGCTTTTTCTTTTTTTCTAGCAATCTTCTTCTTTATTATTCATAAAACTATAAGTTGTTAGTTTTTCTTGATTGCTTTCTTTATTGTTCATAAACTTATAATCTCTTTTTTTTTTCTAGACGTCTTCTTCTTTATTGTTCGTATAACTATAGGTGATTCGTTTTACTTGATTGTCCTATGTGTCTTTATTAAAAAAATTATGTGGCGTTTTAATTAGTGCTTATAGGTCGATCATTAATTCTACGTGTAAATACCCGTGACATGGATTTTTTCCTTCATTATGGGCCAGCGATTTTGTTTGTGGGCCACCGATCTTGAAGTCGGCCCTAGCCATTGATTTGGGTTATGGGCCACCGATATCAAAGTCGGTACTAACTTTAATCCTAGCGTATCCATCGTGCTATATATACTCCTCTCAGTTTTCATCATTTCTGACATACAACATCCGTCTTCTAAGGTCTAGCATTTTTAAAAAAAATTCATCCACGTCTTTTTAAAAAAATTGATATATACTATTATTTATGCATTTTCGTAATGACAACCTACTATTTTCTTATAGTTCATATTTCGCTGATTGAATATTTCATCTCTCGCCTTACAATAGTATTTTCAGGTAAATAAAAATTATGTTTTTTTATTTTAATTGATGTTTTAAATGTTTTTTCTGCTTCTAGACATTCTTCATATGTAAATCTATTGCCTAATAGTTCTTTCCTTCAAAAATTTTATGAATTTTCTGAAGCAGCTTTGTCCCCTCTGTGATCCCAGATTTTGCCAAATCACATGCCTCCATCTCAAATCGTTTTTACAGAATATGAACATTTTTCTGCCGATTTTTACTACTGTAAATTTACAGGTTGGTTGAAGTGTAATTATGACTATCCTAAAGCCATATCATATATGTGTTCTGAATTTCCGATCCATTGGGTTTGGGATCATAAAAACGTCAATGGCATCCTCTTCTTTGCGGCAACTCCAGACCGAGTATTATAGCCAAATGTAACCCTAACGCTGGTGAAGCCTACTACTTGAGAGTTTCATTGCATGTCGTTCGCGATCCATGTTTTTATATGAATATAAAAATTAATGATGTTGTCCACCCTACTTTCAAAGATGCATGTCATGATTTGGGTTTAATTCACGAAGATACTGAGTATATCGAAGCTTTCTATGAGGCAGGTCAACGGGTTCCCACTCCTCTCTTCGAATGATGTACACTGCTTTGTTACATGCAGGTTCTATGCCTTTTGTGATTGGAGATTCATTCAATGTTTTTAGTATAAGTTTCGTCAATTCTTTGCATTGTATTTGATTGTTTTTTCTTAATTATCTTATTTTAACAACTTCTTAGGGGGTGTTATTCAATCTGTATGTTGAAATCAACTCTACTAGATTAAAATAGATTAGATTTTAAAATTTTTTAATTCATTTAGAATCTAATGTATATGAGTTGTTTAAAATTTTAAGTTATTTAGCAGTGTATTTAGAAAATCACATGTTATCATTTAAAATCTAATAGAATAGAATTTTCAATAAATTTTGAATTTAAAAAATTCAAAGAAAAAAACAATCTAAAACCACATATGTACACGTAAAAAAAAAATTCATTTTCTGTGAACTTTTATCTCTTAAAAATGTGTTTTTTTTCTTTGATGACTTATGGGAAGAGAGAAGGGAGAGAGATATGTACTAGGGAAAAGAGAGAAATAGATAAATGAATGGGAAAAATAAGACGTGTGAGGAATAGAGAAATGGAGGGAAAAGAAAAAAAAATGGAGGGATGAAAGAGTGTTGTATTTGATTGATTAATACATAGAAGGAAGACAGAAAAAAACATAGGTGAATAATTATTTGTGTTAAATTTTATAATTATCAAAATCTAAGGGTAAAAGGTTGGATTTTGATTGTTAAATTTAACACATAAAAATATATTCAAATTCAGTTAAAATCTTTCACCTAAAATCAGTTGTAAGAATCTGTTAAACATGAATAACGTAAGATTTTAATTGACTTATTCAACTCTTTAATTGAATAACAAAGGATTTCAAACTCTATTAATGAAGAGATTCTAAATACATGAACCAATAACATTGGATTTTTATAGAGAAATCAAAATCAATTATTGAATAACAATGGATTGTAGATGGATTTAAACTCTATTAAAAACCATAATTGAATAACACCCCCTTAGATTTTTTCGTTGTGTTTGGATTTTAGTTATTTTCTCTAATGTACTTTCTAAATTTAATAATCATCAATAAAAATAAATGATTAAACAGATTTCTAATTAGTTTTTGCTAATTAATAATTTATGTATTGTTCTTGTTTTATCCATTCATAATTGTTATTTATTGTTATAAAAGACGTACATATATTTTTTCCTGATAAATCATATATACTGCTCTTACTTTTATTCACCTATAATTCTTACAACTTTGAAGTAGAAGTATAAAGAAGAAGATGTAGTTGATGATAAGAACTCAAAAAAAAAGATGAATTTGAATAAAACCATGGAGAATAAGAAGCAGATGAGAACATAAAACATTGAAGAAGAATAAGGATAAGAAAAAAAAGATGTTGGAGTTAAAGAAGGAATCCGGAAGAAAAAAATGAAAGATGAAAAAAACAAAGTAAAAGAAGGAGAAATGGGAAAATGAAGTAGCCAAGTAGGTGAAGATGAGAAAGAGATGAAGAAGAGTTTGATGAAGACCAAAGAGGAATAAGAAGTAGAAAATAAATAAGGCTAATAAAAATTTTAAAAAAAAAGAACTGAGAGAATACGAAGATGATGAAGAAGAAGTCAAAGATAATGATGAATATGCAAGAGAAGGGTGAGGAATAAGAAAATTGAAAGATACATAAGAGAAAGAAGAATAAAAAAGTACAAGTCAAAGACGATGAAGAAGAAGAATGAAAATATGAGGAAAAAGAAGATGAAGAAAACAAAAAGTATAAGTCAAAGATGAAAAATTTGGGGCAGCAAAAAAAAACAAAAGCCTTAAAATTGAAAACTGAAGAAGAAGACATATAAAAATAAAAATAAAAAAATAATAAGAAAAAATATGAAGAATAACTAAACCAAAAGATAAAGAATATGAAGAAAAGTAAAACAAAACAAAAGAGAAAGAAGAAGAAGAAGAAGAAGAAGACAAATCAGAAGAGAGAAATGAAATAGAAGTTGTAGACGAAGAAGAAGAGGAAAGAAAATATAAAGAATAAGAAAATTGACGTTGATAATAAAGAAGGAGGAAAAAAATGAAAAAGAAGACCAGAAAAAAAAGAAGAAAAAAAATTATGACATGACAAAAATATTGAAGAATAAGAAGGAAGTGGATGATGAATTTGGAGAAAGAGGAGATAGAAAGAAATTAAGTTAAAGTTTTCAGGGATATGTAGATGCTTCAGGGACATGTAGATGGAGAGAAAAAGAGAGAGAGAGAGAGAGAGAGCGTGAGGGGGATAAATCGAGAGAGAGAGGGAGAGAGAGAAAGAGAAATGGTAGAGAGAGTTAAACCTTATAGGAACATGATATTAAATCTATGATAGTTTGTATTTTCTGTATTTTTTTTTTATATTTGAAACACTTCTTACTATAAATGTAGTGATCTAAATCGTATAATATATACAGTTTAGGACGAAGGGGGAAGGAAGAGAATGAGAGAGAAATATTGAAATAGAGAGAGGGAGAGAGAGAGAATGATAGGAAGGGATGCATGGAGGTGAGAGAGAGAGTTAAAGTTTTCCAGTACATGTATTTGATTGATATAAAAAACGAAATAAAATATGAAGAATATGAAGTCGTGAGAACGAAGAAGACGAAGGTGATGAAGAAGAAAAAGAAGAATAAGTAGAATAAGAAAACTATGAGAAAAATATATAGAAAAGAAGAAGAAAAAGATGTGATAAAAAAAAAATTAAAGAATAAAAAGTAAGAAAAGACATATAGAATAAAAAGAAGAAAGACAAAGAAATAAAAGAAAATGAGAGAAACTAAAAAGAAGTCATGAAAGAAAAAGAAAAGATAAATATAGAAGATGATGAAGAAATATAAGGAAAAGACGATAAGAAAAACTAAAAGATAAATAAGAAGAAAAAAAAAGATCAAAAACAATTATGTGGAGACGAGGAACATGTCTTACTTCAATTGATATGTGAGTTCAATTACTTATTTAGTAAATATTTTTGTCTTTAGTTTTGGATAGTGTTTACTTTTTGGATTTGCTTTATATTATCATATATATATATATATGTTTTAAATAGTTGTTTTAATTCTTTAAAAATTTTCATTTATAACATTAAAATCTTTAAGCCCGTGCGGGCCAAACACCTAGTAACACATTAATAGTGAGATGAATAGTGCTGCAGATGTGTTATCGCAGAGAGTTTATGGAGATAATAATTTTGTTTTTGTTATATCTAATTCAGCTAAGTAATTATTTGTAGTTACCGTATATTTGCTGATTAATATAAGGTGTTAAATATATACGGTATGTTTTGGGCCTAAAACATTTTGAAGAAAGGAGTTTTTGATGATTTGGGTCTAAAACTTTTGGAAGAAAAGCTTTGAAGCCCATTAGTTTCTGTGTACAACATCGATATAAATTAAAAAACAAGAAATTAAAGTTTAACTGAAGCTACAAAGTTTTTAACTTTTAACTCGCCTCGACTTTCTCGTGCGGTGTCAAATCAAACTACTGTTCTCTCTCTCCTATCTGGTAAACTTTCCTCTTCGCCATGAAATTTGATGTTTTTTTTTCTAGGGTTTTTGTTTAAGCCCTGCAGATTTCTTCCGAAAAATTGGGGCTTTCTCAATTTCTCGTTTCTTCCACTTTTTTTTTCTCAGTGATTCGTGCTTAATTCAGTATCCATGTTCAAAGAATTTCACGAAATTAGGGTTTCCGTACATGTCACTGTTTGATTTTTAGGGGTTTTGCTTTTTGAACAGTCAAGAGGCACTCTTGATTTCCCAGCTCCAATCTTTTGACTTTGAATTTCTAAATTAGGGCAAGTTTCTTGGCCGATTCTGAGATAAAGGGCTTTTAAAAAAATCCAGTTTTTAAAAAGAATAGTAATTTGTGACAAAACCTGCAGATTAGGGTTTTTTTGGGGATATGGATTGTGAACGGTACAAGCTATTCGTTGGAGGCATACCAAGAGAGACTAGTGAAGAATCTCTGACGCAGTATTTCAGTAAATATGGAGTTGTGTTGGGAGCTATTGTTGCTAAGGACAAAGTCACTGGTCAGCCCAGAGGCTTTGGCTTTGTTCGCTTTGCTAATGCTGATGATGTTGATAAAGCTCTCAGTGATTCTCACCTCATTCTCGGTCAAGCCGTAAGTCAAACACTTCACTCTCTACTTATGTGTCCTGTCTTGTGTCACTTGTCTTGAGTGGGAATAGCTTTTGTATTTCAATTCGGTTTTGTAGATTTTCTTGATATGTTAAGTTGGTTTCGTGATGGTTTCTTGATGGTTTCTTGATTGATGAGAGATCAGTGAACACTTTGTTTGGATTTTTATTGGTTCTGCTTTCCGGATTGATCAGTATCTGATATCTTTATAATCAGGTCGATGTGAAAAAGGCGATTCCGAAACATGAGCAGCTGAGATATCAGCAACCGAACCTGCAACCATACGAGAGAAAAGTGCAACAGAACAATGGTGGTCTCCATGAAACGCAGAGTAATGGTAATAACATTAATAACCATAGGACCAAGAAGCTATTCGTTGGGGGTTTATCGTCTGAGACAACTGAAGAAGAGTTCAAGGCTTACTTTGAGAAATTCGGCAGGACGACCGATGTAGTTGTGATGCATGACAGTTTGACAAACAGGCCTAGGGGTTTCGGTTTTGTCACATATGATTCAGAGGACTCTGTTGAGATCGTTATGCAGACTAATTTCCATGAGCTGAGTAATAAACGTGTGGAGGTGAAACGGGCAATACCTAAAGAAGGAATCCAGAGCCAAAACCTTCCTCCTACATACAACAGCACCTTTCAAGCAACACCGTATGTCCCTGAGAGCAATGGTTATGGGATGGTTGTTCAGTATCCC
Source organism: Eutrema salsugineum (assembly GCF_000478725.1). Classification (NCBI taxonomy): domain Eukaryota; kingdom Viridiplantae; phylum Streptophyta; class Magnoliopsida; order Brassicales; family Brassicaceae; genus Eutrema; species Eutrema salsugineum. The sequence continues at coordinate 6,040,169 of NW_006256414.1, read as the reverse complement.
CCTGTCTTTGGTTATCCTCAAGGTGTCCAAGGCCTTCACTATCCTTATGGTTACTCATTCACAGCTCAAGGGCCTAATGTTCCGGTTCCATGGAACAACACGATTATGCCAAACACCTGTTTTTACTGCCCACCTCTTCCTCTCACTGAGACTTCTTGTTATGTTCCATACATTAACGGGTTTGATCCTTCGGGTATGAGCATTGTTGGGTACAACGCAGTACCATCATGGCCTGTAGCTGGTGATGGAGCTCGTGCGATGATACCTCGTGAGGTGCCTAGTCATTCTCATAAGAGAATGAATGGAGGCAACATGGGGAAGCCATTGCCTAATGGTACATATAGATGATAGTTTCAGAATGATAAAATGCAGTTAGGCTCACAAGGTTAGTAAAATTCTTTGGACTCTTTAAATGGTTTTTTTTTAGATTTTCTCATCTTTCTTCTTCGTTAACTCTTCGGTGAATGTGTTGGTTGGTTTGGTCTCCCTTGTATATTACTTAGGTTTCCGATTTAACCCCAAAACATTTGTAATATATTACTGCATTTGTAATATATAACATACTGATTTCGTTCGACCTCTGTTTCTTTATGGGTTTTGTTCATTTTGTTTTCTTCTTTTATTATATGCTAGTAAATACCATTGGCAAATTCAAGATCAAATGCAGATAAAGAGATTAATTATGCAAATTAATAAAAAATATTAATTTTTCATGTTCAAGTTTAACTTAATGTTTTATTTTCTTTAATGAAATTTGCGGTTACATATCTGAATTCGGTGTAAGTTCCAAAGTTAGTATATCCAAGTTTTTAAAAACCAATGGATATCCCATTTCTATTGATAAGAAAGAACAATTCATTTTCGTTGTCCTTTAAACCAAAATATCAAAGTAACAAATAGTTGGAGATATCATACAAAACCTAACAAGTAACAATTACTGTTCAAGAAGACATTTTTAGAAGTTTAACAAACTGAAACAGTAGATATATACGCATGCATATCGTCAAAAGTTGTAAAGCACAAGCAAATATCTCGAGCAGAAAAAAAAAAAAAAGAGTAAATAAGACAATGAAGCTTCAAATGCTATGGCTCGCTCTGGTATTATTAGCCGTCGAAACTAATGCAGCGAAACAAATAAATAACACATCAATCCCAGCACTTATAGTGTTCGGAGATTCAATAATGGATACTGGTAATAACAACAATCTCCCTACTATTATGAAATGCAACTTCCCTCCTTACGGCAAAGATTTTCCCGGCGGCTCCGCCACCGGAAGATTTTCTGATGGAAGAGTTCCTTCTGATCTAATTGGTAATTGTTTGAGCCATTTTTAGATATGTTTATATAAAAAGAAGTATAACTGTTTGTTTATATCGTGACACATTTGTTTTAAACAAATTTATTTCAGCGGAAAAGTTGGGATTGGCTAAGACATTGCCAGCATATATGAACCCGAATTTGAAACCTAATGATCTTCTTAAAGGTGTAACGTTTGCATCTGGAGGAACTGGATACGATCCATTAACAGCTCAGATGATGGTATGTTATAATATATTTTTTCCATCATCACCGTTAGCTTTATCTTGTGGGTGATACATTTTCTATGATTTTAATTTTTTGTTTTTGTTTTTGTAGTCGGTGATATCCGTGTGGGATCAACTAACATATTTCAAAGAATATATTTCAAAGATCAAACAACATTTTGGAGAAGAAAAAGCTCAAAATATCTTGGACCATAGTTTTTTTCTCGTGGTTTCTAGTAGCAATGACCTTGCTCACACTTATTTACCTCGAGCTCATAGATATGATCGTACATCGTATGCAAATTTCTTGGCTGACTCAGCAGTCAAATTCGTAAGAGTAAGTATTAATCTACATTTGAATTTCTATATATAAACATTAAAAAAATATATCCAATACTAATTATCTTCTATTTAATATTTAGGAATTACATAAGCTAGGAGCTCGAAAAATTGGAGTGTTTAGTGCAGTACCTGTTGGATGTGTACCACTTCAAAGAACAGTGTTTGGAGGTTTACTAACAAGAAGATGTAATGAACCTTTAAACAATATGGCAAAACAATTCAACTCAAGACTTTCTCCAGCATTGGATTCTTTAGACAAAGAGTTGGATGGTGTTATCCTTTACATTGATGTTTATGATACTCTTTACGACATGATCCAAAACCCTAAAAAATACGGTAAGTTCATCATATATATATATATATATATAATTATATTTCCGTTTGTATTATATAGACGTGAACTATTTTATAAGTAAATTATCTCATTATGTTTCAGGTTTTGAAGTAGCTAACAGAGGATGTTGTGGTACCGGTTTAGTTGCAATATCGTATATGTGTAACTCATTGAATCCATTCACATGTACTAATTCTTCGGCCTATATATTTTGGGATAGCTACCATCCGACTGAAAGGGCTTATCAAGTTATTGTTGACACATTACTCGACAAATTTATAAGCAAAGTGTTGTGATGTAATCATCTAAATTTAACATATGTATATCTTTATGCCTCCTTATATTTCTTCACCTCATTCTTGCCTCTATGTATTTATTCATTCATTCTTGAATTTTTAATGCATTATTCAAATTTTACTCAATCAATTTATCAACTTCAAGTGCCATGAAGATAAAAATATTATACATATATACTCATTTATAAAATAATATATTTTCAAATATTTTACAAATCCTAATGTAAAACCAAAGTAAAATAAACTTTTTTTTCTTCATTGGAATTTATATTTGCTTTATAATGTTCATTGGTAATAAATGGCTTAATCGATAGTGGACATGAGTGAAAAATTGAAATCCTTTGTCGTCCAAATTAAATACTGGCACGTAACATGTTAAAATAGTAAAGGTTAAAAAAACATGTTAAAATAGTAAAATACATGTTAATTCGAGCATTAGAAACACGATATTTCTCAATGTGATAAAGCCTCGCTGCGACTTGCTGATTTCAGCGTTGGCTAATTTTTTATCGTTTGCTTTCTATTTTAGTTTCTAAAAAAATTATCATTTTAAACTTGAATAAGACTATGGAAGCTCCTAGTCCAATGGTCAACTAAGACTATGTCCAATTGTAGCAACTCTAAAAAGAATGTTTAAATATTATTTAATTATTAAATTTGAAATCATTTTTATTTTGTAACATGTGTGTGTTAGTGTTTAATAAGCACTACTGCTTACAACACTTAAATAAGCGTTGCTGCTACAATTATTATATTTTTGTGATTTAATTTTTTTTTAAAATTATCTAAATACTCTTTCTAAACAACTGCATTAAACATGTTCTAAATATTTCGTTAATGCTTTTACACCAAAATATCTGGATTTTAATTTCCACAAAATACAATTTCTGCAAATTATTAATAAAAACAAATTTATTATAAAAAAAAAATTCAGAAGCGACCTCTCTCTCCTCTACGACTTTTGACAGCCTTTAAGTAACCTCTACAAAGCAGCCTCCCTCTCCTCTCTTCTTTTTCTCTTAGTTTTTCCTTTTTCTAAGCCTCCTTGCCTCTCCAGAGGTTTGCTTTGCTGGAGAAAGCTTTCTCTTTTTATTTTTATTTGCTTTTCTCTTTTGGTCAGTGCTTCATCCTCGGTTAGTGCTCTCCTTCCCTGAGTTGGCGGCAGATCTGGAATTTTCAGCATAGCTGCAGCGGTTCGGCATGAGATTAATGGTGGTGGTGCTTTGCAGATCTCTAATCTGATGAGGACAAGATCGGGTGAAGCTTTCTCAAACACCGCGTCTAATCCTCTCGTCTTCTTTAAGGGTGTTCTCGGCGACGACTGTAGCGGGAGTGTTGAGTTTAGATGCGGCGGTTTGGGTTGGAAGCTTGAACTATTGGAAACTCATGAGTAAGACTGTTTGTTAGAGGGCACAGATGGGTTTGTGAAAGGAGCTTTTCCAATGGCGGCTGAACACGGCGACTGAGGTTTCTCGAGGATCTCTAGGCGTGGTATAGACTCTCCTCCCACTGGCGGTCTTTTGGGTTTGCTCCGGATCGGCTTTCTCCTCCATCCAAAAATTTTCTTGCTTCTTCTTCTCCTGAATCTTTTATCGCGAGGTTCAGCTCTCCTTTGATTCCAGTTTCAGGTCTTCCCGGTGGCTCATTTTCTTCTCGGTGAAATATGACGGCAGCTGTGAATGAATCGTTTTCGCTTAGGGTTACAGTGTTCCCGTTTTAGGCTGGTTTTGTAGCTTCTCTGGTTAAAGATTTAGATCTAAACCAGGCCCGTTTGGGTTTATTGGACTTTTTTTTTAAATTTTCTTTTTTGGTTTAGTCCATATGCTTTTGTAACTTTTAGAAAACCAAAAATTTATAAAAATGAAAGCCCTTTGTCAAAAGAAAAAAAATTTCAGCGTAGTGCAAGGAGAACCATTCATTGTGCTCTTACGCTATGTGGATTCAAGTGAAGTGAATAGAATGTCAGTTGAAAAATTGTTTTTGTAATAATTTTTTTTAATATAATTAAAAATATTTCAAATGGCAAAAAAAAACTTGAATCAGACTAGTCACAATATAATTTTAACAAAAATTTAGTTTCTCTAATATCTGCATTATTATTAAAATCTTGAACCAGAGTAGTCAGTAGCCACAATATAAAGCACTGATAATAACTTTAATGGAAACATAATAATGAGAAAATTTTCAAATTTTTGTAAACATGTTTACAAGAAAACATGCCATATTTCTACGAAAATTCCTACGAATATATTTGGTAGGAATATTTTTCACCAATTTCTTACATAATTATAATTATATATTTGGTAGAAATAGGTAAGAAATTTCCTACGAAAAGAAAATGTCAAAAAGTGGTAGGAGATACCCAACCAATAACCTACCAAATTTATATTCGTAAAAAATACAGTCAAAATTTGGTAGGAAAGCTGTAGGATCCAATTGAAAACTGTCCTACGGATTTCCTACGAAATATTATTTGTAGAAAATCATAGAAATTTTATAGAAAAATATGTCTTTTTGTTTGTCCCACATCGAAAAGTTAAGAATTTAGATGAAGAAATTGTACTATAAAAAGAGCAAAATTAAAAATTTTACGGATTTCCTACAAAATATCGTTTGTAGAAAAAATCGTAGGAATTTCGTAGGAAACTTATGTTTTTTTATTTGTCCCACATCGACAATCTAAGTTAATTTGGATGAAGAAGTTGCTCTATAAATAAGAGTCTTCACTTTCTCTCCCTCTAATTAATAATTATTTAGTCAAATTTTAGGCTCATAGTAATTAGACAATTTATTTTGTTTATATTTCATTAATCAAATTTATAATTAATTTATATTTTAATTTTAATTTAATTTCCGATATTAATTTAATTTTTGATTTTTATAAAATTATTTTGGTAGGAAATTAGTAAGAAATTAGTAGTAAAAGATTAGTAAAAAAATCGTAGGAAATAGGTAAGTGATGTTTCGTAGGAAATTGGAAGGAACACTAATCGATAGAAAATGGTAGTAATTTGGTAGGAAAGTATTACTAAAATTTCGGTAGGAAAACTATCCTACAAACATTTTCGTAGGAAATTTCCTACCATTTTGATACTTTTTACAATTTCCGACGGCCGATTTCCTATGACAAAATTTCGTAGGAATTTGGTAGGAAAGGGCTGTTTCCTACGTTTTTCTGACGATATTTTTCGTAAGTTTTCGGCATGTTTTCTTGTAGTGACAGCTTTAACATTTCCGATGAAAAATATTTGCATGGACATTGGCCAGTGGAGACTTCCATCAATGTCAGAAGAAGAAAAAACACGTTACAATTTAAATGATCAGGCTGCATTTACTAGACAACGCAAGAAAACGTATGAACTAGGACCCGTAAGCACAACATCAGTCCACTCAATGCTTCCCCAAATTTTATTATTACCATCACGTAATTCAAGCGCAATCACTGCACACAAAATATCCTTGTATCGACAAGGACCAGAATGACCAAAATTGTCCCATATGATTAAGAGATTTTCAATGCCTAGACGAATGAGATTTTCAATAGTTATATACTTATATACATATTAGAGCACCTTCATCAAAGGTTGATAGAGGATTTTGGTACCAGTAACCTAGGTACAAAACATTAAAAGAAAATGAAAAATGGCCCAATTTCTATCAACCTGTATGTTATATTGTAGTTTGTAGAACCCGTATGTTAATCGACGTGGCTGTTTCTAATTAGCTTGAGGAGTTGAGAAATTTTAATGAGAAAACAGAATTATTTTTTTCTCCATCATTTTTCCCCCGACCAATTTCTCAACCCATAAACTTTCTCTCATCTTCCCCGATATTTTCTCTTCTCTCATCTCGACGATTCTCCTTGTCGGCGAACACAGACTTCCGGGCAGCCATCGCCTACGGTCGAGTATCATCTCATCTGTCCAGGTTAGAGTGATTATATTCTTTGTTTTCGATTCGTCGTTGTTTAAAGCTTAGTCGAAATTAGGGTTTATGAAAATTGGGGGAAAAAGTTGAGTTCATCCAAAATCGAAACAAGCTGCTCTATTCAGTGTTAAAACGAAACAATCTGCTTTGTTGAGTGCCATATTCGATAAGTATTTCTGTATTTTGTCAATTTAATTTGAAATTGAAGTTAGGGTTCTTTCGAATTTGGGGGAAAATTAGGGCTTTTTATTAGGGTTATTTGGGGATTTTAATTATGATTATACCGTGTTCTCTGCGTTCATCGAAACCTATATATGTGCTAGACGAGTTGAATCCGAAATCAAAATTAGGGTTCTCTCAAAACTGGGGTAAAATTTAGGGGTTTTGATTGCGATTTGAAATGGTCTTGTTTTGTTCATATATATGTTAAGTGACATGTCTGTTAGGCAATAAAGTCGATGTGTTTATAACGAATTGGCCTTGTTTGTTGCTTGATGATATAGTCCATGATCTTACTCATATGCGTGTTGATAGTGATTGTGTACGTAGGCTTATGAGTGTTGTAGGTTTTGTGTATTTAGTCTTCTGCAGTTTGTATTGGTGTTGCTTGATGTTGGTGATATTGTTTGTGTACTTAGACATATGCGTTTTGAATTGGATTGTTTGATGCTTGTTGTGATTGTTTGTCTATATAGTTTTATGTTTGATAATATAGATTATGTGATATTGGTTGCTGATATTGTTTCATCTATGTGGGCAGAATATGCCGATTAGTGATGAGTGGAGATTTTGACTCATTCTAACTTGTGTTTACTGATTGTTTTAGGAGTTTTTGGAGTCTTTTCAGGAAGTTTCAGGTTACTTAGAGGCCTTATCAAAGGATTGGAGTGTTTAGGAGGCATTGGAGCAAAAGGAGATGAATTTGAGCAATAAGGAGCTATTTCACACGTTTTTGGAGAAATCATCCCCGGAGCACCTGCTCCCGGTTTGGACCCTTCGTGGAGCACCTGCTCCAGACGGGAGTAAAATAAGGAAATCGACTTTTACCTAATTTTAGGAGGAGAAAGAGAATAAAAAGTCGACAGCCGCCTGTGTTTTATAATCACGTTTTTCTACAGACTTTCTACGCTTTCTTTTTACAATTTCCTGGACCATAGAGTTTTTACTTGTAAGCTTTTGGGAGAAGAAATCTGCTACACTTTGAGAAGAATTCTGAACCCTATTATCTCTTCTGCGATTTCAATTCATGAATTCCTTTCCATCTGTTTCTGTGTTTCTTTTCTCCATGTCTGAGTAGATCTCTTAGCTAGATTAAAGCGTTCAAAGGATTTCATGAGTTAGAGGATTAGATGCAAATAGGGCTTGATATCTATTGTCTTCACCATTGTTAGACTTAATGCTTATGTTGAATTGATCACTCAATCTGCGATTTTAGGTTAATCTGTTCATCAAAAGTGTAATAGGTTGCTAGAATAAACATTGGTGAGCGGTTTGTCCTTAGCCAACGACAGTTGAAGTTAAGGCAAATCGTGATCAGATCAAACCTGCTAGCTAATGCTTGTCTGCAATTTTCTAGATTCAAACGACAGTTTAGGATTTAGGTTGTTAGACAAAGTTATCGAGATCACGACAGTGGATCGATAAGCTTTTCTGTTTGAGTTCGAGACTTGCGTTACACTTGTGCCTTGAATAGTCATCTGGTTCTTATCTCTGAAATTCCTGCGAATTGCTTTGGTCTAGTGCTTGTTTTAATTTGAATTTAAATCGTTGTTTGCCATTCTGTTACTTTTTAGTTTTCAAAACAAACCATCTTTCGTCTTAGCTTTAATTCAATCCTCACAAATTCATAGAGTAACACTGGTCCTCTGGATTTCGAATCCTTTATATTACAACTACATCATTGTTCTATTGCAGTAGAAACTAGGAGTACATCTAGTGAGAATCAATTAGCTCTAGTGAAACATCATCCAAAGCTCCAGAGATGGACATGGGATGGGCTTATGCCGATGCTATGTACGAGATCCCTGACAAGTGCTTTTGCGGAAAGCTGATGAAGCTTGAAACAAACCTTGAGGGCCGCAAGTATTACACTTGTCCTGACTACATGATAGATGTAAGTTTTTGTGTGTTGTTCTTGTTATGTATTTGTGTCAAAAGGTAGTTTTATTCATGTCTTCATTCGTTGTAGCTGACCGGTGCACACAAGGAAGTTTGGTGGGATGAAGCGGTCACCGAGCAAATCGATATCATTGAGAGACGGTTAAATGCTCAGAAGGAGCTCATTCTAAGTGAGAACAGGCCATGGATCAATGCATCGGATCCAACACATGAAGAACTACAGCAAGATTTAAGGCGTCCCGAAGGTGAAATCTCAATGCTGAAGCAGAACATTGGAAACCAAGGTGATCGCATTGTGATGTTGCTATTTTTTGTGTCTTCGCTGCTTGTTCATACATGTTCAAGTAGTAGAACTGAGTAATGGTTTAGTTTGAGAACTGAGTTATGGTTTATGTTTTTGGAATCTTGATCACACGATCATTCTCGGCTTCCTAGTTTAATGGTTTGCTTTTGACACCTGTAATGTGATGTTGCTACTTATGTTTTCGGATTCTTTAGTAGAATGGTTTGCTTTTGACATTGACTTCGTTTTAATCTCTTTTAGCAGTTTGTTAACATTACTTCTTTTAATTTTTTTGTGAGCTTAACTCGGAGACCTTGAGAAAACTGGTTGAGTTGAGATCCAACTGATAATTAAGTCCATAAAAGTAAAGGTCAACCCTTCTCTAACTAGTACTTAATTAGTATAGTTACCAGAACCAGTTAGTAAATATAGTTTGGTGGTTTAGTATTGGTAGTTTGGTTTAGGTTATCCATAGTAATGAATGCTAGTTACTTTTGTTAGGTATATGTCTAATGTTTAATGTTTGATAGTTCTGGTTGTGGTGTGATAAAGGTTTTAAGTAAAAGATTTAAAACTTAACTCAAAATACATCAATACACCTATTGCAGATAACCTTTTAAACTACTTCATCATTACAACCCTTCAAACCCTTAAATGAAAACTTCGCTCATAATTCATCAATACACTTATTGCAGATAACCTTTTAAACTACTTCTTCATTACAACCCTTCACACCCTTAAATGAAAACTTCGATCATCTCTTCATAAACACTCGAAAAACTTCACACTTCTCTCATCTCTTCACACCTCTACAACACGTCAAACTTCTCTCATCTCTTCACACTTGTAAAAACTTAAAACTGTTCTCCTCTTTTTCAACTTCGAAAGACTAAAAACTTCTAACCACAGCTATGGATTGTCAGAATTATTCAGTCAAACCAAAGGCTTTATCAACCTCCTCAGCAGTCAGCTTGTTCACGACCCATACTCTCCTTGTATTGAACTTGGATCATCACAGGTTCCTTTGTTCAGTACACAAGGTACCGATGGTCCAAGTTTAGGTGGCGATGATCGTAAGGTTAGAAGAGTGTGGATTCCCAAGGAAGATCTAATCCTCATTAGTGCATGGCTTAACACTTCCAAAGACCCCATCGTTGCTGCTAATGAACAGAAGGCTGGTGCGTTCTGGACCCGGATCCATCGTTTCTACAACTCAAGTCTTCTACTAGTCGACCTCCCCAAATGTGATGTCAGTCATTGCAAGCAGCGCTGGGGAAGGATAAACGACCACGTCTGTAAGTTGTAGGGTCATATGCGGCTGCTACAAAGGAGAAAACATCAGGGAAGAATGAGAATTATGTGATGAAAGCCGCAAACAAAATTTTTTTCAATGACTACCTCTTCAAGTTCACCCTCGATCACGCATGGAGAGAACTCCGCCACGACCAGAAGTGGTGCGCAACACCCGCGATGAAGGATGGTGGAAAGGGAAAGCGAAGGAAAGTGGAAGCGGGGACAGGTCAAAGCTCTATGCCTGAAAACGTTGGTGATGATGTCGCGCAGGTTAGGCCACCAGGTGTGAAGGCATCAAAGAGCAAAGGGAAAAGTTCAACCAGTCTGAAAAAAGAGAGTGAAGAGGTAGTGGACTTTGGTAATGTGTGAGAAATCAAGCAAAAGGATTTAGCACTCAAAAAGGAGATTGTAAAACACAAGGTACTAGATCGGCTACTAACCAAAACTGAGCTGTCTGAAAATGAAACGGCACTTAAAAACAAACTTATCAATGAGCTGTTGTAGAACTTTGAATGAGTTCAGCTATCTGTCTTTGTTTATGTTTAGTAGCTGGTTTTAATGTGTTTTGTTAGTCCTAATGTGTTGTTTGTTTTTAGTAGCTACTTAAGTCTTCCTTGTATTATTTGTTTTTTATTTGGTATGATGTATTTGGGGTCCTTCCTATCATGGTTTAAATTTAATGAAGAATGTTTTAATTTGTTCCTAGTCCTCTATCAAACATGACTTTAAGTGGTGTGTTTTGCATCAAAGAGCAAAGGTTGGTGATGCATTTTCGACCATTCATACTAATTTGTATTGGTTTTATTTGTATTGACAGGATATTTTTCGATGCAAGGAATACTTGAACACAAGCATTTTGCCTTGCCTTTCCCGTGACCAGAAGCAAACAAAATGGATGGGCCATGCGTTTTGTTTCATCCACTTGTATTGAGAATATTTTGTAGTGCATTGTTAACCATATGTTTATTTGAGTTTTTGTAAGCCACATATTGTAATGTTTGTATTTTATGTATATATACAAACGCATTATCTCATCGACCAAACATCTTCACCTAAAATTCTCTCATATATCTCTCTTCTTTCCACATACCAAAATTACTTTTTTCTCAGCTATCAAACACAACAATGGCATCTTCAAGCGACAATGAGCTAGACGAGTCATTTGATGAAGCTTTTGATCAAATTTTAGATCAGAAATTTGATAACATGTTCAACAATATTCTGGAACGCCATGCAGCAAAGAAAAAGAAGAAGAAGCGAGTTTACATAGAAAGAGTCAAAGAGATCGCGAGCAAGGGCATCTCCAATTATGGAACAATTATTTCTCTGAAGATGCCACTTATCCGCCACAGATTTTTCGACGCCGTTTTAGAATGAACAGGAATCTGTTCCTGCGTATTGTTGACCGACTTTCTCAGGAAATTCCATATTTTTAGCAGAGAAGAAACGATCATGGAAGGTTTGGTCTATCTGGGCTATAAAAATGTACGGCTGCAATACATATTATGGCGTATGGTTATGCCGCTGACGCGGTAGACGAGTACCTCCGTCTCGGTGAAAGTACTGCAATCCTATGTTGGGAAAATTTCACAGACAGAATCATACAATTGTTCGGAGATGAGTACCTGCGAAAACCCACACGAGAAGATCTGCAAAGGTTGCTCCATAACGGAGAGATGCGTGGATTTCCCGGTATGATAGGAAGCATTGATTGCATGCATTGGGAATGGAAGAATTGTCCTACAGCTTGGAAAGATCAATATACTTGTGGTGCCGGAAAACCAACAATCGTCTTAGAGGCTGTAGCATCACAGGATATATGGATATGGCATGCTTTTTTTGGACCTCCAGGTACCTTAAATGATATTAACGTTCTCGATAGATCATCTGTTTTTGATGACCTTTTACAAGGACGAGCACCAAAAGTGCAATACTCGGTCAACGGACACCGGTATCATTTACCGTACTACCTCACATATGGTATATATCCTAAATAGGCTACATTTATCCAATCCATTCGACTTCCTCAAGATGAAAAAACGCGGTTGTTTGCTACAACTCAAGAATCTGTACAGAAAGATGTCCAACGTGCATTTGGAGTGCTGCAAGCTCGATTTGCAATTATAAAAAATCCAGCTCTCATATGGGATAAGGAAAAAAAATGGAAAAATTATGAGAGCATCTATCATATTGCACAATATGATAGTAGAAAACGAGCGAGGTGGCTACATTCTGTATAATACAAAAGACTTTGAACCCGGAGAAGGATCTAGCTCTTCACAAGAGGATATGACGTACTCTACGGATATGGCTTCAAATCTCGGCAATCTCATCGGCTCTTCGATCCTCATCCGGAATCAAATTCATGATAGACAAATACATGACCAATTGAAAGATGATTTAATTGAAAATATTTGGAACAAATTTGGATAGAGAGTTTAAGAAGTACAACGTTTTATTTAATATTTGTATGTTTCTATGTTTTAATGTTTGTATGTTTTTTATCTTATGTAAGTTTTTAAAATTTAATAAAATAAACATTATTTCTTAAATTTCTGATCACAAAAAGACAAATAAAAAAAATCAAAAACAAAAAAATTTAAAAAAAATATTATTTTTTAATATATAACAACCCAGTTATGGGTTTTCTAATGGAAAGACAAAAGAAGGAGAGTATGTTAATTTTGTTTTAGTTGGAAATCAATTAATAAAATAATTATAATAACCCCAAGTGGAGGTTCTCTAATAGAGCTACTCTAAATATAATTATATGTATTATAAATAGCCGGCCTGAGAATTTGAAGGCCGCAAGCCAAAATGGGGAATGCTGACCTACTAGTAGATCACTGTTCCATTTTCATACGCTGACCACCAGACTATGCAAACACTATTGTACAAAGTGGCCGCAATAGTTATATTGAGGGCAATAAGCCCAAGCTTCCCCTGCTTCGTTTCAAAAGCAGTTCTATATCATATTTTTATAGAAAAATGATAGATAGCTATATGAACTACATGGCCACACATGCACACTATATTAATGCATCACTAACTATACAAAATAAGTTAACATAAAGATTTGTATGAATTAACAAAAATTAGGTGATTAATATCATAAACATATCGGGAGTTAACTGAACAGTGTACCGGAGGAATAATTTCAGCATACTATAAATTCATGTATCAAGAACTATATGACGATATAACAAATATACCCATAACTACACGATGTATAATTAATATATCCAGAACTACAAGACAATGTTATATGTAGCTGAATACAGCACCAATTGATAATGCTATATATAAACAATAATCCCAGTTGATATGAGTTTGACAATGCTATACATAAGGAGTAACAAAGAACCCATTTACGAACATTTGAGCTGATCTTACAACAATCACCACTTCAAAATGTAAATGAAGTAGCTCACAACTTTATAGATTCGTGAACAGATGAAACTCATTTAGGAATCACAACAACGAACACTTGGTGGATAAAAGACTCAGTATTGGTATTTAACAGACATGACGAGAGCTTTCTAGATGAAATGCATAAAAGCAATCAGTAACATAACAAACAAACACAAATAATTATACATCATATGATCCGTTTTGCTGTTGTATTCGGCTATATATAACTGGATACATCAATTACACATCATGTTGTTCTGAATACATTAATTATACATTGAGTAATTTTGAGTACATTAATTATATAGTCGTGTAGTTCTTGATACATGAATTTATAATGTGCTGGAATCCTTCATCTGGTACACTGTTCTGTCAACTCTTGATATGCCTATGATATTAATCATATAATTTTTTTCAATTCATACATGTTGTTATGTAGATCATATAGTTCGTGTAGTTAGTGATACATTAATGTAGTCTGCATGTGTGGTCATATGATGGAGTATAGTTTGGTGTAACTAACTATTATTTTTATCTAATATTTCTTAAGATATCATAACTGAATACAAGGTAGAAGACATTGGTGGAATACAGTGTGAAATACTAAGCTGACAGGTCCAAAACTTCCAGAGACGAAACCCCAAAAGACTAGGAAAACTAAGATACATCAAAGAAAAAAACCAAACCTAGTTTGACTGGTTAAACGCAGCAATTGCGGTTGCAAGTGTGGGAGTTTACGGAAGCAGGCGATTGCGGTTTTGAGCGTTATTAAGCGGTTTGCATGACTGGTTAAACTTTTTAAGGCGGATCCGATTGCGGGACATTTTTGACTGGCAAACCAGCGGTTGTTTTAGCGGTTAAACATAAAATTACCAAAATAAACATCATATATAATAACAAAAAATAGAAAACTATATTATTATGATTAATATCACAATTACTAATTCAAAATAATTAACAAAAATATAATTAAATACTAAATAATTATTTTAAAAATTTCTAATTTTTATAATAACATGTTTATTTTAATTATTGGAAACATCATCCAAAATTGTGTCTAGTAATGTAATAGACTGGAAAAAAATTGTTTTAATACGTGGATTTTCTGGATTTGTTTTATGCATGATGTAAAATTTCTTCAATTGATCTAATCGATTTTTTGCACGACCCCAACTCAAATCAACTCCAAATTGCTTATTAGTATTCTTCAAAATTTGTTCTTTATGGAGTGCACTCAAAAATCTAGGATCTTTATTTTGAGTTTGTTTTTCCATAATGTTCCGTTAAAATAACGCATATTTCATCTCGTTTGATCATGTAACTTTCTTAAGAACAAAAAAAAGAATTATAACAAACTAATTTTGTAATTAATAGGATACATATTTATAATTTTTTACTTTAAAAGTGGAAACAGAAAAATTAATATAAATGAATTAAATCAAAGTATTATGACATTTATGCTTGTATCTTAATTTTCTTCAACTAGTATCAAAGTCATGATTAGAGACTAGAGCTTGATAGAAAAAGTGATAGTTTAGGGTTTATATATATAGGAGAAGATTAGTAGGGTTAGGGTTTTATAATTTTTTTTAACGTGATCTTCCATTTTTTTTCTAGCGTGATTTTTTTTCTTATCCAACCGCTACCGCCCGCAATCGCAAACGTTTGCGCGAAGCAGCTTTTGGATTTCAGCGATATAAAATGATACATAGCGGTTTGTAGCGATTTCTATGATTGTGATAAAACACCACTTACTGCTACTAACTGCAACCGCAGCGTTTGCGGATGATAACGGGTGAACCAATCAACACCTTAAAGATTAGATTGAATTACGGAAGAAACCAAAAAATGTTTTGTATTATGATACCATAATGAATAAAATATATGTATTTTATTTAGTTTTAGAAAAGAAAACGTAAAAATCTAGTTTCAAAAGTTAAGATCAATAAATTCATATATAGGAAAAAATTATTGTTTTTGTTATAATAATATGTATAATTTATTATAAAGATAAAGATAAATAAAGACGAAAATTTTATACCCACAAAAGAACAGAGTTACGAATAAAGAGCGAACGAGAGAATGAGAGAGAGAGGAGGAATGTTTTTTATTAGGTGAAATTAATTCATTATCCGGTCAATGTGATCATGTCACTGCTAAGTGAAAATGATTGACGAACGGTCACTGTGATCATGTCGCTGCTAAGAAAGAAGGAGTGAAAAACGGTCACTGTGATCATGTCATTGGCTAGAGGAAAGGAGTGACGAATGTTCATTGTGATCGTGTCACTGATAGGAGAGTACGAATGACGAACGGTCATTGTCATCATGTACCTGAAAAGAATGGGAGTGACAAACGGTCACTAGAGAGAGAGTCTCAACATCGACTATTCGTCTTTGTCAATCGGTTTAACATCGACCAGTGGTTTATTAGTCGTTGGTTCATATTCTTGAATAAACCGTCTAGAAAAGTTGGAGCGACCGACCGACATGAGCTCCCAATTCAAAGGAAAATATGAAAATACCGACCGAAATATAAAACCTAATACAATAATAATTAAGATTGATATAACCCTATAAATAGAAAAGTCTTAGAGCAAGGACGGACACACAAACACATACTGCAGAAAACCCTAAAAACTCTATTCCCACAACAGTGAACCGAACGACCAGATCTCTTTGTACCTTCGCTCTCGCCAATCGACGACGACTACCAAGCGACGGATGATACCAACTTACTTTGATTTTCGATATTGATTTCTTGTAACTCAATATTCGTTGATTAATAAAGATCTATCTCTTCTCGTCATTCCGTAGGACTATTCACACACGAACCGGTTAAAATTTGCCCAAACAGTTTGGCGCTAGAAGGAGGGGAAGTCTTAACTACGTGAGATATGACAGAAGGAGATAATTACGGAAACACCACCCCCGACATTCATGCTACTCAACTGGAGGACTCACCGCCCAGATGAAGCAGTATGAAGAGCGACTTGCACAACTGGAAGCAGAAAACGCTTCCTTGAAGGAGGTGAACGCTTCCTTGGTTGATGATGGAAACACGACAGCCGACGCTCGTGCCAGATTCCGAACTTGTGTTCCCCGTATGTTGCCGATGGACGATCCTCTCACGGCTACAATGGGGACCGCTGCAGATAATTTCACAAAGCGTTTGGAAGCTATGGAGCTCTTAATCGCCCGACTTCCCCGTGTGGCTCCTCCAATCGCGAAAAGCGCTCCTAACTCCTATGCAGATACTCCATTTACGGATGCGATCGCATTGACAGAGATGCCAAAGAAGTTCACACTTCCTTCGATGAAGATGTATAATGGAACAACAGATCCCGATGATCACATAGCATAGTATAAGCAACGAATGTTTACCACAGTAGTTGCAAAAGAACTTCGCGAAGCTACCAAGTGCAAGGGGTTTGGTTCAAGTCTTACTGGACCAGCTCTCCAGTGGTTTACAAACCTACCTAACGCTTCAATTGACTCTTTTGCATCACTGACAGATCGCTTTGTTGAGTAATTTGCAAGCAGTAGAAACTTGGAAAGGACTACTGACAATCTTTACGAGGTCATTCAGAAGAGAGGATAATCCTTGCGTAGTTATGTGGGATGATTCAACAAAGAGAACGTGTCTATACCAGAATGTGTCACCTCCACTGTGATTTCAGCATTTAAAAGAGGTTTGCTCCACAGCGGTGATCTATATAAAGAACTGACAAAATATCAATGCAAAACAATGGAAGATGCGCTGTCAAGAGCATGGGCACAAATTAGATGGGAGGAAGATCCTGCCTACGCTCAGCAACACTCTCAACGCTCCGAATCGCGTGTAATAAGAAACGAGAGAACGACAAGAGATGATAAACGACAATGACATCGACAGCAGGAGAAACGACAGTGGAGGTACACATCGACCAATCAATGCAGTGTCTTCGTCCACTTGGCCAGACATTGAGCAACTCGACGAGGTTCAACTAATAGAAGGTGATCCTAATAAGGGGTTCAAGGCTGCCAACAGACGTACGACATAGGTTATTGGGAAGGTCCGTTGATCAGGCGCGTACAAACTACAAGATAAAGAATGCAAAAAATCTATTCAACAGATGTGCGCCCTACATCTCAACTTACTACTTCAAGGTTGGTTCGTTTTGCTTCAGTTATATTTTTTATACCTTTGACTTTTCATCGTTAGTTGCTTTTTGCATTTTTTGATGATCGCCGAGACCGCACTACCTTTAGATTTGAATATTCTATTTCCTATCTACGGATAGACACTTCAAGAAAGAAACTTTAAACAGACGAGTTTTAGAAGTCCTAGAATTTATGTTCGTCATTCACGATGGCACATAAAAGAGAGTGATCGACGATTCAATTTACGACGAGTGATAGACAATACTCAGATCGACTGGAAGGCACTATCTTGAACAGATTGACGATTGTCACCCACTTAACTATTTAAAAGTGTCACTGTACGCATATGAACTGACCAAGGTCATGAAAAGAAAGGTGTATTCTTTGAAAAAACATTGATAACAACCCATAGAGGGTGCAAGAGGCGATTCCTCACCAACAAAGATGAATGACATTGTCATCATTACCTACAAGCAAAAGAGGAGTGACATTGTCAACCTTGAAAGAGGGGATTCCTCACATAAACAAAGATAGAGTGACCTTGTCACATTCAAAACAAACGTGATTTCTCACAAAAAGAGAGTGACATTGTCACCTTCGAAAGAGGCGATTCCTCACAAAAAAAAAACATAAGAGAGTGACGCTGTCGCCCTATTACAATTCAGAGGCATGACCTCATTAAACTAGAAGTGACTACTGTCACTAAAGATTAAAGGAGTTCCAAAACCTCCTCAAAAATCAAAAGAACAACTAAGAAGGAAAAACCTCGTGACAAGCAGCAACCACAGCTGAAATTGCTGGTACGACTGCAGTAAATGTCATAGCTAACCTAAGGGAATAGCACTAAAAAGTAACGTACTTGCTACTGTTACTAATTTGAAGAGCGATCTACATCACCGAACGAGAGACGTAATCCCACAATTAAGCAAACTGCAAATTGCAATATGTGCAACAAATGGCTATACACCTGCCGTGGTAGTGAAAAGAATGGTTACAAACCGCCAAGATAATGTCATTATCCAAAACGTAAAACAAAGATGTCAACAAACGTTGCATCATCGACGAATGACAAGTTTTTAAGGATCGACACATCCTATCAGATAAACAAAAGTAAACGCCACGAGCAATAAAGCTCCAGAAGATAAAGTTCAAGGAAAGGACTTAAATAAGAAATTAAGGTGATTCCTCAAAATATACGGCCCAATACGACCACAAGTCAGTGTCGGGGGCAAAAGCGCCATCGCTAAAACATGTGAACGAGTCAGGAAATACCAGCATAGTCTTCCCATCGCTTTCGGCTGATTTAACAGCGACATGACATGAGAAATGACATGGGGAGAAGAGGAGAAGAAGGAACAACAAATAAAAAAAAGGAGCGACAACTCCCAATAAAAGAAGAAGAGAGGGAAGCGACGAGCAAAGTCAAAAAGAAAGAAGTGGCATAAGTAAAAGAAATAAAGAAAGATAGACCAGAAGAGACTTTAAAAACGGTAGGTCACTGCGAAAGCGCAAGGCACTACCAAAATGCAGGTCGTCACTCCTAACCTCCCAATGACGAGTTCTCACCGATGAGCTCACACCGACAAGCTATCAAAAGTGAGATCTCACATGACGACCTCTCATGTTAACCTTATAGCAATGAAATTACAAATGATGACCTCCCACAAAGATTTTCTAGATCGATCTTACGTACGAACGATGAGGTCCCAACGATCAAGGACAAGCTCCCAACGATTGACGACGAGCTCCTAACGTCCAATGACAAGCTCCTAACGATCGACGGTGGGCTCCTAACGATCGACAACGAGCTCTCAACAATCAATGATAAGTTCCTAACGATCGACGATGAGCTCTCAACATCAAGCAACGACCAACGATGATAACTTACCACCGAGTAACTAATGATGATGATCTTCCAACAATGAACCCTCCAAGGACGAGCTACCAATGACCTCCTGCACCTTCAGCAAAGAAGCTGTGTGTTAATTGGGAAGATGATGGTACATTAACGCTTGTCACTCCGTACATATGGAACATGCCTCATGCGATATGGAAGCTACGTTCATTATTAATTGAATTTGCTTATCCATCCTAGATAAGGAATGACCACGAATCGAGATATGGTAGAACCAAACAAGGTTCGAATAGACAAGAAATATTGTCGTACATTGACCAGTGATCAAAAAGGCTAAGTTACTCTCCAAATTCTAAATAAGAAATTGAAGAGTAGGGGGCAAGTTATTGGGTGAAATTAATTCATTATCCGGTCAATGTGATCATGTCACTGCTAAGTGAAAAGGATTGACGAACGGTCACTGTGATCATGTCGCTGCTAAGAAAGAAGGAGTGACGAACGGTCACTGTGATCATGTCATTGGCAAGAGGAAAGGAGTGACAAATGGTCATTGTGATCGTGTCACTGATAGGAGAGTAAGAATGACGAACGGTCATTGTAATCATGTACCTGAAAAGAATGGGAGTGACAAACGGTCACTAGAGAGAGAGTCTCAACATCAACTATTCGTCTTTGTCAATCGGTTTAACATCGACCAGTGGTTTATTATAAGTTGTTGGTTCATATTCTTGAATAAACCGTCTAGAAAAGTTGGAGAGACCATCCGACATGAGCTCCCAATTCAAAGGAAAATATGAAAAGACCGACCGACATATATAAACCTAATACAATAATAATAAGGATTGACATAACCCTATAAATAGAGAAGTCTTAGAGCAAGGACGGACACACAAACACATACTGCAGAAAACCCTAAAAACTCTATTCCCACAACAGTGAACCAAACGACCAGATCTCTTTGTACCTTCGCTCTCGCCAATCGACGACGACTACCAAGTGACGGACGATACCAACTTACTTTGATTTTTGACATTGATTTCTTGTAACTCAATATTCGTTGATTAATAAAGGTCTATCTCTTCTCGTCATTCCGTAGGACTATTCACACATGAACCGGTTAAAATTTGCCCAAACATTTTTGTTATTATGTATTCGAGTGTATTTACAAATGAACGGTTTCGTTCGTATATATAGAAGTAAAAAGATTGAGTTACTATGCGTAAATAGTGACGGTGGGATCTATAATAATTTATCACGTTTGATATGCCACTTTTTACGACTTTCTCTTGTTGTTTATAATTGACTTTCATAGCATTCCCCCTTGGACCCAGTGTCACCATTGGCTCTTGTGTTATGTCTTTGTTGCCTCGTTAAAAACCTTTCCACAAAAACCTAATGGGAAAAACTATTGGAATGTAAAAAGAGTACAACTACGAAAGCTCCCCCTCGAATGACTTAATGTCATTCTATAAGTCTCGTTGATGACGCATTCCAATATTATGGACACATTTTCGGAACATAGTGGTAGGCAATGATTTCGTGAAGAGGTATGCTGCGTTTTCGCATGATCAGACATATCTTACTTCAATTTCTTTATCCTTCTCAAGTTCTTGACTGTACGAGAAGAACTTTGGAGGGATATGTTTGGTTCTATAACTTTTGATATAGCCTTCCTTTGTTTGGGCAACACATGCGGCGTTATCTTCATATAAGATAGTTGGCTCTATATTTACGCAAATTCCACTGCTTGATTGGATATGCTGACTTTATTGATCTTAGCCATACACATTCTCTACTTGCTTCATGGAGCGCAATGATTTCAGCATGATTCGAGGAAGTGGCCATGAGTGTCTGCTTCTGAGAACGCCAAGATATAGCAGTGCCTCCGATCGTGAACACATATCCTGTTTGTGATCGGGCTTTATGTGGATCCGATAAATATCCTGCATTTGCAAAACCAACCATTTGACCTTTTGAATTTTTAGGATAGAGAAAACCTAAATCAATAGTCCATTGGAGATAACGAAAGACATGTTTGATCCCGTTCCAATGTCTTCGTGTAGGGGACGAGCTGAATCTTGCCAAAAGGTTAACAGCAAATGATATGTCAGGACGTATACAATTGGCAAGGTACATAAGGGCTCCAATTGCACTTAGATACGGTACTTCAGGACCAAGTATCCCTTCATTTTCCTCATGTGGTCGAAATGGATCATTTTCAACATTAAGTGATCTAACGACCATAGGAGTACTTAAAGGAGTTGCCTTATCTATGTTAAAGTGTTTTAACACTCTTTTTCGTATATATGGATTGATGCACAAATATACTCTTTTCGGAATGCTCAATTTGTAGGCCAAGATAATACTTTGTCTGTCTGAGGTCTTTCATCTCAAATTCTCTTTTTAGATAATTTGATGCCTTTTGTATTTTCCCTTGAGTTCCGATAATATTTAGATCATCAACATACACCGCGATAATTACAACCCGGATGTTGTTTTCTTGATGAAAACGCATGGGCATATAGGATTGTTCACATATTCTTCTTTGGTTAAATGCTCACTGAGACAATTGTACCACATACGTCCAGATTGCTTTAGCCCATACAATGATCTGTTGGGGTCGGTTTCACCCCAAGCGGATAAAACCATCTCAAAATGACTAAGTATGGAAGAAAACCAATTTGGCCGAGCTGCCCACCAAATATGGGCCGAGCTGTCCTACAAGACAAGTGGGCCAAGCCGCGCTCACCAAGACGAGTGGACCAAGCCACGCACGAGAGGAATGGGCCGAGCTGTGAACGGGCCGAGCCGTATGGAGGAAGAATGTGAACCGAGCCGCGTGAAGGATGTTTGACGGGCCGAGCTGTACTGAAAAGCAAATGGGTCGAGCCGCATAAGAAAGCAAATGGGCCGAGCCGCATAAGAAGGGGAATGGGCCGAGCCGATTCTGGGCCGAACTAAGGCTTTGAAAGACGAAAGCCCATAAGAAAACCCTAGGCAAAGTATTATGACGGTGGCCGCACGAAGCGATAAGGAAATATTCCAAAAATCTCTCCCGAGATTCTCGGCTAGGCGGTTCAAGAAGTTAGTATAAATAGGATTGTCTTTACGATTCATTATGTAACTTTTTGCAACCCTAAGCCAAAAAGGCTAAACACTTTCACAGCAATAAAAACCTTCTTTCGATCTTATTGTTCTTGCGATAAACCCTAGAAGTTTCCGATCCCTTAAGTTTTCCTTAACAAATTTTTGGTTGTGCGAGTTTTGGCTCACACATGATCTTTGTAATTTTATTGAACATAACTCTTTGAGTTTAGATTTTAACACTGCTGGCATCTTAAATACGTAGGGGATTCTCATATAGATATCCGTATCTAATGTTCCATATAAATGTGCTGTAACGACATCCATGAGACGCATCTCTAGGTTTTCATCAGCAGGTAGACTCATCAGGAATCTAAATGTGATTGCTTCTATAGCGGGAGAATATGTTTCCTCATAATCTATTCCAGGTCTTTGATAAAAATCTTGTGCCACAAGACGAGCTTTGTATCTCATAATCTCGTTTTCCTCATTTTGTTTCCGAACAAAAACTCATTTGTATCCAACCGGTCTCACATCTCCAGGTGAGAGTACAATTGGTCCGAATACATTTCGTTTATTAAGAGAATCTAGCTCGACTTGTATAGTACCTTTCCATTTCAACCAGTCTTGCCTCTTACATTCGTATACAGACCTTGGCTCTGGATCTTCGTTTTCATCATCTATTTCCTTTGATACTAGGTATGAGAAAACGTCGTCAACATCATCCATTTCATTTCTATTCCATATCTTTCCATTGTGGATGTAGTTGATGGAAATCTCATGATTTCTCTCAGGTTCATGAGGCTATGGATTATCATTAGTTTTGTGATTTGCTTCTTCCAAAATACTTTCTGCTATTTTTAGAGTATTATACATTTCAGCCTCCTTTCGTTTTCTAGGATTTCTGTTCTTAGAACCGACAGGTCTACCATGCTTCAAGCATGTTCTAGACTCACGTGTATCATCTGCTTTTCCACGTTCTTGTGGTATATCAATACGAGCATGAGTATTTGCAGCTGGTATATGTAATTTAGTAACCGTCTTGGTATCTGCAAATGCATCAGATAGCTGGTTTGCTATACTCTGCAAATGCATAATTCGTCGAACTTCTAGGTCTGACTGTTTAGTGGGAGGATCAAGGTGTAACATAGATGGTACGCTCCCTTTGATATCCTTTCCTACACCCTTATTTTCTCCCCCTATAACCAGGAATACTTTCTCATCGAAGTGACAATCGGCAAATCTTGCCGTAGAAACATCACCAGTCTGTGGTTCTATGTATCATATAATAGATGGAGAATCATATCTAATATATATTCCCAACCGTCTTTGTAGTCCCATCTTTGTACGTTGCGGTGGCGCTATAGGCACGTAAACCGCACAACCAAAGATCTTTAGATGGGAAATATTTGGTTCTCGACCAAATGCTAATTGTAACGGGGAGTACTTAAGGTACGCACTTGGTCTTATCTGAATAAGTGCTTCTGCATGCAAAATAACATGTCCCCATACATATATTGGGAGTTTTGATTTCATAATCAATGGTCTTGCAATCAATTTCAGACGCTTAATTAATGATTCAGCCAAACCATTTTGTGTATGAACATGAGCCACAAAGTGTTCAACTTCAATCCCCATTACCATGCAATAATCATTGAATGCTTGGGATGTGAATTCACCAGCATTGTCTAATCTAACTCTCTTAATAAGATAATCTGGAAACTGAGCTTGCAGTTTTATTATCTGAGTTAGAAATTTCGCAAATACCATATTTCGAGATGATAATAGACAAACATGTAACCATCTGTTGGATGCGGAATTTAATACCATAAAATAGTGGAATGGTCCACATGATGAATATATTGGTCCACAAATATCCCCTTGAATTCGTTCAAGGAACTTTGATGATTCATTATTAATTTTGGTTGGTGATGGCCTTATAATCAATTTACCAAGAGAACATGCAGCACATGTCATTTTATTTCTCTTATGTATCTCCTGGATTTTAATCGAATGACCATGTGAGCTTTCTATAATTTTTCGCATCATTGATGTTCCTGGGTGACCGAGGCGATCATTCCACAATGTTAAATCTTCTGGATTTCGTTTTGTCACGAGATGTGATTCTATTGCATCTATATAAGTATGATGCAAACCGGAAGGGAGTTCAGGAAACTTTTCCAATAAGTCTTTTGCCTAACTTATCAGAGGTTACATACATATACTTCTTTTCATCTTCAGTTGCAGACTGAGTGTCATATCTTTGACGGTATATGTCTTTGAAGCTCAACAAATTTCTTTTTGAATTTAGAGAATACAAGGCATTATTGATGGAAAATTTTGTTCCATTTGGCAACGTAAAGTTGTCTTTGCCTGTTCCTTCAATCAAGTCTGCAGGATCCGATATTGTATTGACAATAATCTTTGTCAGTTTCAAGTTAGAAAAAATATTTTTTTCTTTTTCAGGATAGTATATGTTGTTCCACTATCTGGTATACAGATTTCTCGAACATTTTTCTTGGATGTTGTTTCATCTTTAATATGATCCATCTCTGTATTTAACATAAACATTAATGAAGAAACATAAATTTCATTCATAGAAAACATACAATAATTATACATTAGATTGTTGTAAGAACAACATTATATGTTTTAAAACTGAAATCGTAATAATTATACAATATGCTGTTGAGAGAAACAACATTATTCGTTTTAAAAACTGAAATGTAATAATTATACATGGCATTAGCGGAGACTATTCAGTAGTCTCTCTACAAGCATTTCAGCTATCGGCTATAGCGGTCTCGTCGAAATCATTCGCAAAGTCTAAGGAGTCGAGGTATGATGTACCCTCGAAGTGTTCTGTGAGGTTCACTTCTTTCCCTTTGCCTTTGACAGACTCTTGGAACAACTTACAAAGATGTGGAGGGGTTCGACAAGTACGAGACCAATGTCCTTTAGACCCGCATCTGTAACATACATCCTCACGCTTCTGGGTGGTATTCGCTTGGGATTCTTTCCCCTTTGAAGTTTTTTCAGACCGAACCCACTTGTATGAGTTCCTCCTTTTTGAGTTGTAAGTCCTGCCACGTCCGTGATTGAATCGACGGCCACGACACCTATTGGTTTGACATTTTCTTTCTGGTTTTTCTATAACCGTTGCATTTGCTTCAAAAAATGCTTTGCTTCCCGTAGGTCGAGAATTGTGGTTTCTGATGAGAAGTTCATTATTCTTATCTGCTAATATGAGTGTCATAATCAATTCAGAAAATCTCGTGTACCCACGATTCCTATACATTTTTTGTAGGATACAATGTTCCTTACGAAATGTGAGGTACGTCTTTTCGAGCATTTCTGCATCGGTGACGGGTTTACCACAGTATTTCAGTTATGAAACTATTCTCAGAATATCCTCAACCTTTTCAAAATCTTGAAACCTCAAGTTTTTCCACTCTTCAAGAGCATGAGAGAGGTTTATTTCCCTCTGGTTGTCAAACCTTTCTTTGAGAGCTTGTCATACCTCTGCTGGATCTTTTATGTGCGCATAGTCATGAGTCACATTTTCATCTAGATGTTCCTCAGGAAATTATCGCCGTTGCCTTATCATGGGCAGACGATTCATTTTCCTCTTTTATTGTGTCGGTTAACTTTTTTGACTCTAGATAAAGTTTCGCATTGGTGATCCATGCTATGTAGTTTGCTCCAATTATTTTGAGAGCCGGAAACTTAAGCTTCTCAATGTTTATCATTTGATTTTCTAAACATAAATGCAAAAATATTATTAGTAAGATAGTAATGTTTTATATTAAAACGAACCGTTTACATGAATAACTAAAGCGATTACAAAAAAGAATATTGCATAGAAAAATAACATAACAGTTGAGGTATACTTTTCGGGAGTAGAAGCAAAAATTACAATTGCACTTAAAATCAACAACAAACGAATCATCTTTCTTATGGAATGAAAACCGGAAAAGTATTTGAAAGAAGATATGATGTTTGAGTGAAATGAATGAATGAGGGATAGAAATATTTATAGATTGAAAACACTGTTCATAGCCATTTGAAAAGTGGAAAATTCTGAAAATTTTTCCTTTTGTGACCGTTGATGAGAAAAGAATTGAAGAAAATAATTAATCAGAAAATTTTGATAAGCAATCAGTTAAATCTATCAATTTTTAGATACAAGATTTATATACAGGTTGTAGAGTCTCCTTATATAATAACCATTATATAAAGATGTATTTAACAGCAATATTATGATGACTTAATCATCCATATTTATTTATAAATAAATTATGAGGCGACACAGTCGGCCATTGTAATATTAATAAGTAAATAATTATGATGTATTTAGCATCTATGATATAAAAATAATAAAATAATAACAAGACAACAAACCGCCCATTATAATATTGAATGAATAGTGGTGTGTTAACATCCACTGAAAAATAATAAATAGTTATACAAGCGACATACCGTTTATTATAGTAGTGTATATATTATGAATATATATTTAGCTATAACATAGAGTGATCGTGCTGATAACATGTTATAATATGTATAATTTATTATAAAGATAAATATAAATAAAAACAAAAATTTTATACCCGCAAAAGAACAGAACTACGAATAAAAAGCGAACAAGAGAATGAGAGAGAGGAGGAATATTTTTGATATTATGTATTCGAGTGTATTTACAAATGAACGATTTCGTTCATATATATAGAAGTAAAAAGATTTAGTTACTATGCGTAAATAGTGACGGTGAACTCCACAATAATTTATCACGTTTAATATGCCTCTTTTTACGATTTTCTCTTATTGTTTATAATTGACTTTCATAACAGTTTTGAAATATACTAGATATTATTGTCGGGTTGATAGAATAATTCTTATTTTTAGTTATTC
Organism: Eutrema salsugineum; assembly: GCF_000478725.1. Taxonomy (NCBI): domain Eukaryota; kingdom Viridiplantae; phylum Streptophyta; class Magnoliopsida; order Brassicales; family Brassicaceae; genus Eutrema; species Eutrema salsugineum. Next base: position 6,012,649 of record NW_006256414.1, on the reverse strand, counting down.
ATTTCCTGTACAAATTAAAATTATGATATAAGAGTATGTATTTATATTAATTGTAACTAGATTTTAACCCCGTGCGTCCGCACGAGAACTTTCTATTTCTAATCTAAGTTGCATTAATTTTTTTATTTAGATATAATTAGTTTTTGTTATTTATTTTTTTAAATCAAAAAATTGTTATTATGTTTTAATTTTAAATAGTAAAAATTTGTATATTAGTAGAATAAGAGTATACGTTAATTAAATATACATTGATCTAATGTTAATTATAAACTTTGTTATTTTGTAAATTTAGATTTACACATAAATAATTTATATATCTATGAATTTGTTAACCCGTCCGTTTAGTTGTCTAAAATCATTTTTAATATCTTACATGTTTTGACAAACTAAACTGTATGAGACTATAATTATAAATGTATAACCCTATAAATATTTACTAATATTGAATATTTGGACCAATTGATTATGAAAAAATATAAGAAAATATTTATTTACTATTTATGTTATTATAAATATATATAAACTGGCTAATCTGTTAGTTTAATTGTCTCAAATTATCTTAATATCTTATATGTTTTTATAAATTAACTCATAGACCTTAAGTATATATATATATATATAACTCTAATCAGTTCGATCATATTATTGTATACTATAAATATTTTTTAATCTAAATTATTTGATATTTTAGACCGATTCATTATGATAAAATACGATAAAATATTTTTTTATTATGTAGTATTATAAAATAATTATTTAAAATTAAATCTAACCTGTATTTAAAGAATTCTAAAGTATTAAAATTATTATCTAAATTTTCGTAATAAAATTTAATTATATTTTTTGTTGATTTTTTGGAATTTAAATTAATTTAAATACAGATTTTAGTAATTAAATTTAATTATCATAAATTTCCAATAATTTAAAATTTAAGTTAAAGATGACCTAGATTTTAGGAAACCTAAAAATATCTAAATTAATAACTAATTTTCGGAAATTAATAACTAATTTTCGGAAATTAAATATAAATATAAAATAAAATATTATAAAAAACTTTGAGAGTGTTTGGAAAGCAAATACTAAATAAATGCTTATGTTTTGATATAATAGATGTGGACATTACTAATGTCATTCCTTTGTAATTTCTTTTAAACTCCAAAATTTTAATATGAAAGGTACTTCTTAATTATTAAATTAGAAAATTGTACATGTTACTTTCATAAGGAGAAAATTATCAATTATATTATATTTAACATTTACGTACCATAAATTTATGCATACCACACAGCGAGAAAATCACATGAAAAATCCTTCACCTTTCCTTTTTTTCTCTCCCAGTCATAACAGTTTTAACTACCACTTGAATGTTGGAAGAATATAAAGCGTCACGCCAAAAATGCAACTGATCATAACACACGTGTCGCTATCTTAAGCATATCTTAAAAATCGAACGGTCATCATAAGTTCGTCCACAGAGTAGTCGCTCTCACATAGTATCAAATCTTTGGCCATCGACCATCATATTACGACACGTGGCGTAATCGTCGCACCCGTCTCACACCGGCCACACAGCGTGGCATTCCTCAACTATTATTTATCATAATTTTATTTTTTTCGACTTTTATATATTTAACTTTATATTTTTTATTTGAATGTTGGTTTCTTTAAGATATGAACTGGAACGCGAACTCTTCGCGAAAATTAGAATTGCGAAGCAATTTTAGTGTCATTTTTTTCAGTTTTTTTTTTTTTTTGGTTTCTCCTCTCTGCGATTCCTTAGGGTTTCTGAAATTCTTCTGATTCTGTGCGCAATCGATTTTTCTGAAGTCAAAGCAAAGTTTTGGCGTTTCTCCGGAAAGTAAGTATAATGGCGATTTTTTTGTTTTGTTTGAAATCTCTTCAATTTTGGTTATTATGTTTGTTTCATCACTTCGCATTGTTTCTGTTTTTTGACGAATCAGGTCATCATTGGTTTTAATTGATTTTTGGGAATCAGAATCTCTGGCTTTAATCACTGATTCATGGTGTTCTGGGTTTTTTCTACGTTTCGTTCTATCTTAGTAATACTTCGAAGTTTTAGGATCATAATGGACAATAAGATTTGAGTCTGGGAAGGGAAGGAAAAGTTGTATTATAATATACTGTGTTGGGAAAACAGAAATTGATAACTTGGATTGGATCTAAGAGCATTTATGTTGTATGTTAACAAAAATAACTTCCCCTGCAAGTGTAAGTACTGATTTTGATTTGATTCCTGTTTTGGTTTCCTCCAATTTCGTATCATTCAATTAAGGAAAGTTGAGGTTATAATTGAATCCCGTTCTAACCCGTAAAGGTATAAAATTTGAGTTTAGCATAGATAATAATGCAATTCTGAGATGATCTTAGGCTCGTATCTTGAAGGATAAGTACTGTTTATGATTTTATTCCTGTTTTGATCTCCTCCAGTTTCGTATCATTCAATTTAGGAAGGTTTTTGTTTAATCCCTTTCTAATTAGTTTATTACATCAGACAAGGCAAGGTATGAATATAAAGTGTAGCTTATAGATAATGAGGCGATTCTGTGATTAGTCCGTTACGGTAGGATCCAATTCCAAGGTTAAGTACTTTGGATTCGATATAGACGTTTGGCTAATTGTGTAACAGTCATCTACTTCATGGCCATATATAGTTCTTTAAGCAACCATGTTTTGATCTATGTCTCTAAGATCTTATGAGCTCTAAACCTCATATTTTCTGACTTGTTTTCTTTTTTGTTTTTTGTGATTTTTCTTTACAGCTCTTTTGCGGATCTAAGATCCTCTTTTTATATTGTTTGGTTGGCCATCGACTTAATACGCTTATGAAGTTCGTCCCTGCCTGCGATTTTTAGTAAGGAGGGGGTCGAACTGAGAGTGAGATGGAGATTTCAGCTCTTTTAACATCTGCTGGAATCAATATTTCGATATGCATAGTGCTTCTGTCACTTTACTCCATACTTAGGAAACAGCCAGCCAATTACTGTGTCTATTTTGGCCGAAGGCTCGTTTGTGGAGGGGCTAGACGTTATGATCCTTTTTGGTATGAGAGGTTTGTGCCTTCTCCAAGTTGGCTTGTGAAAGCATGGGAAACTAGTGAAGATGAGTTATTAGCTGCTGCTGGTCTTGATGCTGTGGTTTTCCTCAGGATGGTCATTTTCAGGTTACTGGAAAAACTCCCCCAGATGCTTTTTATTTGTTCTGGTTCTTGATCTTATATTTCCTTTTTCCTTAGTGTTTCTTTTGGTTTTATTTACTCTTGAGTTTTTTTTTTTATCCTGCAGCATTCGTATTTTCTTTATCACTGCTGTTGTTTGCATTGCCTTTGTGCTGCCTGTTAATTATTATGGGCAACCAATGGTGCATAAGGAAATCCATTTGGAGTCATCGGAAGTGTTCACAATCGAAAATATTAAAGAAGGCTCAAAATGGTAAATGTGATATTGCTTTATGAAATGTGTAGCAATAATTGAAAAAGTTAGTTCAACATTATTCTATACAAAGAATGTTAGTGCTGATCTTTCTTTTTTGTAACTTTATTATACTCAGGCTATGGGTTCATTGTCTTGCACTGTACATTATAACCTCAGCAGCATGTCTTCTTCTCTACTTTGTAAGGACCTCGTGCCTTAGTTCATCTCATGCATACTTAATTTCTTACTCTTTGTTCCTCTGTTTTACCTTCTTCTTAGTTTACTTTTCCCTCCCCTTAGACATTTTCTTTAACTGTAGGAGTATAGGACCATAGCCAAAATGAGGCTTGGACATATTACTGGATCTGCCACAAAGCCAAGTCAATTTACCGTTCTTATCCGTGCTATTCCGTGGTCTCCTGATCAATCTTACAGCGACACACTGAGCAAATACTTCACAAATTACTATTCATCAAGCTATTTGTCCCATCAAATGGTTTACCACAATGGCATCATCCAGAGACTGCTGGTAAGCTTTCCCCTGGGACCAGTTAATGGTCTTTTTTTTATTGCTCTTTGTGAAAATGATTTGAAAAATTTGCCTGCTTTATACCTTTCTTCTTATTTCGGTATTCATTTTTTTGTTGATAGTTTCCTGATTTGGTGCAAAACTTTATGGTTCTCAAGTATAACCTGCTGCTTAGATGTTATAAAGGGTTATTTATTTGATGCCATGCTGAGATTGATGATCTTACATAGAACAGTAGATGTAATGGTTGAATGTAGATCGAGTATCAGCTAAAAGGGGGAGACAATTTAGATGCATATTCATGGAATATAAAAGGTTCTATCTGTAGCACTTTCATTCATAGCTTATGATTTCTGATGATGTGGTTGTTTCAATATTACTACATCAATTTCTCACTGGTTATCTCTTTGCCTGTGGAATCAAAACGGAAATAGTTAGAAATTTGGGTAAATGATGTGTGGATGGTGTGTGCTTGTGATAACATATATGAGGTTCAATGTTCTGTGTCCGAGGAAAATGTTTGACCTTTAGATTATCTCAATTTCTGTCTCAGCGTGATGCGGAGAGGATGTGCCGCACTTTAAAACATGTTTCTCCTGAAATCAATTGTAAACCGAGTTTGACTCCATGCACCTTCTGTGGAGGACCTACAGCCACAAATTCTTTTCATATTCTCTCTAATGAGGGTGACAGTGTCCAAGGAGTGGAGCTTGGTGAGTTGACTATGACTACGACAGAGCAAGTAAGGAATTCTTCTGACTTTCCCTGTTCTAGGCAGTTCGATTGTATGATTTTACAGATACTGTGAAGTTTGGTTTAATCAGTTGATTAACGATTCGTAGTATCATATACTACAATCTTATCCATTAAGATTTGCACTTTTGTTGCTAGAGACTAGAGATTAGAAGTAGCAGTGCTATTTGAAATACTTATATAATGCAGAATAGGTAACTCAAGCCACATAAATGTTCTGCTCGTTTGCAGGAACGTCCGGCTGCTTTTGTGTTTTTCAAGACACGCTACGATGCTTTTGTTGTTTCAGAGGTTCTACAATCAACAAATCCTATGTTATGGGTGACGGACTTAGCTCCAGAACCACACGATGTGTATTGGAGGAATCTCAACATACCTTATCGACAACTTTGGATACGGAGAATAGCAACTCTTGTTGGTGCAGTTGCCTTCATGTTCGTGTTTCTTATTCCTGTGACCTTCATTCAAGGGCTGACTCAACTAGAGCAGCTTTCTCATGCATTTCCTTTTCTAAGAGGCATCTTGAAGAAGTGAGTACCCTGCAGGTTCAATTAAAAACCATATGAAAAAAGAGTCAAAGCGAAACCAAATATCTATGTTCTTGATTTGTTTTATCATTTTTAAAGGTAATCAATCATTAAAACCATTTTGCAGGAGGTTTATAAACCAGGTCATCACAGGGTACTTACCCAGTGTGATCTTGATTCTATTCTTCTATGCCGTTCCACCATTAATGATGTATTTTTCAACCCTGGAAGGATGCATTGCACGGAGTATAAGAAAGAAGAGTGCTTGCATTAAAGTCTTATATTTCACCATCTGGAATGTATTCTTCGTGAATATTTTATCTGGGTCTGTTATCAGGCAATTGAATGTCTTTTCTAGTGTCAGAGACATACCTGCACAACTTGCAAGAGCAGTGCCCACACAGGTAATTTCACTCACTTTTTCATTCATATTGTGGATTGAGCTTTTCTGGTTGCTTTAGACTAGCTCCTTTTAAATGGTAGCATATATTTTGAAAATGGCTTCAATCATGAATGCAGGCTGGCTTCTTCATGACCTATTGCTTCACATCTGGTTGGGCTAGTTTGGCTTGTGAAATAATGCAACCTGTGGCTCTTATCTGGAATCTGGTAGCAAAAGTTGTTGTCAAGAACAAGGACGACTCATATGAAACACTTAGGTTCCCATACCATACCGAAATTCCTCGGCTGCTTTTGTTTGGGCTCCTGGGATTTACCAATTCAGTCATAGCGCCACTAATTCTTCCGTTTTTGCTGATATACTTTTTCCTTGCATATCTGATATACAAAAATCAGGTAAGTTTCTACTTGATCTCTTTTACATAATATCACTACAAAGCTCTGATAGCATCATAATGGACTTGTATTAAATTCGTGAAACTTAGAACAATGAGCTTAATTTATTAGACAACTTGTGGGATATTAACAAGAAAAATATTTTGGATATGGTTTTTCACAGAGTTGTTTCCATTTGCAGATACTGAACGTGTACATTACAAAATACGAAAGCGGTGGACAATACTGGCCTATTTTCCACAACACAACAATCTTTTCACTGATCTTGACACAGATTATAGCTTTGGGTTTTTTCGGATTAAAGCTATCAACGGTCGCTTCTGGTTTCACCATACCATTGATTCTTCTCACTCTGCTTTTTAGTGAGTATTGTCGGCAGAGATTTGCTCCCATTTTCCAAAAACATCCTGCTCAGGTAACTCAATTGTAACAAAAAGCTTTTTTGGTGAATGCTCTAGTTGGTGCTTGATAAATCAGTTGCTTTCAGGTTCTTATAGACATGGACAGAGCTGATGAAATGTCAGGAAAGATGGAAGAGTTACATAAGAAACTGCATAGTGTATACTCTCAGTTACCATTACACTCTCAGAAATCATCGAGTAAAGCTGAAAGCAGTACTCCTTTCACAAGTCAGGAGTTGCCGGATCCTGAGAAATTGAAGCCAGGTTTCATCTCATACTAATGTTTTTGTATGAGTCACATGATTAGAATAATGAGAGATTTACGTTTTTTCTACTCTTTTTCAGAGGAAGGGGATGCCATAGCTAAAGAGTTATGGGGCTTTCAGGGCAATGAATCTTGTCAAGAGCATGACGTCAAGTCGTGTCCTGGTGCTTCTTCACCAGAGCATCTTACCCCAAAGATGATCGAACTCCACAAAAGGAACTAGAACGGTTTTACTAGTGAAGTAATGAATGCTATGTGCTTGTTCAATCACTGAGGCTCTAATACCTCAAAGTGGTTTAAACAGAAGAATTTTCTGTCGAAGAAGCTCAGCTCCAAAAGGAGCCAATGGTAAATGAGAATACACACTCACTGAAAGAAAAATAGATGTATGTTGCTTTTTAGTCATTATAAACTCTCTAGGAAACTAAATGGGGGAAAGCATTAAAGCATGTACAGTCTTCTTGCTTAGAGATATAATGATGTACATTTTATAGTTGCTGCAAGAAGAAATGTAACGGAGCAAAATGTATAAATACTCAAATTTTCTTGCGAAGAAAGAAATACATTTTTTCAACAGAATGAGTAGAAGCAAAAGAGCTCTTTTTGCTTCTGACTTCTTTTCCACATAGTGCGGTTCGTTATTTTGTAAACACAGCTTCAATTGCACAGATAACATTAGCTTTTTGAAAGAAGTAATTTAGTAAATTTGTTAGATAGCAAGGAGGGTATTGCTCGATTTTTGTTCATAATTGAATGCTTTAGGAATCGAACCCAAATCTTTGAAGAGCAAGGTTAGGTTTAAAATAGGTTATTCCATTAGGTTTCGGAATTTTAATGTGCTTTGTAATAATTTTAATATGTCCTTGTTAGAAAAATTAAAATGTTAACTAGACAAAATTTCCCCTACTATTAAAGTAAACCCCGAGTAACTCTAAAACTAAAACCCATAACCAAAAAAAAATCATCGAGCTGCTTCTTCTTGGCTCAATGGAACTAGTAAGATTAGAGTGCGATCTCACCGTTAATCCATTGGAATCATCCGGAAACACCATAAGCTCAATCTCTATCAACTTAAGAAGAATTCGACGATGGAAACCTAATGGAAAAGAGATCGTAAAAGAATACAGACTCATCTCAACAGAACTCGTATGCGAGTTTCCCTTTTCTGGTCAGACATAGATTCCGTGTTGGACAAGTCAACGCTAAAGGTAAAAAATTGGATTCGAAATCGCGTATCCGCTTTGATCTCTTCCAAGCTCGCTAAGTGTATGACTAGTGATGGTCAGCCTTGCTTGGTTAAAGCTGACGTAAACGTCATATTCGAGAAACGTTATTAGAGAAGAAGAGCAGAAGAGCTATGCGTTATGTCTTGCCCTAGTAGTCAATCTACTAAATCCAATTAGATTTTTATTTTTTTTCTTAACTCAATTAGAGTTTTGCTTTGGTTTGCTTAACTTTTACAATTTAGATATTGAGAATATTAATACATTAGCAATATCTTTCGGAACTATACGGATCTATATTCAATCATATATTTTTAGTAACTTGTGAGTTATTAGTGAATATTATTTTATCCAGTTATTATTTGTTTTACAAAAAAAAGAACAATAAAATTGGCTGTATTAGTTATTATTTTTTTTTAACATTGAGCTTTTATTCTATTAGAAATTATGAAAAATATTATGTAGACAATTTTAAAACGGATGTCTCCCGTTTGCAAACACGCCAAGTGGATATTCATGCACTAATTAAGTTGAAAACTTCTTATAATGTATTTTAAAATTTAAAGTTATTCATGACAATAGACCTTAAAATTCTCGTCAATCCAGATATGTTCAAAAGCAAATCAATTTAGTTTTAGTATTCTGGATAATTAAGACGTTTCAGGCTTTTAGATCTCTAGTCTCTCAACTTCTGCAGGATCAGCGGTTAACTAATATTTTCGGAAAATGTAAATTATTCCTTCCAAAAATCTCGATTTTGGAGACCGAATCATTCGCCACCAACCTAGAGTATACGACCACTTGCCAAATCTTACTAGAGATTTGTTAAAGATAACGTGTATCATTCGTGTGTATACATAGAAAAAGAGTTTCGTCCAAAAAAAAAACATAGAAAATAATAAAATTTTGAACTGCTGACACTTGTTTAAAATTTTAGTAAACATATTCTCTTTCACGGTATATAATTGCAAGACTGATAATCAAACATCAAAATTACTGCAATTTTTTTTCTCTCTATTACTGCATTTCCATCAACTAAAGAGGACGGATTTTTGAAATAGGATAAAACTCCGATATTAAAATTCATTTTTACTAAACAATAATATTCATATTCATATTTATTATTTTCTTTTGCCTCATCGTATCTCCAGACAGTGTTCTCCTTTTCGCTTCTCTCCATTTTTTCCTCTTGCCAGTGGGCTTCGGCTTTCTTTTTAGCGCTCTTCTTGTCGGGTCGCCGCACCTCCGGCTTCTTTGGGTGTTGCGGTGGTGGCAGTCATCTATTTCCATCCGAAGTTGGTCATCCTCATCTCCATTCAGATCTTCATTTTCTGAGGCGGCGGAGTGACGGTGTTTGTAAGTCTGAACCTTCACTCGCGGCGGCGGCTTTTTTTTGCCTAGAGAAGGGGCTATTTCGCTACCAATTGTTGTTGTGAGTTTATTTGATCTAGTGGCAAGCCTTGGGTGGTGGGGTTCACCTTTCTTCGGCGTGGGCAGCTCTTCTGACGAGTTTTCTAAGGCGGAAGGTGGTAGGCGGTGTGGTTTGGTGTCTCCATGGTAGAGGGGTTCTTCGACCGTCTTCTCTTCTGGGTGGCCCGATGTCTCTCATCGGAGTGTGTGCGGTTTCTGCAGTGTGCGGCTATGTCTAGGTTGTCTTCAGGCTCCTGAGATGGTCTTCAAATAGGTTTGGTTTGGTGTATAGGTGCCAGTGCTCGGGATGAGGCCCCTTTGCAGCTAGACTTTTTCGACTTTGTCTCGCGGGGGTATTTGGTGGTTTCGGCTTCAATGAGGTTATTTTTGGGTTTGCTATTTTAGTTCACGAGGCCAATTTTTACCCGTCGGTGGTCTCAGAACGCAGCTTTCTTGATAGTCTCAAAGAAGGTATTTTTGGCTCATGTTGAAGCTGTAAGCTTCGTGTTTCTTAGGTTTTGAGGACGGCCCTGGAACACGTATCTTGTGGCGACATCAGTGGAGTTTTAGACTTCAATGCTTCCCCTTCTCGTAGTTTGCTCCTCCCGCGACCTCTCTGTTGGTTCCTTCTCAGATTGTTTTGTTAGGTTGTCTTTTCTAGTCTTGCATGTTGTTTTTGTTTGTTATAGTTTGCTTCTATTGTTTTTGTCTTTTTTGTCTCTTATTTTTCCTGTAATTCTGTCAGAAATCAAATATTGGTGATATAATCTTTACATTTTACAAAAAAAAAAAAAAAAACAAATTAAGAAATATTTAAAAAAATTTTACTCCAATATTTATACCATGCATTATATTTCACATCTCACCGTTACATTAAAATCTTATCAAACTTATTTAACATGTTAGAAAAGAAACCTTTAAAAAATATCTAAACTATTCATTAGATATCACTATCATTATAAAATATAAACTGTTAAATCAAAATCTTATTCAATCTATCTAACAAATTATCTAAGAAAAGCAGGAGAATTTAATCTACATAATTCATTAGATCTCACTAGTCACCAATTGTTAGATAAAAATCATATTTGAAAAGATACATCACCCAATATAAATTTTTTTATAGGGTGAGTTTTCTTCATTCCACACTAAACATTCTAATGGTGTATAGGAAATTAAAATTTGTCATCAAAAAGTAGTGCATCATAAAAATCCATAAAAAAAATATTCTGATTAACCCTATAACACAACCCCATAAGAGCCAACAATCTAAGACAGCTCTTTTCTATTTTATTTGCTTGTTTCATTTTAGCAAAACAAAGAGAGCTCAAAGCTAGTTCATAGTTTTGTTTTCTTTAGTTTTAAACTTCACATCTTCTATCTCTTGGACAATCCTTGTGCAACTTGATTTCAGTTCTAGTGTCCTTTTGCAAATGCATCTTGTGTTGTCTGCAGCTCAAAATGTTTTTTATTTAAACTCAGTCATTTCTTCTTCAACACAACTCAATAATAGAATATTAATAGAACATTTAAACTCAGTCATATCTTCTTCAACTTAGTATTTTTTTGTTTTCATTCTTGTGTCTTGCTCCCCAAATCTATGTAGAAGTGTTTGAGCACCTACTGGAACAGCAATCTGAGCAACTTGTACCACATCTTCTAGGTCAGGAATTTGAGCAGCTTCTACCACAACGGTCTAAACATAACCAATCATCACCCAATGGGACCTCAGACTAGGTGATGCAACTTTTCAAATTCCAAACAGCACAAATAATAGCATTCATTCTACATTGAAGAGATCCACTGCTTCTAACTCCTCATCTCACATTTTTTTTCATTGTAACTATAATCTCTTTAAGGATTGGTTACTATTATCGATTAGGTCACGTGATAACTCTAGATACATGCGAACATAATAACTCATTTTCATATTGACTAAATAATGAGTTTATATCTTTCCATATTTTCATTAGATAAAGAATAGTTGGTTGAAGTGTAAATTTCTCATTGCTTGAAATCTATTATTTATACATGATAATGGATGGATAAGAATTCAAATTAATGGCTATGTACCAATTTGATAGATTTTTTATTTATTTAATATATTGGATCGGAATTCTATCTAACCTGAGATCTAATCAATAGCAAAGATAAATTACTAAGTTTTTCTTATCTAATTTGTGGAATAAGTTAGATCGATTGAATAAGATTTTAATATAACAGAATGATGATGGGTGGGATCTAATGAGTAGCGTATGTTAGATTCTCAAAATGTTCTTATATGATATGTTGGATATATTGCATAGGTAAGATAAGATTTTAATATAACAGTTGATGAATGGTGACTTGGTGAGATTTATTGCATGACATATATTTAATTCTCAAGACTAAAGTCATATCTAATCTATTCAATGTATCTAACAAAACAGAAAATTTTGTTTTGAGAATTTACTATGCCTTTCATTAGATCTCACAGGTCATAAACCGTTAAATAGAAATTTTATCCAGCACCAATGTCAAGGCTGATGCAATTTCTAAAGAAGGCTTTCGAGCTATCTTGTATCCCTGATTTGAAGTAATGGAAATGTTCGACCAAAATTAAATGCTATTGTGACCAGTCATTTGAATTTTTATCCATTCATATCGTGTATAAATAATAAATTTTGATCAACTCTTTTTTTCTATAGAAATAATTGAAAAAGGTAAAAATTTTATCACTTAATCAACATGAAGATGAGTTGTTATGTCATGTGTATCTAAAAATATTACAAGACCTCATAAGTAGCAACAAGAAATCTCATGGTAGATTTTACAAAAAAAGAACAATTACAATTTTTAAAAAATAAATTTTAAAACTTGATGTTCGTCCAATTATGCTTTTTATGAACATTGATATAAGGGGCATATTTTGCAATGGCACGCGATTGATATAACTCAGTTGGCTAATAATGTTCTCAAAGCTAGAGTGATTGTTAGAAAAAATCTTAAACGATGTGGGGTTGTAGGAACAAAACCAGTATTTTCTCATTGGCACCTTACCTTATAACTTGGTAATTTTTTTCAAAACCAGAATTATGTGTTCCTATCCTTTTCTGTGATATCCCATACTAACTCTCGAATGAACCTTCATAAATATACATATGAAAAATTCAACTATTTCTTTTTTTTCGAACTGCAAATTCAATTTGTGTTTGAAATTAAGTTAATGCTTACTTAACTATATAAAATTTATAATTATAAAACATTTATTCATCGTTTGATCACATGATACACGAATAACGTGTAGATATAAATTATTTTTGCATTTAGATAAGGAGTAATTGGGGATGAAATTATGGATTAAGTTTTGATAAAAAAAAAAAAAAATCAATCAAAAATTTATATATCAACAATCATTGATGGATGTTTTAAGCATCAATATTTGTCTTCAATTTAAATTTGGTTCTGGTAAGAGATTATCTTAATAATTAGATCACATATGTTATCTATGAACAAATATTGATTCTAGATTTTCTCTTCTACAATATATCCAATCAAAATTTTTGGTTTAGTATAAATTAATAAAAAGCACAAAAAATAGAAATTCTATATATTATATAAAAATATATTTAAATTTAACATATTATTTATTGATATGTTGACGAATCGCGTCTTGCATGTAGTGTTCATGGCTTTTTTGCAGATATGCCCCCTGGTCAAATTAGGATTCGTATTGGACTTACGGCCCAATACAACCTAAGCATATAGCATCAGACCTCGAATCGATTCGGATCCGGCACGATAAACCACCTGTTCTCGAATTGCTCGTGTCTGACAGCGCAGACCACGCTGTCAAGGACAAGGAGGTCGGAAAATAAGTGGTCAGGAGGAGGAGAGGTCACCTTCTCTATATCATAGATCTAAGCTCATAATCTGGAAGGATCGGGATATAAAAAAATATGGTCTGCACAGATATCCGGAGAGTGGAGTCATCCATCTAAGCAATCCTGGCAGCTCGGATCCGGTATCGAAGGATCCAGACCAGGTATGAATAAATCCATAAGCGGGAAACACTGTTCAAATTTCTCTCTATTTGACAATATGAGTATGCCTTAGTCTTATTTAATTGCCTATACCATTATAAACCCCATGAAATTGGCATTTAATACATCTTTCTTACATGTGTTAGGCGAGAGTGACTTTTCGCAGGAACCAGAGAGAAAAGCAGAGATTCAGCGAGAGTCATACCACGCCTAAACCGCCGATCCAACCCGTACACTGAGGGCAAAAGAAACGCGCCAAGAAGCGTTCTCGTAGCAAGAAAACATGCAAAAGAAAGTTGGTGAGACCGTCAGAAGTGTGACGCAAGCACAAGATTCAAACCCAGTCAAGTCGGTCGTAGACCGATCCACCCGATTCACTATCCATGGACTGACCCGATATACTAACCCAGATCAGGTAAAATCCTGTAAATACTTTGTCCCTTCCAATAAGGAAGGGAAACACACTTTTAGCTATCTTAAGATTCATAATATCTCTAGATATTTGTGAGTCTTAGATGCTAACACTTTAGACTTTCCTGTCATAATTCTGACCATTTTTTCACTTTCTCTCCACGGTGATTCCTAAACCGTAGAACTTTTCCATTAATAGATTATTCTTTTCTTCTCTTTTCACAACAAAAAACCTATCACCACTAAAAGTCCAAGTCGATTCCACCATTCTCAAGAACATTTAGTCCACTTTCTTTCTTTAGTTTTCCGATCTTTTTTTTGTTCTCCGATTAACCACTTAGTGATCTTTTTAATTGTTTTCTGACTTGAGCGTCACAGAGTATTCGCAAAACACATCCCATCATATTTTCTGGATCTTCACATGTTCTCAGTTTTGCAGAACATTTGTCACAAAAAATTCCCCTTTAATACTATTTATTAACTGTTTGTGGCGTTAGCTAATTTATATAGCTACATAAATTAAATATATTAAAAAATTTGGGTATTTTAAAGTTCTATTTTTCCTCCCTATCATTCTACTAAAATAGAAACACATAAAAAAGCGTTCTGTTTTTGTTTTTGGATAACTATTCTTTCTACTGAAACCAGATTTGCGGAGGTGAAAAAGGACTAGACCTCTTTCCTGAAGTCGCAGATATAGAAACCAAGGAACATAAATCTACTAAAAACCATGCTATTGAACATGATATTCATTAAGTTTGACTTGCAGCAAAAGTATTAAGACAGAAACTAAAACAGATGTCTTTAAATTAAATCTCCAAAATCAAAATCGACAGGCCAAAGAAGAAAACAAGGGAAAGACATTTGCATTAACCAAACCTACAAAACCATTTCTCTTAGCTGATAATACTCAACCTCACGAAGGAGGGTACAATCTTTAAGCTTGGTCGTCAGCCTCGGTGATAGCCTTGGCTGCAGGGAGTTGCTTCTTATCCAAGAAATCGGTATACTCTTGGTAGGGCGATTTTGAAAACCTCGTCTCTTTCCAGAACTCAGGCGTAAGGAACCCATATGTCTTCTGAAGACAATCGAATGTAGCCTGCATCGTTAAAAAAAAACACAACATCAGACCCAATTATCAATCAATCATAATTAAGCAATTGGGAAGTTGAACATCATCGAGAGATTAGAGTTGTCGATAATCAAACGCAATCAAGAAATTGAGTAGAACCATAACACCAACAACACCAAACCCAAGATCAATCAATCACCCATCAAACTAAGCAATTGATTTGTGTACGACCAGAGATAATCTGTGCTAAATCTTCAACAAATTGCAATTGACATTTGCAGCTGCAGATTGTGGTAGATTAGGAATCACAAAAACAAAGATGTAAAGTCTTTACCACATCATCAGATGTACACTAAATTCCCATTTCCAGCTAAATTAGAGAATTATTCAAGATATTGAGTCGTAGATGATCAAACATAGTCAAAAAACTGAGTTGACTCATAGACACCAACAACATCAAACCCAAAATAAATAAATCACACAACAAACTAAACAATTGAGTTGTAGATAATCCCAAAAATTGTGCTTAAAACCTTCTACAAATTGCAATTGACATTTACAACTACAGATTGAGGTTAAGAACCACAAACATAAAAATGTGAAGTCTTTACTCTTTATCAAATCAACCTCACAGAAAACAACTAAGCAAATGTACACTACATTCCAATTTCCAGCTAAATTAGAGAATTCTTCAACTAGATTACTGAAATTTACAAATGAATCATCAAAATCAACAAAGTAAATCTACGTTAATACGAAGAACAGAAACAGACCTTGACAAAGTTTCCGAGGGTTTTGGTAGATCCTCTAGAGGAAGTGAAGACATCATCAATACCAGCGAACTGAAGAACCTTCTTAGGAACCCTAGCAGCCACAATACCAGCACCTCTTGGAGCTGGAACCATCCTCACAGTAACAGATCCACACTTTCCAGTAACCTTACAAGGCACCGTATGTGGCTTCCCAATCTTGTTTCCCCAATAACCTCTTCTCACCGGAATCACAGAAAGCTTCGCAAGAATGATTCCTCCTCTAATTGCGGTCGCAACCTCCTTGGAACATTTCACTCCCAATCCAACATGTCCGTTACCATCTCCGACGACGACAAAGGCCTTGAACCTCGTCCTCTGACCAGCTCTGGTCTGTTTCTGAACAGGCATGATCTTCATAACCTCGTCTTTCAACGAAGGTCCAACTAGGAGATCTATGATTTGGTACTCCTTCACAGGGAGAGAATGGAGATAGATCTGCTCTAGCTTCTGGATTTTACCATCTTTCACGAGACGACCGAGCTTGGTGACTGGGACCCATTTCTCTTCTTCCGCGGGACGGCCTCCGCGACGGCCACGGCCTCTAGGACCACGGTCACGACCACCACGACCACCGAATCCACGTCCGAAACCACCACGGTCACCGCCACGCTCAGCGCCGCGTTCTCCACCTCTTTCAGCCATTTTCGATTCAGTAAACCCTAGCGGAGACACAAGATTTGTATATATAGGTGGTCGTGAGATTAGGGTTTCTAAGACCTGAATAACGGGCCTTTGGGCCGAACCTCTGTAGGAGAATTGAGATACAATTTTACGAAGCCCAGCACCAGTATAAGCCCTTTAGGATTTCAATTTTAAGCAATCTGATTTTTGTTTTTTTGATTAAATGTTAAATTTATACCAAATTTTAGATTTTTTTACAGAGATACAACAAAGTGAACGAAAAACCAAAAAACCAAAATTTACTGACAGGCAAAAATCAACAAAAAAACAACAAAAACACAAAAAAAGTTAAAGAACCGATAAGTCAGACAAGGAAATTGTGAGATGATAATGTTGCTTATAATTGAAATCTTTTTGCGATTTATGATTTCATGTCAAAATTTCATGAAATCAAGATTATTAATCAACCGTTGACAACAAAAAAAAGACTCACTAACCAGTTACTTAACATTTACTTGTATACATCTAGCCATTGCTTCTCGATTTCATGAAATTTAGACACGTAACATATAATGACTAGTTAGTAAGTTTACTAATGAGTTAGTGACTTATAATGACTAGTTAGTGAGTTTTGTTTTGTCGACGATTGATTAGAGAGTTTTGAAGCTAATTAATTGAAGAATACATTGTATACTGCATAATACATTAAAAATTCAATAATGGGAATAGACATAAAAAAATGAGATGTAAAACTGCAATGAAACGCAAGGATGTAAGTGATGTTTATCATCACAAGACTTGTTTTAAATATTTGTCGAATAATTTATCAACAAGAACTTGATAAGCTCTTTCGGTTGGATGGTAGCTATCCCAAAATATATAGGCCGAAGAATTAGAACATGTGAATGGATTCAATGAGTTACACATATACGAAACTGCAAGAGCACCGGTACCACAACATCCTTTATCAGCTACCTCAAAACCTGAAAACATAATATAAGATAGTTCACTTAGAAATTAGTTCATGTTGTATATATAGTACAAATGAAAAAAAATGATCTTACCGTATTTTTTAGGGTTTTGAATCATGTCGAAAAGAGTATCATAAACATTAATATAGAGGATAATACCATCCAACTTTTTATCTAAAGAATTTAGTGCTGGAGAAAGTCTTGAGTTGAATTGTTTTGCCATATCGTTTAAAGGTGTAACACATCCTCTAGTTACACCTCCAAACACCGTTCTTTGAAATGGTACACATCCAATTGGAGCTGCGCTAAAAACTCCAATATTTTTAGCTCCAAGTTTGTGTAGTTTCTATATATTATATAGAAAAATATTAGTGTTGGATATTATTTTATCAATTTTGATGTTTACATATATAAATGAATGCTAGACTAGACACTTACTATTACAAATTTGACTGCTGAGTCAGCCAAGAAATTTGCATATGAGGTACGATCATATCTATGAGATTGAGCTAAATAAGTGTGAGCAATATCATTGCTACTAGAAACCACCAGAAAACAACTATGGTCCAAGATATTTTGAGCTCTTCCTTCTCCAAAATGTTGTTTGATCTTTGATATATATTCTTTAAAATATGTTAGTTGATCCCACACCGATATCACCGACTATATAAAAAAAAATCAAAATAATATTAGTTGTAGTATGAAGCTATCATTTAATGATAAAAAAATATTAATGTACCATAATTTTTGCCGTTAATGGATCGTAACCAGTTCCTCCAGATGCAAAAATTACACCTTTTAAAAGATCTCTAGGGTTCAAATTCGGGCTCAAATATGCTGGCAATGTCTTAGCCAATCCTAATTTTTCCGCTAAGATAAATTTGTGTAAATTCAAATGTGTCACGATAAAAAAAAAAAAAGAGTTATAACTGTTTATATATAATATATGTAAACAAATGTAAAAAATGAATCAGACAATTACCAAGTAGATCAGAAGGAACTCTTCCATCAGAAAATCTTCCGGTGGCTAAGCCGCCGGGAAAGTCCTTGCCGTAAGGAGGGAAGTTGCTCTTCAGAATAGTAGGGAGCTTGTTGTTATTACCAGTATCCATTATTGAATCTCCGAACACTATTAATGCTGGGACTGTTGCTTTCTTTCCTTTCTTCGTTGCATTAGTTTCGACGGCTATTAGTACCAAAGCGAACCATAGCATTTGGAACTTCATTGTCTTGTTTACTTTGTGTTTACTTTTCTGCTCGAGATTTATTTGTGTTTTACAAATTAGAAGATATCCATGCATATTTATATACCTTTTAAGATTTGCAACTTTGTTACGTAAACTAATTTTGCCTAAAGTTTTGCCTAAATGCAAAATCCCTTTTATTGCCTCCATTAACTTCATTTTCCGATTCCAAACTGCCCCCACTCATTTGAGTTAGATCTCCATACATTTCTTGTTAAACACCGTTTCTTTTAAATAATTGTTTACATGTTTTTAATTTGAAGAATTGTTTACTTTTTCATCGCTAGCTATTTCTTACGTTGATATAGGTTAGAACCAAAAAAACAAATTGTTAGTATTTTTTATCAATATAAATGGTACGTAATTTGTTTTTCAAATGTTGAATATAGCACGTTTGGAATTTACACCAATAACAGAAATGTAACCGATTTAGCAGTATAGCCATGTATCCACATGTGTTGGAATTTTCAAAATTTTATTGGACGCAGTTTAGTAGTTTTGTTTTTTCTGGACGCAATGATCTCTTTAGTCTCTAATTATAATTTATGAGAGAACGTGTTAATCCTTAATAGGTCAGTATGGGTCTCCTACCTTTTAGTTATTTCTCATCATGAATATGTAATGGCTGACAAAACAAAGACCAAATAAACATAGTGTCACTTAATGCATTTGAAATTTTTTTGTTCTCAACATCAACTTTCATTAATCCAATAAAAGTTACAAACTCTGTTTATCTTCATCAACTAAAGAATAGACACAATCTGGCAAAACAGAATACAATTTGGAAGTATGATTCACAAGAGAAAAAGCTTATTTTGCAAGTCTATCTGTCACTCTATTTTCATCTCTTGGGTAAAATCTAATTTTAAAACTTTTAGGAGATCTGAGAGCATTGTTGATGTCCTGGTGATAAGAGCTAATAGCAGGCCATGGCGTTTCCTCAGAAAGAGCTTCTACCAAAGTCTTTGAATCAGATTCAAACAACACATTGTGGTAGTTGAAATTTGAGATAACACTTGCCCTCTACAATCTCTCAGAACCCATCCAATGCCACTTCGGTTTCTTGTCTCATCTCTTGCTCCATCAATATTACACTTAATCCATCCTTCTGAAGGAGGACCCCAAAAGACTCGATTCTCCGTACCGGAAGGAGAACTCACAGTATGATTTTCCATCCCTTTCCTTTGGGCCATTCTTCTACATTATCATGTGCCTTTCCGGTCACTTTGTTGTGCGTTCCAGTTAACTCCTTTGAAAATAAAATCATTTCGCGTCTTCCATAATCTCCACATTAACCAAGAAACAAAACCTTCCAATTCGCCATTATGGGGATGGCTTTTTAATATTGTAAGTGCTATATAGAGATTGGAAAATAAATCATTCTCCATTGCTGCATCTGGTGGTTCCGGAACTGGCGAGACAGTCCAAACCAGACGAGCAAAGGGGCACTAAAACAGAAGATGGTAACACTTTCTACCCCAAATTGACATCGAGTACAGGTGGGGTCTCTAAGGATATGTTTGTGTGCCAAACTGTCTGCAACAGATAAACAATTAGACAGGCATCTCCACAGAAAATGTTTAACTTTTGGTTGATTCATCTCACCATGCAATATTAGCTGATACAGGGGATCCAGGCTTGGTTGATTCATCTCACCATGCAATACCATATCCAAGACTATATTCATAGCTACCCAATACCCTGATTTGACTGTGTAATGACCTGTTTTTGTGTAGTCCCAACTATACGAGTCCTTTGAGTGTTCACCTCCAGGTTTAATTTCTTTGATCAACCTATAAGTTTCATCATCAAAGAGAAGTCTTAAAATCTCTCTGTTCCATTCACTACTACCAGGTACAATCAAATTATGAACAGACCTGATAGAGGCTATAGCTCTATGAAGATGAGGGGGCACAGTTCTTGTGGCTCGTATTGGTCTTGTCGGTTTGCAGTCCAGCCATTGGTCCTGATTGGGCAAATTTTAACCGGTTCGAATCGATACAATTTTATAGAATGAAAGCCTTCTTTATTGATATAATCTTCAAAATTACAACGAATTGAGTACTCTTAACATTATAATGAAAGACATTCGAAATTTCTGTAGTCTCTTCTTCGTGTGTTTAGCTTCTTTTTTGGTTAAAGAAGTCCCCCCCCCCCTCTTTAAGGTTTTCTTCTCTATTTATATATAGAGAATACCACCTCTTTTTTTCCTCTTTATCGTAATATATGAAATAGTTGATAAATATTTTTTGGAATATATCTATTATGAATATAACAAATCTTAGGAATATTTATCTCTTATATCATATAATTATCAAGTTTAAGATGTGATAAAATTATCCCAACAAGACCTGCCACATAGATATGGTTGAACCATTACCAACCACAGCCTGAGCTCCTTGCTTGATGAGTCGTTGTGCTGCAAAAATACTCTTCCACGCATAAGAGGGCCGTGATCCAAGTTTGGTTTGCAGAGGATTAGAGTCTTGAAAATATCTTGCCTTGAAAACTCTTGCCATAAGCGTATTCAGCTGAGTTATCATTCTCCACAATTGTTTCCCCAAGAGTGCAAAATTAAAGGCTTCGATGTCTTTGAATCCAATTCCTCCAACACTTTTAGTTTGCTAAGCTTATCCCAAGATTTCCAATGCATACCTTTGCCCTCTTTTTATTCTTCCACCATAAAATGTCATAACCGCAAAAATCTGATCACAAACTGTCTTGGGAAGAAGGAAGCAGTTCATTGTGTAGGTGGGAAGGGCAAAAGCAACAGCTTTTAGCAGAACCTCTTTGCCAGCTTGAGATAAGAACTTGTTTTGCCATCTCGAGATCCTTTGTGCCCTTTCCTTTAGGTAGCCTAGAATGGTGATCTTGGATCCTTCAAAAGCTTTAGGACGACCTAAGTATATTCCTTCGCCACCTTCCTGAGAGATTCCAAGCCGAGTTTTTATTTGCTCCCTTCTCTCATCTGGAATTTTTTTTTTCCAAAGTAAATGCTTGATTTCTGGTAGTTGATTCGCTGACCAGAAACAAGACAGTATTCATCCAAGACTCGGCTTAACTGATCTAATTCAGCATCACTCTGTTTGCAATAGAAAATGCTATCGTCCGCAAAGAGCAAATGCGAGATTGAGGGAGCCCTTCTTGCAACCTTTAAGCTTGTAATTCTCCCTTCCTTCTCTTTTTTTCATCAGCTTTCGAACCAAGATCTCAGTGCACATAACAAATAAATAGGGAAAAAGCGGGTCACCTTGCCTAATCCCTCTGGTTGGAGCAATTTCACCGTATGCTTGTCCATTTATAAGGACCTGATAGGAGACAGTAGTCACGCAGCTCATAATAAGATTAACAATTTGCAGGAGCAAAACCCATTATAGAGAGTGCCTTCTCCAAAAACGCCACTCAGCTCTAACAAAAGCTTTGGAAAGGTCAGTTTTAATGGCAATGAAATCCTCAGAGCATTGGTTTTTTTGATTTCAGCGCATGAAGAAGCTCATGTGCCACCAGAATATTTGTATGTGATGAGTCTTCTCTTCACAAAAGCTGCTTGTGACTCTGAGATGATTATTGGCAGAACTTTTTTTATTCTTGTTGCTAAAATTTTTGCAATAATTTTACAGGCATTTGAATTTGAATTTTGCAAAAGTTAGTTGGATACTATGATTTGGTTTGATAATAATAAAAAAAATAATAATAACCATTCTGTCCCACCAATTGCAAGTTCTGCCTTAAACTAAAATTAGGCAAATTCATGCTTACGATCCTTCTTTTTATACATAATTTTGGTCCTTACATTTTAAAAGTTTCTTTGCTCAAGTAGCCAAAAAAAAGTAGCAAAGATCATGAGTTTGAAATTTTATGTGGTAAAATGGTCCATTTGTTTACCTAATAGCCAGAGCTAGCCCTGAGTTGCATATTTTTTGTATGAGGTGTAAGCTAGAGAGAAAAATGGGGCTGTTTTGCCTTAAAAGAATTTCACGTAAAAATAAGGGCTGCAAGCTTTTGCTTTGCTTGGGCTCAGGGCCAAGTCCTGCTTGTAGCCTTCTAAAACTCAAGAATCAAGACGGACTTTGATGAACAATGGGATAGAGACAAAGATCAAGACATCTTCATATGATTCTTCCTTAATACAAATATGGTCCAACATAAGTTTTTAGAGATCCTTTTCGATCAGAACTCATGCCATATTCAATGGAGTACCAATGATGCGCACTAAGAAATTCAACCTTTTGTACGAATAGAAATGGCATGGAACCGATTTAAAATCAACCAAATATATAACTTGTGAAAACCATCTTCTAAATCCAAATATCATAGCCAAATGGACAATTTTTTTTTTTTGGGTAAATGAAAGCTCACATAATCAAATTAGTTATTTGCAAATAATGGCTGTGAAAATGTTGCAATTTTTTTTGTCGTCACAAAATTTGATTTAGATGTAGAAAATATGTATGATGTATATACATAAGTCAATTTTGCCACCAAAACAAAAAGTATATATAAGCCAATCAAAAATGGTTTGGCCTAAACCGGAAAGATTCCATAAGTTCGTCATATCAAACGGTTAAATATTACCAACCGAATCGAGAGATTCGTCGTCGTCATCTTCTTCAACTTGTTCTTTGTTTCTCTCTCGTCTCTTCGAGTTCCTCACTTCGTGGTTCCACATTCATGTCTTTCTCTATCCAAATCAATCACGTAATCAAATCATCGCTTTTTCTAATTTACAAATTTTCACAATTCCTATTTCAATCCCATCCCCAATCTACATATCATCGTAACCCCTAAATCTCTCTCTCTCTCTCTCTCTCTCTCTCTCTCTCTCTCTCTCTCTCTCTCAATTTGCTTTAGTTTTCAATGGACCTTGCTCGATTGAGAGAGATAGCTTCCATATCACCTCAGAGAAGAAGGAAATGGCTGCTTCTCTTATCAGTTCTCGGTGTTTCTGGCTATGGAGTTTACAGGGTTTACAATTCTCAATACATCGCGAGGAAGACGAAGCGTCTCATGAAGCTCTTCGGAGGAATCATTTCCTTCGCCGAACTGGTCATCGATTCCGCCGAGACGATAAGTATTCTGTCTCGAGACTTGAAGGAGTTTCTAGAATCAGATTCCGACGAAATCCCTAAAAGCTTGAAACAGATTGCGAAGATCACTAAATCGAAAGAGTTCACTGATTCTCTAGCTAGGGTTTCTGAGGCCGTAACAATTGGGGTTCTCCGTGGGTATAATTCGAATCACGAATCAAAGAATTTAGAAGCAGAATCAGGAATTAGATCGAATTCGAGTGTTGTCGAGAAAATTTTCTCAGAATCAGGAACAGGTTTCGTCTCCGTCGTTGTTGGTAGCTTTGCGAAGAATCTTGTTCTTGGGTTTTACTCTAATGAGATTGAGAGTGATATCGAAACAACAACAATAGATAAACCTAGATGGATGAGTTTACTCTGTGATGATAAGTGTAGAGAGCTTTTAGCAGATTGCATCGAGAGATTCACAAGCTCAGCTATATCAGTCTACATCGAGAAAACATCTGGGATCAACACTTATGATCAGATATTCTCCGGCTTGACGAATCCAAAACATCGAGACAGTGCTCGAGACGTTCTTGTCTCGGTCTGTAACGGAGCTCTTGAGACATTCATGAGAACATCTCAAGATGTCTTTAAATCTTCAAAGTCTTGTAATAATACAGGAGTAGAAGAAGAAGAAACAACCGAGAGGAAGTCTTCTTCCTCGAATGTAAACGGATGGGCAGAAGCGATCTCGACGACATTAGCAGTGCCTAGTAATCGCAAGTTCATGTTCGATGTTACGGGGAGAGTGACACTCGAGACTATGAGATCGATCGTTGAGTTTGTAATCTTGAAGACATCACAGAGCTTTATGAGGAGTTTTGATGCGATCAATGGAGAAGTTACAGAGAGAGGACGTCAAGTAGTTGGATACGTAGGTGCAAAATCTTCGGTGATTATCACTGTTTGCCTCGCGGTTTATCTTCACATTGTAAACCGGTTTGTTCGAGGCTCCCCGGTTTGCTTAAACCAGCATTTCTAATCGTGGGAGATTGATTTGGTAGAAGTTGTTTAGGGCATGAAGTCTTCAGCTTCGATATTCTATTGGTTATATAGTTGGAGCTGAATAATGTAGACTTAGATTATTAGATGTGTAATGTCTCCACAAAATTATTCTTATTGATAGATCAGATTCTTGAGATAAATAAATCATATATCCATCTGGCCACATTAAGGAGAGTCTAGGTGGTTCCGAGTTCAACCACCGACGACAACGAGGAGGAGACTCAATTAAACCTCTTGTTCTCCGGTTCAAAGAGATCATGAGCAAAAAAATATTGGTTACCAAAAAGTATAAATCATACTCCATATGATCATTCCAACTTTTTATTAGAAACTGAGGAGGATCAGACCGGTGAAATACGGTTCAAATACACTAAACCGACATGATCTTCGGCTTCCAGAAACAAAGTCCAAACAGTGATCAATAACTAAACCAAATATAGTTAGCAAACAACACAAACTCGACCATTTTTATCCAAGACAAACCCAACAAAACGAGATTAAGGATCTATGGAAAAAAAAATCAAATGAACCAAAAGTCCACCAAATTGAGGTCAAAAAAAAAAAGCAGTAAGAAAAATATTAAATTTTAACTTTTACAAGTAAAGTAAAATAGTAAATTTATTTACTGTAGCAAATCGTTAGTTTATTGAGGTTCCTCGTTCTCCGATAGACGCAACAGGCCAAGGCTTTGCCAAACGCTAAAACCAAATCAGATCGACGCTTTGTGTCTCCTTTGTTTCTTTCTTCTTCTTCTCTCTCTCTTGTATCGAATTAAGCAAAATTAGAAACGAACAGAGAGATAAAAAAACCCTATTCGATCACGAGATCGTCGCAAGCTTCTCGTAATCAAAACGCGAAGAGTTTAGCAGAATCGTAGTTTGCGAGCCGCGAGGGTAGAAATGCTCAACGATGGAGAAGAGACTCCTTCTAGGTAAAGAATTTAGGATCATACAACTTCAGATTCTTTTGTGTTTCTATGCTTGATCGTGACTTAGTTCCAGTAGTTTGGTGTCAATTATTGTAATCGCAGACTGAATTTTTTCGGAGTTTTTTTTTTCTGGTTGCTTGAATTTCACTGAGATAGTTTCCGTTTAGTATTGCTTTGATAGATTCTCTTCTTCCACAATGAAATGATTATATAAGATTTCGGACTAGTTCAGCATTTATGGCTTCTATATATGTGATCCTCTATCAAGATTTTGTGTAAGAATAAAGAATGTTCCAAAGTCCCAGATTTCTAAGTGTGGCTTAAGTTGATTCTGTTGTTTGATTCGTGTTTTTCAGGCATGAGATTCTGAGTATGGTGAAAAAGCACTCAAAATCGTTAGGGAAGATGTCTCTTGATGAGCAAGATGCGTCAGATGTAGAAATGGACTCGAATTTCTGGCATGGTGTGTTCGATGTCTACTTCATTCGCGGCATGGAGTCAAGGAGGAGGCAAGACGATGATCTTTTATTTTTTGTAAGGAAAGTGGTATGTGGCTTGCACCTTTTTCTCTGAACCAAAAAAATTACCACATCGTGTTGTTTATATTGCTTGTTAAGGTTGCTGAAGTGTTCTATAACTATTGCCAGAGCTGTCAATCATATGGTTTGACTGAAAATGAGGAAGCACCAGCTCCCTACTTCGTTCGCAGGTGGGCACCTAAGGTAAAAACTGTAGGAAACGATACTGATATCTTGTAACAAATCTTATGAGGTTTGGTTTAGTCAATAGTAAATTTCAATTTTTCGAAGAAGAAATCGTATATTACAAGGTCTTAGGTTGTAACTCCGGTGAAAGTAACGTATAACAGTACTAAATGTATTTTTGTAAAGGATTGTTCTTTCATGGCCTATATTGCAAAGTTGAATCTTCAAAGTATCCATTTATTTGTTGTGTGGTACTGGAATTCGTCTCCCTTTTGAACCAGTTGGATGAGCTGCTTGGTGAAAGTCTGGCTGACGTTGATTGGAGGAAATCATTTTATCTGAACATGGTTGCACACACATCGTTCACTGTCACGGTGGCGATTTGCAGGTAACCATGTCACTTTCAGATTGTGATTAGCGTCAGCATGTCCTAATTTCATCGCGGTCTAATTTACATTAACAATTCTTGTTCTGTCATGTATTGTTTGCTAGTATTACTATCCTCTTTTCCTTATTTTGTTTTCGAAACTCATGTTATTGCATTATTTCAGTCAAAAAGTTTCCTAGGTTGGAATCTCAGATACTCTCCTCTATGTTTCAGTGATTAGGCCTTGAGTCATTTTTATGACCTGTTTCTTCGGTGGTCCATATTCTATATATCATATGGCTTTTCGTCTCTCCACTTTACTGCATCATGGTAACATTGAATTCCCCGTGTTTTTAGTAATGAGGCCCTGAAGACGTACCAAGGAAGTAAAGACACAACACTCTCTCCTATTTACAAGGTTAGAGATCCTAAGAGTGTTGGATGAAATTACTCGACTCTTCAGCTCTTCTTTATTTTTGTCATATGAAAAAGCAACGGAAGCCAAAGAGTAGTTATATACTCTGCTGTACAAAATATGTCAGTCCAGCTTCTTTTTATCATGAGCCTATTAAGACAAAGAGTAAGGAAACGGAATATGAAATTATGAATCCAGCGTCGTTTTTTTTAGAAAAGAGAGAGGGCATTCACAGGATTTTTGGACCAAACATAAACTGAATATTTCTTCCGAGTCTCTAGTTGGTTTCGTATTCTGTTAGCCAATAATAATCATATTCTCAGATCTTGCATCCATATCATGCAGGTTGTAAAAACTGTATATGCATCACCTAGTCGAGTTAATTTTCATCTGGACTCAAAGAAGGCAAGTATAGTCGTTTTTCTCGTATTAATGTTCATCAGTTTGGAGTTTGTGTATGATATTTCTTGTGTACCTAGGAAGTGGAGACAACACCTGCCTACCCAGAAATTTGTTTTGCCGTAGATGATTTTGACTCAACCTTTGATGCCGTGGTAACATATTTGTTCTCCTTACTATATATCGAATATATCGTCCTTCCAAGTAATAAATTTTGGAGTCCTTGTTCATTGGCTTTTTCATTGATGTTTGCAGGTTCTGACAGAAAAAGATCATTGCTATTGTGTACTTCTTAATTCTCATGATGGGGCAGCCTTTCCAAGTGTAAATGGAAAAATTGATAAAGATTCCAGTGGTTCTAATACGAATACTGACCCCAGAAGGGCGAAAGATCCTAAGGTCTAGTGGTTACCTATCTATGTTTCGCTATTTTCAGCGGTTTCTGCCAATCATCTATTTTTCCTTTGCTACCTTCTATGAGTAGTCTCATATATGCTTCCTAGATTCAAGCCATATAGTTTGTAAGGCATATGGACACATTACATGGTAGTGACTTGCAAATGAGAAAGGAAGAAAATTGACATGCTGATGCTTTTGGTTCCAGGTTACTCTGTTTTCTGGGTTTGTCAGCTATCAAATGGTTCGAGAAGCCTATGAAGGTCACTTTACAGTTTCTTTTCTATGTTTTATCCATCTATAGATTCTAATTCAATTCTCTAGCAAAGTTTCGAGTCATGGTCTTGGTGAACTGTAATTGTTGATCTCGGTCTTTTATATGTCTCCCAAAATACTTGATGGAATGAGTATTTTAAGGGTCCTTTCTAGTATGAACTTGCCTCCTCTAGAGCACACAGAATCCATTAGTGGTTATTGATGTCATTGAACCTGTTAACATACCTGTCGGGAACATGCAGTCTTCATCTTCATGATTTGCTAATTTAGTGGAATCCATTGCTGACCCAAAATCGAACTCCTAAATTCTTGAAGTAATATGGTTCATGTAGAGGTCAAAGGGGTCTGTGTCTAAAACGATACCCAACTTCAAGATGGCTGGAAAACACAATTAGCTTTTGTAGACATGTAATTTTAAGATATTAAGGGCTAAAAGAGCCAAAGTAAGCTCTTGCTTTTTCCGATTTAGACCAATTGATAGTCTCACTCTTTCTCCCAACTTTGTCTGTCAACTTTATCTTTTATTACAGGGGGGAGGAATCGGTTTGGAAGCCTTCTATCACTTGGTCATCACACAGGAAAAGCAGACAGACTTTATATGAGAGGTCCAGGAGGACGTGGAGAAGTTGAGGTAGCTGTTTCTGGCGTTATAGGTACTCTTCCTTTCTTATTTCTTGAATTGCTGTACAGAATCTGGCTCTTGATTTTTCCCGGTTCTCGAGTTTTATTGACCTAGGCACCTAGCCAAAAACTGCCTATGGTCATCAAATGCTTTTTTTGTCTCGGGTTTCTAAGAGGATATAGGTAATTAAAAAAACATGTTCTGAAATACAATCGCCTAAAGTGAAAGTAGGGGATTTGTTGAAAATGTATATTGAAGACGTAGTATGCATTAAGGGATGATTGTATAGAAATTGCTTTTCTCAGATCAAAGCCAAGTAGTTTTAGGTCCTGTTTCACCAATGTCTTCGAAGAAGAGCATCGATCTCGGATCCATTTTCCGTAAAGCAGCATCTGTTGCATCTGTCGCAGCTAAACATGCAATAGCAGCTGCTACCGCCTCATATGATGAAGACGAGATGTTCCCTCTTAAATGCTGTTTAATGTCCATCTCATTGCCATGGGACACCATTGCTCATGATCTCTTATTCAAGGTAAAAACAAATGATTTCTATTTCATCAAAAATTGAAACATGAGTGAATCTTTTAAATTTAGATTATCTCGTGCGCTTTACTGATTTCACTTAACGTGTTGATTCAGGGATCTCCACCAGTAAACATGGAGTAGAGACCATTGCACCTCAAATTGAAGAAAACACAAAAGTGCAGGAAACAGGAGTTGTGTGTTTTGTCCAAATGAGTTCTGTTCTTTGATTGAATTCTCCTTTGTGCTGTGACTTAACTCTTGTTTTCCTACGTAACAGTTTTACCTCCATCAATAAATGAAAGTGAATTTGGAATTTTAAATTTGTCCCGAATCTACATATTTCCCGTTTTGGTCTGCCTCACCGAGTAAGATTTACCCGTTTCTGCAACAGAACTTGTTTTTTGGATACACAAGCGTGGATTATTAAAATTTGTGAAAAGAAATTGCTTTTTGCTTTTATTTGGAGTATACTTGAGAATGTGGAAGGCTAAAGAATAAAAACAAAATTAAGGTCGGCAAATGGGAAAGAAGCACATGAATCCAACTTGGTGGACATGTCTTAGTTAGAGGACAAAATGATGTGTCTGAGGTTAAACTAATGTTTCTATTTTATTAATAACCAAAAGAATCATGTTAAAATATAGATTGGTATTAGATTTGGTATTAGATTTACTAATGAGATGACAAAACTCTGTTTGCGGTTTTAACAAAAAGAATTGTGTTAAAATATAGATTCGGTTAATAGAAGTTGTGAAATGTGGGTGCATGTTTGAGTCCACTAACAAAAGTCACAGAAAGTCACACACAGTGGAGACTAGATTTTCTTGAAACGTGATTACAAAAGTCAAATATAAGAATAGTAAGGTCTTTAACATCCTTTAAACTGCAAATAATTGTAGGCAAAAAGAGAGTGAAAAAAAAAAAGATTGCTACCCTAATCTTTGAAATTTTGACAAAAGAATATGGGATATAGAATACTCTAATTGTTTATTTAATTCTTCAATTATTTGCAATCAGCATAAATAAAATACACAACTATTATGGTTGCAAAACAATTTTTCAACTCATCATTGACCACGCATCAGAATTAGTGAAGTTAACGGTTAACAGAGCAAACAGAGTACGTCAGGATTTTCACCTACAAATCTCCAAATCAAATTAAGGCGATTTCCGGCAACTGAAAGCAGCATTACGAAAAATGCCGGTGAATCGATTTCGATGACATACAATTCTTGAAAAATAATGGTGAAAACTATGTGGATATTAGATAGCAAAATCGAACGGATTATTTTTTTCCAGCACTAATGGTACCACTATGCATTACCATATAATATAATGCTTTAAAATGTTCACGAATCACTTGTAACCCTATTTCTCATAAATTTATGAATTCTGTACCAATGTCATGTGTAAAGAATACTTATTTAACTTCTCCCTTTTTTTTTGGACTGATACTTATTTTAACTTATTGGTAACGCCTTTTCACATTTTGTTTATATACTCTTTTAAAACTTACTATAACAATGGATATATATTAGTTAACATATGACGACAAAAAAAAATATTAGTAAACAAATGATTTATGTGTTGTCATGTTGATTGACTTCTACGATTTACGAAGATAAAATTACCATCTCAACCAAGTCCTTATAGTTTATAATTGGTTGGAGATTTATCATATATGTATGTAGGCAGTGGAGCTAGAAAAAAAATGTACGGGGTCAATTTTAATTTATAATGTATTTTAAACAAATTTTACAGGGGTCATTTAGCTAAATTATTAATATTATATCTAGCTTTTATATAAAAAATATAAATATTTATAAAAAAAAATTGAATTTTACCTGGGTAAATTGCACCCCCTCCCAACATACTCTCTCCGCCACTGTATCTAGATTGAGTTGTCTCAATGATTTTTCAAAAACGGTTGTCCATTATGTACACCATATATATATTCCATATATATATATATATATAATAAATTTAGGTTTTTTAAGGATTCCAAAGATACTTATCTTTGACCAATTTTCATTCTCACGACTAATGTTTGCGTTATCTAACTAAAAAAAATTACTTTCTAAAATTTAGTACATCTATATCTGTTTATTTTTTTCCAATTTATTTATTTTAATCAAAAGAGTTGATATAAAATAAAAGAATAAAAAACTAGATCATAGTATCATACTTTTTAATGGATAATTTTTCATTTAAATTATAAAAGATATACAAAAATACTGAAATATCTTTGACACAATTTTGTCTATGGAAATGTTATAAAAACAAATGATTAAATTGATACATGCTAAGTTACTAACATACACTATAAAGAGAATGCAGCTGTAGTTTCACTTGTATTGTTTACTTTATCTTATCAAAAAAGATAAGAAAATCCAAACACATAAAAAAACTTAGTCGTAATATGCTTTTTGTTAGATTCTTCGTCGTTAAGTTAAGCTCTCATCTTCTTCGTCAACACCCACGCTCCATTTTCTCCCACTTAAATCTTAACGGACAAAGCTGAATACAAACACCAAATCTTTCGTTTCAGGTATAATGTAACTATTATCAGAGAAAAAACTTTAGTAAAAAAGTATGATCTAGAGAAACCATCTCACAATGGTTCAGTGGTCTTTAGGATTCATTTTGTAGGTTTAGTCCAAAGTTCGAGTCTTCCTATTATGATTTCAATCATGGATGGCCACAAGACGCTTTTAATGAAAACATCTGAATTTTTATGGGTCTTGTAGGTTTAATTTGAATTTCGGCTTGGAATGTCCACATTTAACCCCCAAAAAAAAAATTATGACCAGTAAAAACCATGCATATAACAAATTAGTAATTATATAGTTTACGTTAACTTTTCAGATATTATTGAACCGACGTCTAGTATTTTACCTTTTACATATATAGTTTTTAACATGTGTTGTTTCTCATAGAGATGTAAAACATTGTGAGTTTGTGATATACTTAACCTTCAGTGCTGATGGTAGTCGTACTTGCATTTTATTAATCGCAAAATACAAATATACACTAAACTTACAACGAAAATTAATGTGAAACTATTACACTATCTTTGTAGTTAGAAAAGTAATGCTAAGAGATTAAAGGAAAAAGGTCAAAAAGCAATGCCCAAACAAAAGGCATCAAAGGATAAAAAAAAAAAAAAAAAAAAGTAATAACAATATCCAGAGCGCTAATGGACAAACATTGCAATTAATCTCTTAGATTTAGTCTGATAAAGACATTTTAAATACATGGCACTTTTATAGTGGACAGGGTAACCTCTAAATAGGCCCCCACGTGTTCTGACTCCTTTCTCTATAAATAAGCATCCATGGTTCATTTGAATCTTCCCCTTCCCCTTCCCCTTCCCCTCTTTCTTTCATTCTCTTGCTTACCTACCACTTATACCAATACTAAACCGGATTTCTCTTCTACAAATAGCAATGTTTTCAACCAATTTAGAGCCGGTTCATATCTGCTTTGAAGATGCAATGATAACCGGAGATGAAATCACAGAAATTTTGGCGTTTCTTCAATCAAGCGATTTGGACAAATCAAGTGGTTCAAACGAGTTGGTAGAACCAGTTGATGAGAAGAAGAGAAGACGGACGATGTCAAATCGGGAATCAGCAAAGAGATCGAGGTTGAGAAAGAAGAGACGCTTTGAGGACTTAACGGAAGAGGTAAACCGGCTAAACCTAAAGAACCAAGAGCTGAAAAACCGACTGGCCAATGTTTTAAGGAGTGGTAATTTCATATCAAGGGAGAACAACCGATTGAAAACCGAATCGGTTTGCCTTGAAATCAGGCTTGTTGAGTTGTACCGGTTTTTAGTGGCCATGCAATCACTAACCTCAACGAGGTTAAGTTATATCACAGAGTTCGAGATTTAAGTTTGAAATAAAAATAAAACAAAAACGATGCTTAACGAGTTTAAGCATTTTTTTTTTCAAAGGTTAAATGATTTTAGTTAAGAATTCTCACTTTTTTTGTTTCTTACGTCGAATTTTCACATTGTTGGTTTAAAGATGCTATGTGTATATGTAGAAATTCTGTGTAAACAATATGTGAATTTTTCTTTATCATTCTATACAAGTAGGGGCGGGATTACAATATTTGTGAAATTTGGTTCACTCTGCATATATACTATCTTGATTCTATCGTTGAAAAATTCGAAACCTACAATGCTATACATATGAAAAAAGAAACAAGAGCGGTTCATCTTCAAACCAAATAAAATTGAGGTTTAAATTCATTTAAATGGATATAGATATTGATGAAATTTATTTCTTTCTATCAACCATCTCTCTTCACATTTCTCTTCATTTTATCATTCATATAATTATTGTCGTGGGAACAATCATGTTATTGATCCATCAACTAGTGAGGACAAGTTTACCGCGAGTAAAAAACAAATACGTGGAAATTTAAAGCACTCTTGTGGTGTTCTTTGAGGACTCTTCCAAGTTAAAA
The DNA here is from genome assembly GCF_000478725.1 of Eutrema salsugineum. Classification (NCBI taxonomy): domain Eukaryota; kingdom Viridiplantae; phylum Streptophyta; class Magnoliopsida; order Brassicales; family Brassicaceae; genus Eutrema; species Eutrema salsugineum. The sequence continues at coordinate 5,978,977 of NW_006256414.1, read as the reverse complement.
ACAATATTTTGACCACAAAATTTGGCACAATAAAACGGAAATACCTGAGATAAAAACGTGGTTAAGTTATGTCTAGTCTTAAAAAAGAGATTCATGACATATCCTATTTGAGTTTTTATGGTAAAAAGGAGAAATATATAAGAGCATCTCCATCAGTGTAATTTATGTTGAGTTTCTTCAGATTTATTTATTAATTTTTTTGGAAGTTAGAAAAGTTAAAAAAATTCTTCTTTTTTTTCTCTTCCATTAGTGTAACCCATCATCTCTGTTTATCAATTTTATCAATTTGACCGGAGAAGCGCCGTTTGAAGCCATGGTAATTGTGATCGGTCAGTCGACAGAATTGGGTTTTAGAGGTTTTCTTTACTTTAAGGGTGTGAGGTGAAGAAGAAGAAGTGGAAGAAAAAAAAGAAGAAATTTCCCAGCGATCACATGGCACACAAGCATCACTCTCCTTGCATCTAAGCAAATCATCAGCTCTTCCACTGCTCGCCGTCGTTCTCATGCCGCCGCTTACGGTTGCGGTGGCTCCTCCAACAAAACCCCAACGAAATCCAGGATCCCAAACATTGAAAAACAGAAAACAATTCTGTTATCTGTTTCTTCTCTCTGCTTCTTCTGTTCTCTGCTTTTTCTTTTCTGCGATTTTTTTGGGTTGGTTTTTGCGGAGACGACGAAAATCAAAATCTTTCTCGCCGGGAAACCCGTACTCTGGATTTTTGAGTTGATTCCATCGTCTTCTCTTTCCGCCTTGCACCATCGTCGTCTCTTCATGAACACAGATGAGAGAAAAAATTTGTTCGATGAAAACCAGAGTGAAAGAACACGAGACAGAGAGAAATGAAAATAAAACAAAAATAAATAAATAATGTGCCCAATCACCATCGTACACGTGGCGTAAGAGACTGCCTCTTATATCTCTTATATAAAGAGCGATACATCAAAAATTTAGATTTTTTCTTTATTTTTAATGCTAAATTCCTAGGATTTTGAGCCTAATATCTGCTAAGAGATGCTCTAAGTATTTTTATAAAACGGAGGAGAGAAAAATGTTTATTGAAGAAAGAAAAAGAGTGAGATTTGACAAACGAAATGATGTTATGCTTTGAATACATTAGAAAATCCACTAAACGGGTACGATGGGCTTCTTCTAATACACTTGAGACCAATCAACCAGCACGTCTTCAAACGTTTACAATGTAAAATTCACGACGTAATTATCTTGTCAATTAGTTATTTGAATTTGGACAATGATTATTATTATTATTATTATTATTTTGAGAGAAAGTGTTCCTCCCAAAATCAGAAATACTTTTTGATAGTGTGCACTATGTCGGTGTTTGAATAAAAATCTTGGACCAAATCACACAAAGGAAAATGTAGGGCTTTATTTGTGTGGTTAATTAAGTATCACATCATACACACACAAAAGAGATGCATGCATGCTCATAGTCCTGATTTTAAATGTCACAACGACACAAGACATCAAATTCAAAGTATCCCCCATTTATCTTCAGGACTGAAAAGCAGATTTTTAAAAGTCGTCTATATTTTATATAAATGTTAGTATCATAAGCTTTAGAACATGAAAGGGAAACAGAAATATATACCCCCTACAGTATAGAGTATAGACTATAGTACGTACGTAAAAAAACAAATATTAAAATAAAGAGCTTAGCTTCAATGTCAAATAATATATCAGAGGAAAAAAAATCATCGAAAAATCTAGATGAATCACCTCCAAAAATTGTACTGCAGATACCAACGTTAAAAAACAAAGTGTGACTGTGTATGAAGAAGTAAAAAGAGAGATGGGTCATGTGATGGGATCTTCTCGGTGGATATCACATAAAGCCTCTTCAATTGAACCCAAATCTATATTTGTCGCTTTTATACGGCCGACATATCTTCGCATAGGTTACATAAAATTTTATCCTTTTTAACCCTAAAACAAGTATATTTTTTAGATATTTTAAGATGTCGGCTCATCGGCTGTAAAAGATGAAATTTCTCTGACCGAAGAAGAAGATACAATTTCTCTTTCTTTCTCTTAAGATATTTTCAATTTTTACTCTTTATGTTTTAATATTCATTATTCAGAATATTCATCAATGTTTTTTTTTACGTCTTCATGTTTTAAAAATTATTCTGCTATATATTACGGAATTTGAGTAGAAACAACAAAATATCATTTCTATATAATCTGTTTTTATTCAGCTTAAAAAGTTATATTATTTTATCATCATTCTATTATTCTGTTTTCTAAATTTTATCTCGCTTACTAACCAAATCCAAAATTTTATTGAAGTTTTATGGATAACTATCGAACTTTTCCAAAAAAAAAAAAATCCATAATTATTTATTTTGGGTCGAGCTTTCACTTTTTAAAAACTGATGAATCAAAACATATCACATGGACATCACTTAGACTTTTCAGTTATTCTCTCTTGCTGATAGATAAACCAATCGTCTACCAGAAAAGAATCTAATTCTCCGACTCGTGTTCTGCATCCACGCTTGAGAAATTTCCAAAAATGGATCACTAGCTAAAACTATTTCACTTCACATTCCGAGTCCCTCACCACCCAACCAATACCAGTTACACCCAAACCAGATTCCAAAAAGCATCTGAATTACATTTGAAATGTCCCATGGTGGTGGGAACAGACATTGTTCGAGAAGGTTGTAAATTACGGGGAAGTTTGTTAGGTCAGGTTCACAAGATCTTGATTTTCTCAACTTGGGTATCTCAATTTAAATCTACACAAAAAAAAAAATTGAAGTCTACACATAGTTTTAAATATGAACATAAATTAAATTAATAGTTAATTAAAAAATATCTCAATTAGATCAATCAGAAGTGAAAGAAGATTTTCTCATGGATTTGTTAAAGTTTCTTATTTGAAATTTTTTTCTTATTCTTTCTCTTCCTTTTCCTTTTTTTTCTATTTAATATGAAAAACTCATTGAAAGACTTCTACTAATAATGTTCTGATACTCTCAGCCAATTTTTACATTGGCTTAGGAAACTACATAAGGAGCTAAGTGAGCAGTAATACCTGAAAATAATCATATTCATTTGAATAAAATAATGGAAATATCATTGCTGGTAACCTGCATTATTTCCCTCAGACTCTCATCAGACAATATGTTATTTTTGATATGTAACTCAGTGTTTTTATTGTGACTGAGTTATCATCTTGAGTAGCCGGATATCGTGGATTAGCATCATATAGTTTTTTTTTTTAAAATGTAAATTAACTTCTACATAGAGTTATCAAAAACCTGACCAAATTGCTAGATATTTCATTTGAACGATGAATATTTAAAATGTATATAGTCATCTTTGGCTTAAACTTTTCACAAAGACTAATACAACATTGAGGAAATTAAATGTTATTTGGGCACATTTATGTTAATGTGTTACTTATTGTACCTACTTATGGTACCTCTAATTATTGTAAAAGACACATTGGTAGTGATATCATTGACTAAGAAAAGTTAAACTAAATCGAATTAGTCAAACCTACACTATTTTGGTACCAAAATAATTCTGAACCAAAAATAGAATCAGCAGAAATGCTCACCCTCGTTTGTCTTGTCCTCGTTCAAAAAGTTTGTTTTTCTGTCTCTTTCTGTTTATAATATTGCTACTCTTTTCATACGTGCACATTTGTGTTGGAGTGATAACTTTATTTTTGCCTAAGGTTTTTGGTCCAATGGTGTCAAATCTATGGTGGTTCCATGACAAGGCTGTTATATATCTGATCTTCCACCACTAAGTTCTAAATTGGGACAACAAAAACTATTTTAAGGTTGTGAATAAGAGTGGCTGACCTCCATTCACGAAGAAGAGACACAGCCACATACGAGTAGAAAGAAAGCACAAGATATTTTACTCAGGAGAACAAAAAGCATAAGTTTTTTTTTTTCCATCTTAATCAAAAAAGCAGCATGAAAGATCAACATCATAAAGCATAACGTACCGCACGTGATACACATTCGGCACACTTTTACGTAGTAATTTTTTATTTTATTTCGTAAATACTTAAGTTGGGAACACATTCGGCAATCGGCACAGTACTTTTACCAACAAAAAAAAAAAATACTTAAGTGGGGAATTTTTAAGCTGGTAATTCGACTAGTGAACGAAAGCAACTCAATGAAAACAATATTCAAAGTCACAAATTTGAGTATTTGATGTGACCGAGTTTTCATCCTGAAATAATTCTAAGTTTGCAGCAAACAAAATAGTATTTAGGGATCAATCTAGTCAAAACCAAAAATTAGAATCTAGATTAAATAAAAACATTGAGGTTTGTTGTTTGTGATTAAATGAATGACCAAAATAAACAAAATTAGTAAATGACAATTTTTTAAGAACTTCGATTAGATTCAAAGACCCAGAAATATATACTTCAATTTATTTTTAGTTCCAAGAATTTGAATATTCAAAATACTTAGATGTGTTATGGTACCTATGGTCGTAAATCTATACTATTATTTGCGAGGTAAAAAATTTGTTGTGTCATCATCCTATCTATACTATTATTTACAAGGTAAAAAATCTGATGTATCATCACCACAGCGATTGTCCTATGTGTCATTAATAAAAATTATGTGTCGTTTTAATTAGTTTTGATAGGTCAATCATTAATTTTACATGAAAATACCTATAATGGCTTTTTTCTCAATTATTATGGGCCAACAATTTGTTAATGGGCCATCGATCTTGAAGTTCGTCATAGCCACTGATTTATGGGCCACCAATGTAGAAGTCAGTACTAACATAAATCCTAGCGTATCCATTGTGCTATATATACCATAATCGGTCTTCATATTTTCTTACATTTAATATTCGTCTACTAAGTTTAAGCAATTTAAAAAAAAAAATTTGTTCACCTCTTTTTTTTAAAAAAACGATCATAGCAATTTTTTTTAAAAAATACGTCCACCTCTTTTTTTTGAAAAAAACGATCATAGCATTTTTTTAAAAAAAAATCTTCCATCTCTTAAAAAAACAATCTATACTATTATTTATGCATATTCCTAATGACAATGTCCTACTATTTTTTGTATAATTGATACTTCTTTGGTTTTGGTTTTGTAATTCATCTATCGCCTTACAATAAAATTGTCAGGTGAATATAAATTTATGTTTATATTTTAGTTTGTGCTTTAAATATTTTTTTAGATTTAGAAGTTTTCTATTGTAAATCTATGGCCTAATAGTTGTTTGCTTCAAAACTTTTATGAATACAACGATGATGAAGAATAAGTCAAAATGATTATGAAGATGAAACCAAAGGGTGAGGAATAAGAAAATCGAAAGATATATAAGAGGAAGAAGGAAAAAAAAAATTGCAAATCAAAGACGAAAAAGAAGAAGGAAAATATGAGGGAGAAGAAGATGAATAATTTAGGACAGAAAAAGAAAACAAAGGCCTTTAAATTAGAGAATGAAGAAGAAGACGAACAAAAACCAATGTTTTTAAACCTGACTCAGACACCAAACCGGAGAATCTTATGGGTCACCAGGTTTTGGGTTGGACTACAGGTCAATGGGTCGGACCGCGGTTACTTAATTTATCAATATTCTGTCTATATATAAACTAATATTATAAAATATAATGATTAAATATATTCAATCATTATATAAACCCATAATATCATTTGCTTAACCTTTTTTATCGAAATATAGCATTTATATATTCATAAATTATTTGCTCTGTTTTTTTAAAGAAGTAAATTGTAACAAATCAAAGAAAAATAAATTATATATAATTAATAATAATAGCAAAATAGGTCTGTAAATAATAAGAAAAAGGCAAGAAATATATTTACAATTTTACATGACAAAAATAAGCAAAAAAATATTGTCATCCGTTTTTTATTATAATAAAAAAGATAATAATTGAAAAGTAAAGCATTAAAAGGCTCTTAAAAACTTATTTCTTATTTTTCAGCTGCCTATTCTTCTTCTTCTTACCTTTTTTTTTCTTATTGACTGTCTATTTTTATACGTTTTTCTTAAATTAATTTGAGAGAATCATGAACTTTCATCTTTGACATGAAAAATTGAATAAACTTTATTAAAACTAGAAACCGACCGGTTCTGGATTGTTTGGGTCCCGGGTTTGAGCGGATTTTACCAGATTTCATCGGTTAGATTACATCCCGAGTTTTATCTAGAATCCAAATTGGTAATGCTACCGGGTTCCGGTTTGACTGGTCGGACTGGCCGGAGTTAAAAATATTGATAAAAACCAAAGAAAAAAAATAAGAAAAATACAAAGAAAAACTAAACCAAAAGATAAGGAATAAAACAAAATAGAAAAGCAAGAAGAAGAAGAAAAATCTGAAGAGAGAATTGAAATAGAAGTTGAAGACAATGAAGAAGATTAAAGAAAACATAAGGAATAAGAAGATTGAAATCGATGATAAAGAAGAAGGAAAAGACAAAGGAAAAGATCAAAAAAAAAATCATAATAAGAAAAATTATGACAAGACAAAAAATATTGAAAAATAAGAATGGGAAGAGGACGATGAATTTGGAGAGAGAGAGAGAGAGGGAGAAAGGGAGAGAAAAAATCGAGTTGATGTTATCAGGTATATGTAGGGGTTGCTTGGTATGGACTTTTGCTTTAAACTTTTACTTAAAAAATAAACTGTAAATACTTTTACTTTATAAATAAAAACTGTAACTTAAAAAAACTAAAAGTTTGTTTAACGTAGCTTTTAGAGTAAAAAAATAAAAGTGGGCAGTTAAGGCGGTGCAGAGAAAAAAAAGGAAGTGAAAGTATGCTTGGTAAAAATTTGACTTTTAAGACTTTAAAAAATAATAAAGTCCTTACATTCAAACACCAAGCAGCCCCGTAAATGGATAGAGAGAGACAGTGAGTGAGAGAAATAGAAAGAAAGAGTAAGAAAAAGAGGAAAGAAAAAGTTAAACATTTCAAGTATATGGCATTAAATTTATGTTAGTTTGTTTTTTCTGTGTTCCTATTTTTTTATCCAAAACACTTCTTACTTTAAATGTAGTTATCCAAATCGTATGATATATACAACTTAGGACTAGGGACGAATGAAGAGAGTGAGAAAGAAATACTTAAATAAAGGGAGGAAGAGAGAGAGAATGATAAGGAAGGACGCATGGAGGGGGAAAGAGAGAGTTAATATTTTCAGGTACATATATTTGATTGATATAAAATATGAAGGAAAACAAAAAGAATATGAAGTCAGAGAGAACAAAGAAGATGAAGGCGATGAAGAAGAAGAAGTAGAAGATGAAGAAGATAAGGATAAAATATGGAAAACACGAAGAAGAAGAAGAAGACGTGATAAGAAAAACCTAAAGAATAAGAAATTAGAAAAGACATATAGAATATTGAAGAAATAAAAGAAAATGAAAAGAAACTAAGAATATGTGAGAGAAGAAGGAGAGATAAAGGTGGAAGACTATGAAAAAAGATAGAGTGTGTTACGATATTGGGCACTTTTGAGTTTATAATGTTCAAAACAGACACTTTTGAGTTTTTATTAACAAAAAGACACTTTTCTACTATTTGGGCACTGAAAATGACTAAAAAACTCATTTCATTAACATACAACTACTTATCTATATTCTTTCTTTATTTAATATTATATTAATATCACACACTTTCCATAACTGTTTGTTGTTATTTATCTATTATTTAAAAAATAATTGAATAATTATTTTAACACTATAAATTATAGAATTTTTTTCTTAATATTTTGATACCCAATTTATATTTTTTAACTTAAATTATGTTGTCGTTTAGTGATAAACGCATACATATCCATATAGTAACGTCCATATGGACATAAATATATTGATATCTATGCAATTATATAGATATATATATATATATACACATACATATCCATATAGTACCGTACATGTGAATACAATTATATGGATATTTATGCAATAATATAGATATATATATATATATATGCATATCCACGTACATAGAGTATAGATGGATCTAACTATATAGATACACATATATACATAGAGTATAGATGGATCTAACTATATAGATACACATATATATTTACATGTGTATCCATATAGACTATATAGATACACATATATATTTACATGTGTATCCATATAGTTGCATACATATAGACCCAACTATATATATATATATATATATATATGCATACCCACTTGCATATATTATAGATGGATGTAACTATATAAATATATATGTATATTTACATGTGTATCCATATAGTTGCATACATATAGATTGATCCCGTGCAATTTAGTGTGTGAAAGCTGATGAATTAAGATGGATCGCATGCGATTTAGTGTGTGGAAGATGATGAGTGAATTTAAGTGAGTTTCGTACGTTTTAATATTTTTTCAGTAGGTAAATAAAATGTGAAAAGAAAAGGAGGGCAAAAAAGTCAAAATATGGGAGCAAAATAAGATAAGTGCCATATTTCCAAAAAGTGTCTTTTTAGACATTACACTTTGAAAAACTGTCTCAAATAGTAATATTCTCAAAAAGATAAGAAAAAAACAATAAATAAAAAAACCAGATAAATAAGAGAAAAAAAAATGATGAAAAACGATTACGTGGAGATGAATAACTCATTTCTTTCTTAATTCAATTGGTTTTGTGAATTTCATACCCTTATTTGGTAAGCATTTAGGTCTTTAATTTTGGATAGTGTTTATTTTTTGGATTTTGTTTTATCATGTATGTCTTAAATAGTTGTTTTAATTTTCTTAAAAAACCAGTTTATAACATCAAATATTTTTTTCCTCTACCCAACTATTACATCAAATTATGTTGTACGTTTATAACATCAAATTTTATAACATCAAATTATGTTGTACGTTTTTAAAACTCTTATGTCCGCCCAAGGTGTGGACCAAACATTTAGTTCCCAGAATTTATTTAAACTAGATTTTGTTAAGTATATATTGGTACAATTTTATTTGGTTTGATTTTTGGTTCGATTCAGTTAAGGTTTTAGTTTAGATAAATTTAAAATATAAATAATTAAATATATGAGGGTTAAATTTTTACTATATATGATTACATCTATTAAATTTTAGTACATATGTATAGTTCTGAATTTTTTTAAAATATTGTTTTGATTGGTTAGGTTTTGTTCGGTTTAGGTTTTTCTACATTCTTAAATTCTTTAACCAATTGGTTCATATTTTTTTTTGTCAATCTAAGTATCTAAAACGGTTCGATTAGCCAAACCGGTGATACTGAATTTACATATATAACATCTTGAGAGTAGACACGAGCACTTCTCGCTAAATTGTCCGCATTCAAATTTTTGGTGCATGGGATATATGATATTATGAAGAATCTGAATCTGTCCTTCATCTTCCCAATCTTAAGTGTAGAGCAAAAGTTGGCAATTCTTCGGGTGTAGACACCATCTTCACCAACTCTAGCTGAACAATCTGTTGCAAAAGCTACTTCTGTCACTTAGTTCTCGAGCATACAATGCATAGCCCATATGAGGGCTTCCATTTTCGCATGTAAAGGCGTAAGACTTCGTCTTACATTTTGTGCTCCCATTATTTTCTCCGTAGCCCCTTCTTGAAAATAGTACCATCCTAATCCCGCTAATAAATCTGTATCTTTCCAAGAGCCATCAATATAACACCACCAGCCACTGTAGGCCATAGGTTTTGATGAGTTCAGAGAATTGCACAGTGCTACAGGGGTTGAAACCTGTTAAGACCTTTGAGCCTCCTCCCATTATGGTGCTAATTCCGTTATTAATTTATGTAATCTATGGATCTATATCCTTATTCGAGTATATTTTTTTATTCTTTGCCTTTAAAATATATCATACGATCCATGGAAACTGAATGTTATTTATCTCCTCTGGAAGTCTCCAAAAATGATAATCAAAATTTGAGTAAACTGATAGCCTTGGAAAAACTCCAAGGGGTGTTGATATCCGGAATAATGCCCAAGTTTGTAATGCAGGCGGGCATTCAAAAAGAACATGATTAATTGTTTCTTCTTCCGCTCCACACCGTTCACATTGTATTTCACGGATGTGTAACCTAGCTGACATTGAAAGACCCCCATATATTGCTTGCTATATAAAATATTGTAACTTCGGCGCACATTTATAATATCCAAGAATATGCTTGTAGTGTTTTTATGTCCGAGCCAAAGAAAACCTCTGAAATCCTCACAGAAAAATAACGCTCAGCTTTATATCCTGATTTACCGTATGATTGAACTGTTCATACCTCATACTGAGGTGAGTACTCGCACATACGTGCGGATTTTCTGTTAAAAGCTTTATACTACATAGTATTGATTGATATTTTGGTATGTCATTTTATATAAACTCGAATCAGTACATCCAATTTTAGAATTTAGCTTCAAGTTTCTCGGTGAAAAGACTAATTACCAAAAAACAAAAAAAAATCCAAATCTTACCACCACGATAGTATAGTTTAAAGTTTATACGACATAGCTAACTTAATTCTAATCATGGTGCTTCTTGCTTTACTTCTTAATATGAAAGATAAATTCTAATATCAAATGTAACAATGAAGCTTTTTGGCAGATGTAAAACAAAAAAAAAGAAAGAGATACAAAAATATGCGATGTTTTATCCTCAAGTTGATACCTAGATAATATCAGTGCTACTCTTTTATAACTCCAAAAGCAACTGTTTTATAAACTTGATAAATTTTTCTTCTTCTCTTAGAAAATTACACTCAATGAAGGGCGCAGCAGAAACTATCAACGAAAGATCAATAGTTGGAGAGCTTTCTGTTTATGTAGTTCAAGAGTTTCTCCTTTTTTTTTTTAATGGCTTCTTTTCCCTTCATCCTCTTGTATCCCTCCGGTTCTTGTACAGTTGTAGGTACATTTCCTTGATTTTTCTTTCCCATCTATCATAGGATAAAACATGACATTAAATCCTCTTCATGTCATCCACTCTCACAACGTTAAGGTTTGTGATGAGCAATGTTTCTTTATCTTGGGATACTCCTTTTTTCTTATTGTTAATCGTTGTTTGCTCAGACAATATGATAATTTTGAACGTACACTACTGCTGCTTCAGAGTAACCACACAAAATCTTTGGAACTGTAAACCACATAAAACACTTAGTAAATAACAATCAAGTCTTTGGACCTCAAACCCCACTTATTCTGTCATTTTAGCTACTTCATTTCAAAAGTATGCAATACTTAAACCCTAAAAGAGAAAGAACACTTTGAGTCATATATGACCTTTCACACCCCAAATAAGATATAAGTAACACTACAAGAAAAATATCATTTTACAACGGCCGAAATGGTCGTTAATTCGTCGTAATAGGGCCATTACGACGGACTACCGACGATTTCGAAATCGTCGTAAAGTCATCGTCGTAATAGACAAATCGTCGTAAACTCATCGTATAATATATGACGGTTTTGTTTCGTCGTAACGTCGAGGGAAACAAAATCGTCGTAAATGCGTCGTACAGTTTACGACGAGTTTACATCGAATTACGTCGACTTGGTCTTCGCCTAGACCGTCGTTAAGTGGTCGTTAATGGTCGACGTAAGATCGTCATAAAATGTACGACGCATAAATCGTCGTAAATCAATCATAAAGTATTTTTCATGTCGTAGTAAAATCGTCGTAACTCTCGGACGTATAATCGTCGTATTTGTCGTCGTACATTGTAGTTGTAAATTCATCGTAATATTTACGACGAATGTACGACGGTTTGAATAAATCTATTACGACGATTATACGACGTTTAATATAATTGAAAATTAAAAAAAAAAATTCGAATTAAAATTTAAATAAAAAATAATTTACAATTTAAAATTTATGAAAATTTGAAATTAAAATTAATTGTAATTTACAAAAAACCCTACAGATCTAAATCTAAATCTAAATCGATCCCGTCGATCCCGTCACCGGCCTCCTCCCCATCGTCCTGGACGTGTTCCTTGCCGGGTCTTCAGTTTGATGCTTCCGCCGGCGCCTGGTCTCCGGCTCTAGGAGGCTCAACCCCGAGAGATCGGAACATCTCCTCGTCCGTCTGCACCGGCGGTTGCGTCCTAGTGGATGACCTGGCGGCAGACGATCCGACAACCCCATCAGCCCGCAGCTTGTCCAACTGCGCCATGAGTACCGGATTGTCGGCTCCCATGATCTCGAATAGACCGTAGAGCTGGTCGATCCTCGTCTCGTATCGGGTCCGCATCTGATCGATCTCCTGGCGAATAACCGGATCCGGGACCCGGACGTGACCAGTCGCCGTAGCTTTCGGGGTATCACGGATGGACCCCATCCCTAATACCCGCCCCTTTTTCTTTGGGACAACATAAAAATATTTAAAAACATTATGGTTAGAAATATAATTTAAAACTAAAGTTACATTAATTAAAAATAGTAATTAAAATTACCTCTTCGAAGATCTGGTCCATCTCCGCCACCGTCAGCGCCGGGGTCGATTGGACCGAGCTACCTCCGGGAGACGTTTGACGCGCCTGCTGAGTCAGCTGCGTCTGTTGCTCCTCGATCGCCGCACAGGCGGCGTTGTAGATCTCCTCCGCCCGAGGATCTGTGAATTCGCCGTTACGCTTTTTATGCGTCTCGGCGAAAACCTTCGTCATCGGAGGAAGTTCTCCTCCGTTATCTTCGACCTACAAAATCAAAATGAAAAAATTAATTAGTATCAAGAAATAAGAGTTAATTATTTGAAAACACAAAAAATAATGATTTTAATTTACTTACCATCATAAGCCGTCTTCCGTCAAAAGGAATCTGGCCGGAAGTGTGCGGGACGTTCTTCCGATTTCCCGCATCGTCAGTAGCGTTCCTGAAAAATATTTTGATTAGAATCTATTATAAGAAAAAAAATAATGTAAATATTATTGAAATTAACTATGACTTACCTAGATCCGGAACACTTGGCGGCCGTAGTCTGGTTGTGCGGATCCAACCAGTACTGGACAAGGCCCCGCCAGACGGTATTGGACATAGGCGCCGGCTTGGCCTTGTCGCTGTCGACCTCCCACTTCTGTTTCCAGTCGGAAACGGTGTTGTTGAGGGGGAATTTGACCTTCTCCTTGAAGGCCGTCTCCACACGTCCGTGTGCGGATGTTTTCCAATGCCAGTTTTGCTAGGAAAAAAAAGAAGTTAGTAATTATTGTAAAAAGTTAAAATTTAAAATTAAAATTAAAGGAAATGGTAAATTACTTACCGCAAAACACTTGAACCAAGTGTCAAGTGTGGCCTGATCCAGCTTCTTCCAGCTGGTATGGTGTTGTACGAAAAACCCCTTGATGATATCCGCAACGTTACGACCGACAATGCAGTCGGTCGTAAACCTAGTCAAATGGAAAGAGCAAAAGTTAATTAATATCAAATATATAAGAATAAATATTAATTAATTTAAAAATATTATAGGCAAAAAATAACGTACCAAAAGGTGCCGGGGGCTCGATCCGGGTCGAGTTTGTTCATGGTTGCGCTAGAAGATCCTGTACCGTAAACTGGGCATACGGTACAGGCGGGATCGGATCAGCCTCAGGCTCGGCCTGTGCGGGAGCCGCTGGTTTGGCTGGTGGTGGTGGAGGCGGTGCCGGCTGCGGAACAACGACCGGTTGGGAAACTGTCTGTTGTGTTCCCGAGGACTCCAGGATGGCTGATCCGGTCGCCGAGGTAGACGGGGCCGTACCGTCAGAATCGACGAGCTGTCGGTAGTGAAATCTCTTAGTCCGAGGAGCCATCGAGACAGAATCTACAAAATTTAAAAAAAATTGTTACTAATTTTTCAAATATTTATTAAAATTTACAAAATCCGGGCCTATCTAAATTCCGAAACCTAAATTTAAATTCCGAACCTAAATCTAAATTCTGAACCTAAATCTAAAATAATATGTAATGAAATTATTTTAAAAAACAAACTTACAATTAATTGGTCAGGAGAGTAGGGAGTGAGGGAGAGATTTAGTTTTTTAGAGAGAGAGAGATTTATAGAGAGAGAGGGGGAAGAGAGGAATGAGCGACGAAAGGGAAAAACTCGCGTCCCTTATATAGATTTTGTGATCGTCGTAAAATCTTCGTAACTTTACGACGGTTTTACGACGAATTGGTTGTATAACAGTCGGTTCACTGCATGACAGGACACGTGTCGTGATGTGATCGTCGTAACTTTACGACGGTTTTACGACGATTAAACCCAAAACCGTCGTAAAATCGTCGTAACGTCTAAACATTTATAACCTCGTACCTCGGATCAAGAGCCTATCCGGTGCAAACAGTACGACGGTTTTACGACGGTTTTGGGTATAATCGTCGTAAAACCGTCATACATTTACGATTATATTACGACGGTTTTACAATGTTTTTTAAAAAAGTGAGTAAACCCTAAATCTTATAAATGGGGTATTGCATAAATAACAATGCAAAGGTTATTGTATCCTAACATATAATAAAAGGTTTACAACTTTGCATGTATGATGGATTTATGACATGAGATAGTAAAAAATGAAATTCCGTAATCTAATATATAACCTTTCACTTAACATTTTCGAAAACATGCATGAACTTGTAAATATGTATGTTTTTTTCAAATTTTTGATTTTGATCAGATTGATAGCATTTCATATAAAATAAGATAACCAATCAAAAACAATTGTGAAATACCTTACAACCAATAAGATATAAAAGATTCAAATTCTTGGATTTCAACATTACGACGCTTTTACGATGAAATAGTGTATTCGTCGTAATACCGTCGTAACTTTACGACGATTTTACGATGGTTCGTCGTAAAGACGTCGTAATGTTGAAACCCTATTCATTCAGGGCTAAAAACCTAGACTTAGGGTTTAGGGTTTAGAAAAACCGTCGTAAAACCCCTACAATCTTGCCCCTCGGAGCCACTTTAACTACAGCTAACCATGAGATTCCAGTTGATCGAACTCGAGGGTATGGCAGAAATGTTACCTGTTCTGCTTGAGAAGCTAATATAAATGGCTCAAACCTGTTGTACCGTCGTGATTTGTTCACGTCAACAACTCCAAACTTATTTAGACGTACCCCTCTTCCAACAGTTGGATCAAACTAATCACATTTGAAGAGAACAGTTTTCAGCCTTAACAATCCAGGATACTCTACTTCAATTATTTCTTGCACAACTCCATAAAAATGGATTTCACCCCTCACACAAACTCCATAGTTTGTTGTCGCCCGCTTTGCACCGTGAATGTATGTGTGAAAAACATAGCCCCGAGTGAAATACATTGAGGCTGTAGTTATTTTTGCCACAGACCTAGTAGTAACTCATGGAACCATGTTGGAAATTCATCCGGATCATTCGGGTCCACCTAATAAGAAAAAAATTCCGCTTTGATTTCTTGATTTCGATATATAGCCATTGTCTTTTGTTCTTCCCGCTACGTTCATAACTGTATGCATGATGTTATCAAAAAAGTTTTTTTCAATGTGCATGACATCAAAATTGTGTCTGAGCAGATGATCTTTCCAATAAGGTAGTTGCCAGAAGATACTTTTCTTGTGCCAATTATGATGAACTCCATAACCTTCAGGCATATTTGCAGGAGTGTGCCAGTTTCCCCCACGAGTTACTGTTTCTTCTGCCCTCCAATGATCTATATGCGCCTGTATATCAGCTCCTGTTAAATTAACGGGTGGAGGGACACATACACTTTTATTCTTCAAAAATAACCTCTTGTTCCTCCGATATGGATGGTTATCCGGTAAAAACCTCTGGTGACAATCAAACCAACAAGTTTTTCTACCATGTTTTAGCTGAAACGCATCAGTTCGATGAAGACAATAAGGACAAGATAGCCTCCCATGTGTAGTCCATCCTGATAGCATACCGTAAGCGGGGAAATCGCTTATTGTCCACATAAGCACAGCCCACATAGTAAAATTTTTCCTCGTAGAACAGTCATATGTACGAACGCCAGTATACCATAACTGATTCAACTCATGTATGAGTGGCTGAAGAAATACATCGAGAGCTCGCTTCGGATGATTTGGACCTGGAACCAAAATACTTAGGAAAAGAAATTCCCTTTGCATGCACAAATCTGGAGGAAGGTTATAAGGAGTTAGGATTACTGGCCATAATGAATATTGTCTACCAGACATACCAAATGGACTAAAACCATCAGTGCACAGACCAAGATAGACATTCCGTTTGAACTTAGCAAAATCTGAGTATACCATATTGAAGTGTTTCCATGCCTTTGCATCTGATGGATGAACAACTTCTCCATCTACTTGTGTATGTTCCGCATGCCATCTCATTGATGCAGCTGTCCTTTCAGATTGATAAAGCCGTTTTAACCTATCAGTTATAGGGAGATACCACATACGTTGGTACGGTATCCTTTTATGCCCACCAGTTTGAGGCATGTATCTTGGTTTATGGCAAAATTGACATTCCTCCAGCTGATCATCGTCTTTCCAAAAAATCATAAAATTGTCAACACATACATCTATCATCTCAGAAGGTAGACCAAGACTAAAAATTAACTTCTGAATTTCGTAGTATGTTTCCGCTGCCAAGTTATCCTCCAGTAGATACTCCTTCAGAAGATCAGCCCAATCATCCATGCAAACCTCAGCCAGGTTATGATCTGTTTTAATTGACATCATCCTAACTGCCAACGATAATTTAGACAAGCCTTCTCTACATCCTTCGTAGATTGGCTGATTAGCATTGTCTAACAAATCATAAAATCGTTTGGCATCTACATTAGGTTCCTCAACAGCATTACCCGTATGCGTTTCATGAAATGCATCAGTCACCATTTCGTGCATCCTATCATGATCTACACTTTGGTCATATTGATACTGATTAGGCTGATGACCATAATTCGATTCATCAATATCAACATGACTTTGATAATTACTACTACTACCAGCATTCCCATGAGTATTACTGCCATATCCTTCTCCATGTAGATACCAAACAAAATATTGCGGCATAAACCCTCTGTTTAATAAATGCGTCCACACGGTTTTGGTTAGTGTATACCTCGTATTCTTGCATTTCAAACAAGGACAAAACATCTTCCCACTATCTTTCGTTCTCTCCATATTTGTAGCCTGATACATAAATATTTCTAACCCGTTCTTGAACTCTTCTGTCAACGCCCCATCTGAATCTTTACGCATATACATCCAACTTCTTAGCTCGTATATAGACATCTTGAAAATAAACTCAAAATACTATATCTTTTTATTGATTAGACAATAAAGGAGGTGGTCTCTTGTGTCACGTCTAGCCACGTGAATGAAGTAAATTAACCTTATAATATTATTACTTCTTTGATTCAAAGTAATATAACTCTTAATTCGGGTTTTCAGCAATGGACAACCCAATATATAAGGATTTACAACACTATACTAAAATTTAAGAGACCTACAATGGGTCTCCAAGATGAAGATGCTCTTATGTTTGAATGATGATGTGTTGTGATTGAATGAAGGAATGAAGATCTATTTATAGGAAAATTTCGGGCTTTACAACGCTTTTACGACGACTTTTTACGACGGTTTTACATTCAACAATAATATTACGACGAGTTTATGACGATTTTGCGATAAAAGTTTTCATCTACAATTGTTAGGTAAACATGTTTTAAATGTTTTTTACCTAACTCCTTTTTCGACGTACAATCGTCGTAATATGTACATCGAAATGTAGTCGTCGTATATTCGTCGTAATTTTGCGACGAATTTACGATGATTTTACATTTACTAGCAAATCTCTCGTTATCGATGTATAATCGTCGTAATTCGTCGTAAATTGTACGTCGAGTTTACGACGATTTTTATATACGACGGTTTTACGACGGTTTTTAAATTAGACGTAAGATCGTCGTAAAATCGTTGTAAATTTGCGACGATTTAAAAACCGTCGTAATGGACCGTTGGAAAACGATTGTTTTCTTGTAGTGTAAGTACATCAAATGTTGCTAAAAATTGAATAACAAATAATCTCATAAGGCCTTACCATGTCCAAAGTGACAATCTCTTGTCCATGTTAAAGTGGTACTGTTGATATGTAATGCAAATTTATCCAGTCTCCTACATTAGTTGCAGCAAGTCATATATCGAAGGAATCTTATCATAACGAAGATGAAACCAAGAACCAAAAACTAAATTCAATTTGAAATATCTTTGGTGGAAAACGAAAATACAAATCCTTTAAAAAATGGAGTAAATTCTTCACCAAAGCTAATAGTGATAATTACTTAAATACACTGACCAGAAAAATCTAACTTAGCACACGTGAACTCAACACTTTCTATCACAATATCCTGACCCTGTTCCATTATGTGGTAAGATTTCAACTACACATACTGTCAATTAAATTTGCTAAAAAAACTTTGGTTTGGTAACTCATACATCGGCTTTGGCCTAATTTCACCTTCTCAGTGTTCACATTTCAACATAATTGCTGTGATGATGTGCATATTTATGTTATGCTTAGAAATTATTATTGGTGGGCTTGCGAGCCTAGGGTTGTTTTTTAACAAGCCCGTTGGTCCTCCAAAAGTTTTAAATTTATAACACTCTAGTGTCTGCAAATGCACATATGTACGTTGTAAGACTTAGGGTGTCGATCCACAGGGAAAGAACAAACTGCGAAGTAAGCAAACTCATAAACCAATAAAAGTTTTGGGGTTTTTGGTTAAGATCTTAAACTAAACATAATCTAGTATTCACAAGAAATGCAATGCAGTATGAATTGTTAAAAGAACATCTAAAACATATCGATTCAAACTAAAAACTTTTAAACTCATAGGTGGCGATTTGGACTTCTCCGGGTTACTAAATCGATGTATGATGGCATTTCCAATTAGCTTCCGGGCAATTCATCTTCATCTGTTTCTGGAAATCTGCATTGAACTAGAATAGACATATGTATGATTAACCAACTGTCGTCACCTTAATCAACTAATCTCTTAGATCTAGCAATTAACTCTCGCTCTCATGCTAAACTTAAGATCATGCATTGGACATTGAATTCGTCTGCTCACATCTTCTCTATAGGTAGCTCTCGACTCCTATAGCGACTATGTTCTTCTGTAGCTAAGTATGGATGATATGATACAACACTCTCGTGGCTCTGATCGAGCCTAGGCTCAGAGAATAGGTCATGAATCTACTCTCATGCTTTACGAACAACTTAGAAGAGATGAGATCCAGAATATGGCTAAGAACAATAGAAATCCTAATCGATATATATGTTTGTCAATATCTTCAAACAACTTGACTCTCTGGGACTAATCTACATGATGCAATGAATGATAAAAGACATAGAATAATGCAAAAGAATGAAACAGAAAAGTTAATAAGATAAAAAGGAGGAAGAACAATGGATATGGGGAAGAATCCCCATCTCCATCGCCTAACCCTAGAAAAACAAAGGTTGGTGGCTCAAAATCTCATTACAGGAGCACACACCCGTTTAGGGCTGCTAAACAATGTATTTATAGGTCCTAAGGTCCTCCAGATCTCATTTAGGGCTTCTCTGAAGAGAAATGGCGAAGTGGGCTTTGATGTTGGGCCTTGTGGCTCGTCCTAAGGTCCACCGGGGGTGAGAGTGTTCTAGGGCAGGTAAAACATGTGTTTCCCGTGGGTGAGAGTCTTCCGGGACTGGTGGACTGGGTCAACTTGTTCTCCATGTATCTTTTGATTGCACTGTTGGATCTTTGTGATGTAAAGTGTTATGGAAAGCTGGCTCCTCTTGATTGTCTCCAAATTTGAGCTGGATCGGACGGTAAGAAAGTCTTCATTTGAGGCTGAACTTCTGATGGTCTGACTCTGAACTAAAAATGTGGATTTTTTTTTATTTTGCCATAATATTCCTTTAGTTTCCTGAAAAGAGCCTTAAAACTACAAATACATGGAAATCATAATAAAAATTTCTAAAACTAAGTAAAACCTTTGAAAAAGCATTTGAAATTAATGATGAAAAGTGGTTAAAATCAAATGTTATCAATTATCCATGGTTTTGTAATAAATAGCTTATCAGAAATTGAAAACGTTTTCAAAAACACAATCAATGTCTTTATTTTAATCCAATGCTAATTAGAGTTGAAACTTTGTGGGACTGGTAATCTGCAGTTTGCGACAACCATTTGCCAGGCTCTAAACACCAAACCCAATAGCTGTTACAAAAATAAAACAATAAATTAACCCAGTAACCGGCTCATATTTGGTGACATTGATTTGAGGAATTTTTTGGCAGCATTAACCTACAAACGAAAAGTTATCTCAATTCGGAGTAGTGTAAAAGAGGAGCATGTAGGATAAGAAGAAATGCAAGTCACACTAATGTTATGTACCTCTTTCTAGGTCTATATCCAATGTAGAGTCCCTTTGTTGGCTCCCATCCTCCATCGTCTCTAAAATACATTCTTTGACGTGTAACCGCAGATTTTAAACACTGTTAAGAGGACAGAAAAGAAAAAAAAGCACTTAATTCTGAAATCTGAATATTGAAGACACAGATTAATACTTGTGATTACCTCTTATAAAAGTTGCTTTTCCTCGACGCTCTTGCAGGCTGTATACTCGGCCATCTTCTTCTTCATCCCTTTATACACAATCTGCAAGGAAATACGAACTGATTTGAACAAAAGGTTACAAAAAAAAAACACTTTCAAAACAAAGATTCTTGGGGAATGCTAAAACAGATTCTACATCACCCAGAGTTTCCCATGTCCAATCGCTTCGCGTGTGTGATACTGGTTCAATCTTCAAATCCTGGAAGAACCAAAGCCTGTTGTTGAATGGAGTTTAGAAGAGATCCCAACTGATCTCCACATTGTGAAGAATTACGATATATAAGATGCGGGAGCGAAGGTAGAAGAGTTTTTTTGGCGGCTGCTAGTGGTCAGTAGCCGGATTTCCGGCGGTAGTGTAATGAACCACCGAAGGTAGGTGAGAGAATCTCATTGACATGTTTCCCGAGACTATTAGAGACTTAGGTGTGTTCTATGCATTGGAGATACACAATCTGCAATTCCTCTAACTGCCAACACATCAACAATCTGAGAAGTCCAGACTAGATCCACCACAATTGGAGCAACATCTCCCCTGAAATCGAATAAATTAGCAATGTCAAGAAAAGCAGACATCACTAAATTGTCAGAGCTATATTAAAGCTGATGAACTCGACGTCGATTCGCAAGCTGTTGGATGAAGAATAGACATTTGTTAAGATCCAGCGTGAAAAGGTTAAACCTGAACACATCCATCGGATCTACTTTAATCGACGGCTGAAAGTGAGAGGTATCATCGTAGATTTGTAATTCATTCTCTGAATTCAATTTTGAAGGATTAGAACCAAAGAACAACATCGACAGAAAAGAACACTGTAAGTTCTTGTATATATTGAGTAGAAGAAGAAACACAGAAGATGAATCGAGGCATTCTCTTCCATTAGTTCATTTGGAAACGTAACATAGAGAATATGAGGAGTCTAGCTTAGCATGGGTGGTATTACACAACCCCTTTTTTCACAATTGTTTTTTTTAAACTTACCTCGATTTTTGTGTGTGAAGGGTTTTTTTTTTTTATTTAGATTTTAAGTTGACACGTGCTACATTCTCCCGTGTTGATGTGTCAAGCAGCTGGAAAGAATTCAATATCTTTTATATATACTAGGAGAGGATCCGTGCTACGCACAAGTCTTGTTTTATTATGTTTTAGATTTTTAATTGAATTTTCATTTTTTCATTTTTTGAATAATTTATATTTTTCTTTCATAAATATAGTAATCTCTTATATTCATTATTTTTTTCTACTTTGTTCATTCAAATTTCGAGTTCTTTGATCTAAATTTTGATCTAGAGTTAATTTTTAACTTTCTCAACATACATATTTTATTTTATTTTTAATTTTAATAACCACTTTTCTATGTTATTTTTTGAGTTTTTCATCAAAATCCTGATTAACAACAATTTTAACTTTCTCAAATTGATCATGTTTATATTTTCTTATTATACATATTACATTTAATCCATTTTTCCAACTGATATCTTCAAAATTGTTGCCATATATCTTTTTCGTTTCTTTTTTTCTTTTTTTTTCTAATTTTGATATCTTGATATTTTTTCGATTCTTTATTGATTTTTTGGTGTTAAAAATCTATTGCTCTTATTTGTTATTCTTTAGTTGCTTGTTTTTTAAAACATTTTTTTTTTAAATTTCAGCCTCATAACTTACTTTTTACCATTTTGCGTTTTTATGATCTTAATCATTTCTTTCATTAATTTTTATCAAATTTTTTTATTTAAATTCTCACATAACAATTATTTTGTTATTACATATGTTTTATTGAATCCATATTTTCAAATATATTTATTTGTTGCCATAGTATTTTTTCCATTCATTTATCTCTCTAATTTTAATATTTTCTTATCTTCTCGATTATTTATTAAATTTTTGTTTTGTGTGTTGTATTTTTATAGCTCTTGTTTTTGTTTTTCAGTTGCTTGAATTTTTTTTTGACTTTTGTTATATTTTGTTTTTGTCTTAAAATTTTATTTCTTCATTTTTGTTGATTTAATTATCTTTGTAGCTCAAAGATAACAATTAAATCAGATGAAAATATAATAAAATGACAATCACTATACTTTAACAAAGTTATTTTTTCTAAGTTTATGCTTTAATACTTTTAATTAAACATATTTAAATATAAATTACATAGTTTATATCTATTTATGTTATTTAATATATATTTTTTAGTTTATTGTTTTTATTGAACATATTGGTTTCAGTTTTAACCTCTTAACTTGCCTTTTACTATTTTATATTTTTTATAATCTTAGTTATCTCTTTCATATATTTTTCTGAATTTTTTTATTTAAACCTCACATAACAAATAAACTTCTTCAATTTATTATTTTCATATTTTGTTATTACATATATTAATTAAATCTATTTTTCAGTCAGTACCTTTAAAATTTTGTATATTTATTTGCAACCCTATATTTTTTTATTATTTTTCTCTCTAATATTGATATTCTCTTATCTTTTCGATTAATTATTATTGTATCTTGTGGTTTTATAGTTCTTGTTTACATTTCTTCAGTTGTTTGAAAAAATTGAATAGATGTTTTTAGTTTTTGTCTCAAAACTTTTTTTTTATTGATTGACGAATTTTTGTTAGTTTAAAGATGATTAAATCATGAAAAAACAATAAAAAGACAATAACTATATTTTAAATTTAATTTTTTTTATTCTAAATTTATGTTTTAGTTTTAATTTAACATAGCTAAATATGAATTAAATAATTTATATATATTTATGTTGTTTAATAGATTATTTTTTTATTTGATTATTTTTAATATTAAATGCTGATATAGAAAAACAAACTTAAATTGTCCAATCAGGGGGGTTGACGTGTCAACGCTGGAGAGCCCCCTTTCTCTTTTTATATATTAGAAGACTAGATGGTATTTCCGCGCTATGCGCGGAGTTAGATTATATTAGTTATTTAATAAATATTTAAATTTGGCATTAAGTTATAATGGTTTTTGAAAAAGTTTTTAATTAAAGATATTTGGTCTATGAATATTTTGATGAGTGTATCTATTTTGTTAAGAAATAAATAATTAGTAGAAGTTATGCATAACCACCATGATTGTATGTTGTGAACTTACTACAATAAAATCTCTATAAATTAATAATGTTGGGACCATGATATTTTATTAATTTATCATGATATTAATTTATCTATTATATAATTATTAATTTATAGAGAAAATTTACTTTTCACCTATAATTTTCTAAAAATTTATTTAGAATAATGTTATATTTTAAATTTTAACAAATCTTGTAATGTAAATTATGATTAACAATCATAATGAAATATTTTTTAATACCATATTATATTGTCCATGTAAAAATATATATGTTCATAATTTTAAAATTTATAAGAAAAGCATGGCTACTATCCGTATTATCGATGATAAAATTGAAGATAACACTATAATACATTTAAAAATATTTACAGATACGAAAATCAATTATTACATCAAAAAGTGATCATAAATTTTGAATGTATATCGTAAAACACCAAGAAAAGCTACTGATATAATAATTAGAGAGATAAGATCCTATGAAATTTTAACCTTAAGTAAAAGCAAACACATTAGTCATATTTTAAAATATTATATTTATATATATTTTCAAAAAGATATATAATTATTAATTTATGTTTTTGTTGGGACCATATATTTACATAGAGGTTTCAAAAAATTTATTATCTTATTATCTTATCAAATTTGATAGATTTTTACATTGGCCCGACTTAGAATCAGTAAAATTTATTAATTTATAGTCATTATTAATTTACCGAGTATTAATGTATAGAGGTTTTACTGTATATAGTTTTGTTAGGTTTCAAGTTTTGGAATTTAGTATGTAGGTGTATATCTCTATTCTTTATATAGTAGTCCACTCTTCTGTTCTAATATTTATGTAGGATCCAAACCATTGAACAAAGCTAAATATAAGTGAAGTAAATCAAAACTTTGTTTGTGAACTAATTATTTTGTATTGTCTCTGTGTGATTGATATAGAGTAGTTCCTAATTTACTGAATACATATTCGATTGTATAGTAAAAATCTGATTTGCTTTTTCTTATTGTGTGTAATTATCACCTCTTTCTCATAGAACATAGTTCTTTAATATAGCTAAAAACACACAGTCATGAGTCACTTTGTTCAACTATTGTTTGTTACACTACAAGAAAAACACTGTTTTACAACAACCAAAATCGTCGCTATTTCGTCGTAATAGGGCTATTACGACAAACTAACGACGATTTCAAAATCGTCGTAAACTCATCGTCGTAATAGAGAAATCGTAGTAAAATTGTCGTAAAATCTAAGACGGTTTATTTTCTTCGTAACATCGACGGAAAAATATCGTCGTAAACGCGTCATACAGTTTACGACGACTTTACATCGGATTGCCTCGATTTGGTCTTCGACTGAAACCGTCGTAAAGTCGTCGTTATAAATCAACGTAAGATCGTCGTAAAATATACGACGCAAGTTTCGTCATAATTTAATCGTAAAATATTTTATCATTTCGACATATATTCGTCGTATTAGTCGTCGTATAATTTTAACGTAACTTCGTCGTACATGTTATGACGAATTTACGACGGTTTATTAAAATAATAATAATTATATTACGATGATTATACGATGTTTTGTATAATTGAAATTAAAAAAAAATCAAATTAAAATTTAAATTAAAAAAATTCGAATTAAACTTTAAATAAAAAAAAGAATTAATTTACAATTTAAATTTTGATTAAAATTCAAATAAAAATTAATTCTAGTAATTACAAAAAACCTAAAGATCTAGATCTAAATCTAAACTAAGGTCGATCCCGTCACCGGCCTGCTCCCCATCGTCCTGCTCCACATGTTCTTTGCCAGGTTTTCGGTTAGAGGTTTCTGCCGCCTGATCCCTGGGTCTTCGATTGGAGGCTTCCAGCGCCTGTTCCACGGCTCTAGGAGGATCAACCGCGAGAGACTGGACCATCTCCTCGTCCGTCTGCACCGGTGCTTGCCTCCTAGAAGATGACCCAGCTGATGATCCGACAACTCCATCTGCTCGCAGCCGATCCAACGGCGCCATGAGCACCGTGTTGTCGGCCCCCATAATCTCGAAGAGACCGTACAACTGGTCGATCTTCGTCTTGTATTGGGTCCACATCTGATCGATCTCCTGGCGGATAAGCGGATCCGGTGCCCGGACAAGACCAGTTGCCGTAGTGACCGGGGTATCACGGATAGATCCCATCCCTAAAATCTGCCCCTTTTTCTTAGGGGCAACCTGAAAATATGTAAATAAATTATGTTAAAAAGTACAATATCAAGTTAAAATTACATTAAATTTATTAAAAGATCTTACCTCTTCGAAAATCTGGTCCATCTCCGCCACCGTCAGCGTCGGGATCGATTAGACCGAGCTACCTCCGGGAGACGTCAGATGCGCCTGCTGAGTGAGTTGCATCTGCCGCTCCTCGATTGCCGCACAGGAGGCGTTGTAGATCTCCTCCGCCCGAGGATCTGTGAATTCGCCGTTCCTCTTCTTATGGGTCTCGGCGAAGACTTTCGTCATCAGAGGAAGTTGTCCCCCGTTTTCTTCGACCTACAAAATCAAAATGAAAATATTAATAAGACAAATAAGAGTTAATATTTAAAAACAAAAACCTAATAATTTAAATTTAATTACCATCATAAGTTGGCAAAAGGAATCTGGCCGGAAGTGTGCGGGACGTTCTTTCGATTTCCCGCATCGTCAGTAGCGTTCCTGAAAAATATATTCATTAGAATGTATTAAGGAAGAAAACACATAATTTAATTTAATATAAACACAAATTAAAATACCTGGATGTAGAACACTTGGCGGCAATAGTCTAGTTGTGCGGAGTCCACCAATACTGGACCAGACCCCGCCACACGGTATCGACCATTGGCGCCGGCTTGGCCTTGTCGCCGTCGACCTCCCACTTCCGCTTCCAGTCAGGAACAGTGTTTTTGAGGCGAAACTTGACCTTCTCTTTGAAGGCCGTGTCCACACGTATGTGTGCGGAAGTTTCCCAATGCCAATTTTGCTAGGAAAAAAAACAAAAAGTTAGTAATTATTGTAAAAAATTAAAAATAATAATATAAATCAAAATTTTAAAGTACTTACCGCAAAACACTTGAACCAAGTGTCAAGAGTTGTCTGATCCAGCTTCTTACAGCTGGTATGGGGTTGTACGAAAAACCCTTTGATGATGTCGGCAACATTACGACCGACCGCATTGTCGGTCGTAAACCTAGTCAAATGCAAATAAAAATTAAATTAATTTCAATTAATTATAAATATTATTTGTTTAAAAATTATTTAAAAAAAAAATCTCGTACCAAAATGTTCCCGGGGCTCGATCCAGATCGAGTTTGTTCATACTCTCATGACCCGGTTGGCGTAGAAGATCTTGTACCGTAAATTGGGCATACGGTATACGCTGTATCGGGGCTGGTGGTTTGGCTGGTGCTGGGGCTGCTGGTTCGGATGGTGGTGGTGGAGGCGGTGCCGGCTGTGGTACAACGACCGGTTGCAAAACCGTTCGTTGTGTTCCAGAGGACTCCGGGATGGCGGACCATATCGCTGAGGTGGACGGGGCCGTACCGTCTGGATCTACCATTTGTCGGTAACCTCTTTGCCCGAGGAGCCATATCTAAGTAATATACAAAATTAAAAGAAATATAGTTACTAGTTATATCATATATTTATAAATTCCGGGCCTATCTAAATTCTGAACCTAAACCCTAAATCTCTTAATATATATATCTAATTATTAATATTTAAACAAAATTATAATGAAAATAATAAAAAAAAAAACTTACAAAGTGGCTGGAGAGTAGGGAGAGGAGGGAGAGGTAAAAAGAGAGAGAGATTTCTAGAGAGAGAGAAGAGAGGAATGAGCGACGAAGGAGGAAAACTCGCGTCCTTTATATAGATTTTGTGATCGTCGTAAAATCTCGTACGATTTGGTTGTATAACAGTCGGTCCATTGCATGACATGACACGTGTCATGATGAGAGCGTTTGACTTTACGACAGTTTTACGACGACTAAACCCTAAACCGTCGTAAAACCGTCGTAACGTTACAATATTTATTACCTCGTACCTCGGATCTGGAGCCAATCCGGGGGCTATCAGACGTATGATCCTCATCAGTGTTACGACGGTTTAACGGCGGTTTAAGGAACATTCGTCGTAAAACCGCCATACCGTTACGACCATAGAACGACGGTTTTACGATGTTTATGTAAAAAGTTATCAAACCCTAAATCTTTCAAAAGGCTTATTGCATAAAGAACAACGCAAAGCTTATTGTATCCTAACATATAACAAAAGGTTTATAACTTTGCATGTATGACGGATTTAGTACATGAGATAATAAATATTGAAATCATCTAATCTAATATATAACCTTTTACTTAACATTTACAAAAACATGCATGAACTTGTAAATATGTATGTTTTTTTCAAATTTTTTATTTAGATCAGATTGAAAGCTTTTCATATAAAATAAGATAACCAATCAAAAACATTTGTGAAATACCTTACAACCAATCATATATAAAAGATTCAAAATCTTGGATTTCAATATTACGACGATTTTACGACTGACTTGTGAATGCGTCGTAAATTCGTCGTAATATTACGACGATATTACGACTGATCGTTGTAAAGTCGTCGTAATGCTTAAACTCTATTTATTCAGGGCTTAAAACCTAGATTTAGGGTTTAGGGTTTATAAAAATCGTCGTAAAACGGTCGTAAAATCGAAATTTTTTCCATTTAAAAAATTCAAACAAACACAGTTACAAATTACATAATAACAAACATTCACTAAATACGATGCATGAAACTCAATCAGATTCATCTTCCTCTATTACTTCGTCACCATCACCGTCGTCTTCCGCCAAATCGTCATCATCGGTTTCAGCAAACTCATCATCACCTTCTTCTTCTGTATCATCGGGAAGATCTTCAACTTGCCTGTTCCGAGGGTCAATTAAGAAAATCTCCTCATCAACATCTGGTTCAGACTGAACTACGCAAGTGTCCTGTTGAAGTGGAACATCCTCAACCCCTACAATCTTGCCCCTCGGAGCCACTTTAACTACAGCTAACCATGAGATTCCAGTTGATCGAACTCGAGGGTATGGCAGAAATGTTACCTGTTCTGCTTGAGAAGCTAATATAAATGGCTCAAACCTGTTGTACCGTCGTGATTTGTTCACGTCAACAACTCCAAACTTATTTAGACGTACCCCTCTTCCAACAGTTGGATCAAACCAATCACATTAAGAGAACAGTTTTGAGCCTTAACAATCCAGGATACTCTACTTCAATTATTTCTTGCAGAACTCCATAAAAATATATTTTACCCATCACACAAACTCCATAGTTAGTTATCGCCCGCTTTGCACCGTGACGTTATGTGTGAAAAACATAGCCCCGAGGGAAATACATGGAGGCTGTAGTTATTTTTGCCATCAGACCTAGTAGTAACTCATGGAACCATGTTGGAAATTCATTCGGATCATTCGGGTCCACCTAATAAGAAAAAAATTTGCTTTAATTTCTTGATTTAGATATATAGCAAAGTAGTCTTTTAATTAAAATTTTATACGTACTTGCGCTTTTAACCACTGGGCATAGTGTTGATCTTTACGATCATTGATTTCAGTTTCAAAAACCCCAGATATGCATTCTTTAACCTCATCAACGAATGTGCTGAGAAAACAACAAATAGTTTATTAATACTGATATATATATATATATATTATTAATTAAAAAAGTACCTTTCATACGATGACAACTCTTCACAATTTAGCAGGATATACGTATGTGCACTGTGATAATCTTTTTCATTCGACCACCAAACTTCTTTTAGTTTTCCACTAAGACGTCCGATCGGCGAGAATATGTGAGGTACACCCTCAACGGCATATGTTTGGCCAACTCCTCCATCATCATATCGACGAGTAGCTCTTTTGCGTGTTCGTACTTTCGGTGAAAAATAGTACGAAGTGAAGTGTGAAGTCTCTTGCGTCAAGCTTCCCGCCACAATTGAGCCTTCCACTTTAGCTAGGTTTTTGGCTTTACCCTTAAGATGCTTCATGAAACGCTCGAACGGATACATCCACCTGTACTGAATGGGTCCACCGAGCTCTGCTTCGTGAGGGTGATGAATAGGAAGATGTTCCATAACATCAAAAAATGATGGTGGGAAGATCTTTTCCAAATTTCACAACAAGAATGGAATATTCAATGCCAGTTGTGATATTACATCAACTGATAATGTTCGTGTACTAAGATCCCCAAAAAAAGCACCAATGCCTCCAACAGCTTCATGGACATTTTTGGGCAAGAGTTCAGCAAATGCAAATGGAAATAATCGTTGCATAAACTCATGGCAGTCATGGCTTTTCATCCCGGCAAACTTTACCCCCTTCTCAACAGATTTAGAAAGATTAGAAACATACCCATCAGGAAATTTAACGTCAGAAGAAACCCATCTGAATAATGTTGACTTTTGATCTGCACTCAACCGAAATACAGGAACTGGTGCTTTCCCGTTTCTCAGTATATGCAACTCACTTCTGTTGCATAAATCAGGCAAGTCCAATCTTGACTTACCATTGTCTTTTGTTCTTCCCGCTACGTTCATAACTGTATGCATGATGTTATCAAAAAAGTTTTTTTTAATGTGCATGACATCAAGATTGTGTCTGAGGAGATGATCTTTCCAATAGGGTAGTTGCCAAAAGATACTTTTCTTGTCCCAATTATGATGAACTCCATAACCTTCAGGCATATTTGCAGGAGTGTGCCAGTTTCCCCTCACGCGTTACTGTTTTCTCTGCCCTCCAATGATCGATTTGCGCATGTATATCAGCTCCTGTTAAATTTACGAGTGGAGGGACATGTACACTTTTATTCTTCATAAATAACCTCTTGTTCCTCCGATATGGATGGTTATCCGGTAAAACCTCCGGTGACAATCAAACCAACAAGTTTTTCTACCATGTTTTAGCTGAAACGCATCAGTTCGATGAAGACAATAAGGACAAGATAGTCTCCCATGTGTAGTCCATCCTGATAGCATACCGTAAGCGGGGAAATCGCTTATTGTCCACATAAGCACAGCCCACATAGTAAAATTTTTCCTCGTAGAACAGTCATATGTACGAACGCCAGTATACCATAACTGATTCAACTCATGTATGAGTGGCTGAAGAAATACATCGAGAGCTCGCTTCGGATGATTTGGACCTGGAACCAAAATACTTAGGAAAAGAAATTCCCTTTGCATGCACAAATCTGGAGGAAGGTTATAAGGAGTTAGGATTACTGGCCATAATGAATATTGTCTACTAGACATACCAAATGGACTTAAAACCATCAGTGCACAGACCAAGATAGACATTCCCGTTTGAACTTAGAAAATCTGGGTATATCATATTGAAGTGTTTCCATGCCTTTGCATCTGATGGATGAACAACTTCTCCATCTACTTGTGTATGTTCCGCATGCCATCTCATTGATGCAGCTGTCCTTTCAGATTGATAAAGCCGTTTTAACCTATCAGTTATAGGGAGATACCACATACATTGGTACGCTATCCTTTTACGCCCACCAGTTTGCGGCATGTATCTTGGTTTTTGGCAAAATCGACATTCCTCCAGCTGATCATCATCTTTCCAAAAAATCATACAATTGTCAACATATACATCTATCATCTGAGAAGGTAAACCAAGACTAAAAATCAACTTCTGTATTTCATAGTATGTTGCCACTGCCAAGTTATCCTCCGGTAGATACTCTTTCAGAAGATCAGCCCAATCATCCATGCAAACCTCAGCCAGGTTATGATCTGTTTTAATTGACATCATCCTGGCTGCCAACGATAATTTAGACAGGCCTTCTATACATCCTTCGTAGATTGGCTGATTAGCATTGTCTAACAAATCATAAAATCGTTTGGCATCTACATTAGGTTCCTCAACAGCATTACCAGTATGCGTTTCATGAAATGCATCAGCACCATCTCATGCATCCTATCATGATCTACACTTTGATCAGATTGATACTGATTAGGCTGATGACCATAATTCGATTCATCAAAATCAACATGACTTTGATAATTACTACTACTACCAGGATTCCCATGAGTATTACTGCCATATCTTTCTCCATGTAGATACCAAACAAAATATTGCGGCATAAACCCTCTGTTTAATAAATGCGTCCACACGGTTTTTGTTAGTGTATACCTCGTATTCTTGTATTTCAAACAAGGACAAAACATCTTCCCGCTATCTTTCGTTCTCTCCATATTTGTAGCCTGATACATAAATATTTCTAACCCGTTCTTGAACTCTTCTGTCAACGCCCCATCTGAATCTTTACGCATATACATCCAGCTTCTTAGCTCGTATATAGACATCTTGAAATAAACTCAAAATACTATCTCTTTTTATTGATTAGACAATAAATGAGCTGGTCTCTTGTGTCACGTCTAGCCACGTGAATGGAGTAACCTTTTAATATTATTACTTCTTTTTTTCAAAGTAATTAACTACTAATTCGGGTTTTCAGCAATGGACAACCCAATATATCAGGATTTACAACACTATACTAAAATTTAAGAGACCTACAATGGGTCTCCATGATGATGATGCTCTTATGTTTGAATGATGATGTGTTGTGATTGAAAGAAGGAATGAAGATCTATTTATAGGAAAATTTCGGGCTTTACGACGCTTTTACGATGACTTTTTACGACGATTTTACATTCAACAATAATATTACGACGATTTTACGTCGATTATGCGATAAAATCTTTCATCTACATTAGTTAGGTAAATATGTTTTAAATGTTCTTCACCTAACTTCTTTGTCAATGTAAAATCGTCGTACCGTTTACATCGAAAACCAGTCGTCGTATATTCGTCGTAATTTTACATCTAATTTATGACGATTTTGCAATTAATATCAAATCTCTCGTTATCGATGTATATTCGTCGTAATTCGTTGTAAATTGTACGTTGAAGTTACGACGATTTTTTTGTACGACGGTTTTTTAATTTGACGTAACATCGTCGTACAATCGTTGTAAGTTTGCGACGATTTTTAAACCGTCGTAATGGACCGTTGGAAAACGATTGTTTTCTTGTAGTGTTAACATTAGGTAGAGTCGGTCCAGCTAAGTTACTCTCTCTCTTAATCTTAACAACCTGTCTTGCTTCTGCTAAAGGAAACCATTGTTTGATTAATCTAAAGCAAATTCAACACGACAAAACCAGTTAGTTTTCAAAATGACAAACAAAAATTAGCCATACTACTTGTGTTGGAGCACATAATCATTTGTTCCCTCTGGCTTTTTGACAGAAAAAAACTTTGAATAACATGTATCACAGTTTCTATTCAACAATAAAGATCAGACGGCCAAAAGTATTACATATATTTTAGAACATAAGTAGTGAATGAGAAGAAGAACACGAAACAGGTTTTGGTCAGTTTTGTTACATATTTAATATCCACCACTATTATATATGCATGCAAGAGGCTTTTGTAGAAGAAGAAACAGCCTTGGCACCAATGCACAGAAGATGAAACTCATATTCTAATTATACAAAATCTTTTTCTGAGACTTTATTAATGGAGCGTTCGAATAATTTTAAAAGAGTTGTTCATAATTTAAGTATATATAGATACTACAGAATCCAGCAAACCCGCCTCAGGCGATCACGTATTTTCACTTAAATTATGAAATATTTGCTTCTAATGTACCTTACATATGGCGTTGCTCCTCCTCTATTTCGGCTTCAGAGTATTTTTATTCTGCTAGATCAAGACCCATATGAATATACAGAAGCAATGCATGAGATATACATACATAAATACATACATAGAGACCAAACTCACATGGCTTTCTATAAATTTCTAGATGGGTTGGTTGGAGATTTTGTCATAAATTCTTCCTTGATGTTCGTAAATCGGCAGCAGATCAAGGCTCTATTTCATCCCTGATCTTTGTCCGAAGGATTAGCACCTTATTGTCTACTACTTACTCTCTTACAGAAAAAAGTTCATGATTAGTCGAACATGGCATTACAGTTACATAAGTAAATCTTCTGCTCAACAAATAACAAATATTCAACTCCAAAAGTTGAGCACCGCAAGAAAGCAAGGAGCTGAGATTTTTTTCATGAATTAGACGACTCATGGAACAGCTCTTATATTAATCATTCAAAATTCATCTTGTTTATTTGTTAGATATGATTCTTACCTCCTCTTGCAAAAATACTAAAAATGAATATTTGAAAAACAACTGCAATCAGACTCATATTATTCAGAACACAACTTTTTAATTAGTTTACACTGTTAGGATGAGCCTAGATGAGGCTGATAAACTACCATATAAGTCTGAATAAGAGAGCTTCATAAACAGTCATTAAAATGCTCTGAATATCAAATTTTAGAAGAGGTTTAGAGAATTCAACAAAACCCAAAACACAGAAAGGTTTCGAGGACAAGATGCACCTGAGTTTGCTATTAAACTTGAATCTGCATGGACCAGGAAGAGCATTTAGTCGTCAAACATTCATGGGAGTGTCTAAATTCAAAAATATTATTTGGTGATGACATTTCTTACGATAATGGTGAAACTAATTTGAAAAAGATGTAAGAACACTTACTTGAGTTTAGTTTTCTTCTATCAGATGGTGGGTGAAACGGATCTTCATGTTGGATCCCTCAGTGTTCATGTGTAAAATTCCTTCGCCGGCCACAAATTTAGCCATCAAATCTACACTAATAACAAATTAGAAAAGAGGCGTCGTTTATATCAGGGAGAGAAGAGAACTCAGAAAGTCTTCAATGACATTGTGGGGAAAGAATGTGAAAAGAATGTGAAGAGACTTTTGATAGGAGGATGAATGCATTGGTAGTTTTTTTTTGTTTAATCAGTTTGCTAAATTTGCTGACAAGGCAAAAATATAAAGTTTTTTAAATAGCTGAGGTGGACACTCACAGGAGTCTCAAATAGCTCCTTATATATAGTGGGTCTGATTGTTGGCATCAACTGCTCAGTTGGGACGGGTTGTTGGAAAAATGCTACCAATCAACAAGGTCGGTTGAAGAAACCGTTTAAAACCTCGGTTATATTCAGTGTTTGAAATGGACGGGTGAAGGATGATTCGGGCGGTTAGATGTTAATTTTCGGACGATTACAAACTGCTAAAAAAATGGGCGTTTGGAGCAAACGAGCGGTTGTAACCAAAATTTTTTTTTTAATAATTTGTCTGATTGGTAGCATTTAGGGGGCGGTTAGTAAGGACGGTTGAAAACATGCTACCAATCAGCAACGTCGGTTGGAGAAAGCATTTAAAACCATGGTTGTAATCAGCGTTTAAAACAGGCAGTTGAAAAAAGATTCAGCGGTTGGAGGTTAATTTTTGGGCGGTTACAAACTGTAAAAAAATAGGCGTTTAGAGAAAACGAGCGGTTGTAACCAGAGCTTTTTTTGTAATAATAAAATTTGTGGTTTGATAATAATTTTTATTAAAAAACTAGTAAAATTATTTGTTCTTTTTGTATGTATATGTGTGTGTTAGGTTTTTTTTTTTCATTCAATTCACTTCACTCAACAAAAAAAAAAAATACTTCTTTATGAAAAATTGGTTATGCATTTAAAGTTATTAAAAATAATTATCATCTTTGATATTTAAAAAAAAAACCTAAAATTTATTATGTGTAACTTCTTAAAAAAAATGTTGTGCATGCATTCATATCCATCGACAAAAGGATAAAAACTGGTTGTGAATTTCAAATTTATCAAAACTTTGTCATAATAGAATTTTAACTATGTGTTATTGTATTATTTTATAAATAATTATCTAAAAAATATTGTCCTAATAATGTTATACATTTACACTATTCAACCACTGTACTATTACCAATCAAGCTTAATTTTCAACTGTTTTCTATTATAAAATCATCTTCTCCAACCGCTATCTTTAATTGCCTCAGTTACAACCGCTCAAAATTCTATAACCGCTTTATTGAAACAGAGTCACCAATCGGATCCAATAAATTTTGTGGTTAGATATTGATTTCTTATAATAAACTAGTAAAGTTATTTTGTTTTTCCTATGGGTGTGTTGGTTTTTTTGTTATTACATTCAATTCAATTCACTCAAAGAGGAATTATTTTGAATTGTTTGAAATTATTTCAGAAATAATAATTGTACTCTTTGTTTACTCAATTTTCATATAATAAAGTTTAAACTATGTATTATTATATCATTTTATAAATAATTATCTAAAAGAAATTGTACTAATAATTTTATACATTTACATTATTCAACCGTTATAATGCTACCAATTTCTGTTATAAAACTATCTTTTCTAATCACTATCTCTAATCGCTTTTTTCTAATTGTTTCTGTTATAATCGCTAAAAATTTTCTAACCACCTTATTTAAACGGAGTCACCAATCGAACCCGGTATAGATTATGATTGAAGTGTTTTGATTTGGTTTTGGTTTGATATTCGGTATAATATCATGTAAATGTCTAATGAATGAAAATCAAAAAGGATATTATTGTAATTTGAGTTGCATTTAAATGCTTAAAGGATCTTCGTTTTGGGGGGATAAAGATTTTATCTTTATTCATCTGAGATTCAAATTCAAACGGCAATTTCAGATCAGAGAAAGAATATGGAAAAGATCTGTGTAGCAGTCAGGGTGAGGCCGCCGGCGCCGGAATCATCACCGGAAAACGGATCTACTCTCTGGAAAGTCGAAGACAATCGGATCTCTCTCTACAAGTCACTCGACACCCCAATCTCAACCGCCTCTTACGCTTTCGGTATCAAATCTTCTCAAATATTCTGGGTTTCGATTTCTATTGATTTGGGGAGCTTCAAAATCTCATCTTTACAATCTTTGGTGGTGTGTTTTATATCTTCGCAGATCATGTGTTCGACGAAAGGTCTACGAATGCTAGTGTCTATGAACTTCTTACCAAGGACATCATTCATGCCGCCGTCGAGGGTTTCAATGGTAATTTAATCTGATCCAAAAATTTTGTGAGCTTACTTTTGTTTTTTCACGGTTTTGATTTATGGAGCTACTGTGAATTTTGTTTCAGGTACTGCATTTGCTTATGGGCAGACTAGTAGTGGAAAGACGTTTACCATGACTGGTTCTGAATCCGATCCAGGAATTATCCGAAGATCTGTCAGAGACGTATTCGATAGAATACATTTGGTAGGCCTCAGGTTTTAATTGCTGTTTGAAAGTATACAAAGAAAGAGTACAACTTTTAATTTATTTGTTTCATGTTCTTTCCTTTGTAGATATCTGATCGCGAGTTTCTCATCCGGGTTTCTTACATGGAGATTTACAACGAAGAAATCAATGATCTTTTAGCTGTTGAGAACCAGAGACTGCAAATTCATGAACATTTGGAGGTTGGTGTGGATTGGATCGTCTTCACAAGTGATGTTTTTGTCTTTTAGTTTTGTTTTATGAGTGATTAAACCCACTTGCTTCTCTTTGATGTACAGCGTGGAGTGTTTGTTGCGGGTCTAAAGGAAGAAATTGTTAGTGACGCTGAGCAGATTCTAAAGCTTATAGATTCTGGAGAAGGTTTTAAGCAAAAAAATAAACTAAGAAGCATTTTTTTGCTGCATTTTGATTATGTATAACGTGTATTGACATGGTCTTCTTCATTTGAAAGTTAATAGGCACTTTGGTGAGACAAACATGAACGTTCACAGTAGCAGGTCCCACACCATCTTCCGAATGGTACGGTTTTCAGAAGCTACGAATAGAAACTTCTACTGTTTTCAAGTATTTATTCTGATACAATGTCTCTGGTGGGATAGGTGATTGAGAGCAGGGGGAAAGAAAACGGTTCTTCAGATGCTATCCGTGTCTCAGTCTTGGTGAGTGATAATTTTCACTATGGCTAACATCTTTCAAAAGTTTCTTGCAAAAGTTAGATTATGTAGAAGCTGTTTTTCTCTACTTATGCATGCTCTTTTAATGGAATCTAGAATTTGGTTGACTTGGCTGGATCTGAGCGAATTGCTAAAACTGGTGCTGGTGGAGTACGCTTGACGGAAGGGAAGTACATTAATAAGAGCTTAATGATTCTTGGTAATGTCATCAATAAACTAAGTGAGAGTGCAAAGCTAAGGTATTTTCTTACCCTTGATTTGGTTACACGTAACAACGATACAGCTCGACTCATTTCTGACATTCTTGATTATAGGGCACATATTCCATATCGAGATAGTAAGCTGACTCGAATTCTTCAGCCTGCGCTTGGTGGTAATGCGAAGACCTGCATTATATGCACCATCGCTCCAGAAGAGGTAAAAGAATTTATTTTTTGGGTCAGGTTTTGCATTTTCCTGGCTTTTATAATCATCGGGAGCGCAAGCTAGTTGACTTACCAAAGGTCCATGATCATCTGTGTAGCATCATATTGAGGAATCAAAAGGAACTCTCCAATTTGCAAGCAGAGCCAAGCGCATCACCAACTGTGCTCAAGTGAATGAGGTCTTGCATTTGAAATTCTTTTGGTTTTTTGGAGAGATATATTACTCTCTTTTTTTTTCTAACTAAAAGCTGTTTTTTCTTCTCTTCGAAAAAAATCCTTGGCAACGTATGTCATGTTCACTGGTTTTCTTTCTCTTTATCGGAATAGAAACTGATAGTGTTTGAATGCTTCAGATCTTGACTGATGCTGCTTTACTGAAGCGCCAAAAGTTAGAGATAGAAGAGCTACGTATGAAGCTTCAGGTATACTCAAAATTTTAGTTCAATCACATCTTGGAATGGGGATAATACTAACATTAGTAATTTTTTGTAGGGATCTCATGCTGAAGTGTTGGAACAAGAGATATTAAAGTTAAGCAATCAGATGCTTAAGGTAGTTTTTTGGCGCTTCTTTCTTGTGTATGTATTGAATAGAACATAAAAAAAACATACCGTATACAAAACAGCTACCCTTTTGTTGGATTTCCAGTATGAGTTAGAATGTGAAAGGCTAAAATCACAACTGGAGGAAGAGAGAATGAAACAGAAGGAGCAGGAAAAATGCATCAAGGAGCAACAGTTGAAAATTGAGAACTTAAACAATTTTGTCACTAATTCAGACTTCAAGAGGAACCAGTCAGAGGTACGGATTCATTTATTGGCTTAGGATGTCCTGTTACCTATGCATGATGTTCCTCAACCATGAACCATTACACCCAGACATTTCTCTGAAGTAAACACAACCTTGAAAAGAAAAATAGGTTTTAGTTGAAATTCAATTGAAAAATACAAATTTTTGTGGTTGATGCAGATTGAATCAAAGATAGAAAACTCCTAACATCTCATTAGTTTTGTTAGAGAAGTTATTTATTGTTTTTAAGCTAATGTGATAGACTCATGTCTTATTTATGTAAAACTTTTGTTAATAGCATCTTTATTGGCAGGACTTTATCAGCTTAAGAAAGACTCCAGATGGGCTAGGCAATGTCAATGATAGCAGCGATGTTCTTGGGACCCCATGCTTTAAATCAGCTTCACATTCCTTTGTGGTTGCTCGGTCAAATTATTCAGCACTGTCTGATTTTAGTCCGATGGTTGATTCCCTGGGGGACGTGGCCGATGAAGACACTTGGACGAAACTGAACAAGGGTTTTGTCGCAGACCTTGATAAACTCCAGTTTACACCTGCAGTTAAAAGTCAACCCATTCCATTAACAATGGCAACCACGGTGAGTAGATACATTTACTTCACTCCAACTCCTATTATCTTCCAATAGTATAAATTATTTGTGCATGAAAAGCTATCAGAATCACATTAAATAGAGACTTCTGGATGCGTATTGTCAAAAATAATTATTAATTCGTTTTCCTGTTCACATTAGCTTGCATTCAAACACTCTTTTCTATTATAGACAGGCTGGCATCTAGCTCGTGTATGTTGATAATTACTGATTTTTAAACTTCATATATATGAATACCCAGAGATTATTCAAATTTATGCTACTTTTATGGTTTTCAACAACACTGTGGAGAGGAATTCAGTACCTAAAACGTGTGCCCTAAGCTGGCCATAATTGTTTTGTTAAATTTCATTTAGGAATGCAAGCGTGAAAATCACAAAGAGGTGGAAGATCTCAAAAGTCAGATCGATTTGCTGACCAATGAGAAGAACAGTCTGCAGGTTAGCCTTTATTGGTTTTGTTGGTTGCTCAAGTGAAGATGCTCTTTCGATTTTAGTTTGAGAGTTCTAAAATTTTTTGAAATGAAATGAAAGATATCATTGTTATTACTTCAACATCCTTCCTGTGCTATCTACTTGATTTACTTTTAGTGCTTTTTTTTCAAACTGCTTTTGATATGCTGGATACAACCTGATTCGGAGTTATAATGATCATTTATGCATCAATTGTGTATTCTCAGGTAAAATTCAACGAACAAGTACTTCTGAACAACAAACTGATGGAGGAGATGTCTGAGCTTAAACAAGAAACGCTTCACATTAAAGAAATTCCGAAACGGTTGTCTGAGTTGGTAGCTATTTGCAATGATATTTACAAGGATGTTATAGTCACAATGAAGGTGAACAACTTACTGTTTCTAATGTGATTTTGATTTTGAGATTATCAATAAAAAGAAACTTGAGTCAAGTGTTTTCCTCTTGCGATTTGTCAGAGCTTAATGGCTGAGAAGGATTCTCCAACAGCAAAGCTGCTCTTCGGTACAACTGAAATCGCAACGAGTCTTCTGTTAACTCTAGAATCACAATTCTCGATGATAATGGATGGTCAGAAGGCGGGTTGCGTAGAACATCCTTTATCTGATCAATGGGAAACACTTAGTGTGAAGCTGAAGAACACGACCACATCCTTGGTGTCAGACGCACAAGCAAAAGATGAAATTCTTCTTAACTGCCACAACAAGGTAGCTTCCTTGCCACAACTGTCAAGATACGGATCGGTTTTGTTTATATTTTCAGTACTTTTGCTAGGATACTTTGTCTCTCTTTTTAGGACTTTAGTCCAGTGAAACCTCTGAAAAATGGCGTGCTTTTTACGGTTTTTCCTGGTTATCTACATA
Source organism: Eutrema salsugineum (assembly GCF_000478725.1). Classification (NCBI taxonomy): domain Eukaryota; kingdom Viridiplantae; phylum Streptophyta; class Magnoliopsida; order Brassicales; family Brassicaceae; genus Eutrema; species Eutrema salsugineum. The sequence continues at coordinate 5,938,219 of NW_006256414.1, read as the reverse complement.
CACATCAATAGCAAGAACAGTTTGTTGCATACTAAGCCAAAGCTCCGAGTTTGGATTATAAGTTATAATTGTTTCTGTTTCCCATGACTTCAGCATAGTAACTCACAATAAACTAAGTCCACACCATTTAACAGTACAATATTGACATTTTAAGACGTTAAAAGTTAAACCAGACATGAAGTTTGAGTAAACTCATTTCTTTATCTTGTGGGAGGTTCGCTTGAATCTCTACATACCATGTTTCCACGGCAAAAAAAAACAGGAATTGATTCTTCTTTAGTTAATTAGATTCTGTGGTCAAGACTACTCTATTCTCCTCTCTAAGACAGGTTTTAAATGTGATTTTAAGGGACAAGAAACAGCTGCTTTGGAGGAGAAACTGAAGTCTGAGCTCAGCATCATCAAGGAAAGGTATAACGAACTGGAGAAAGAGTTGCGTTTGGATAAACAGCTTCTTGAAGCTTCAAGAGAAAGCCATGAGAGACTGGAAAAGGAAGTACAGTTTCTGAAGGAAGAACGAGATTCCTTGGATGCAGCAACTCAGAGATTGAGAGTGATTGCAAATGATAAAGAGAATGTTTTGAAAGATCTTAACGTGGAAGTGAAGAGAAGGAAAGAGATGGAGGAAGAGAATAAGAAAATCAGCTTCGCTTACGCTAGCAGGCAGAAATCTCTTATGTCTTTTCGCAATGAAATCAAATCCAAAATGCAGAAACTGACCACTCAAAATCCTAAATCTCAGTAGCAGAAGCAGCTATTTGTGTTTAAGTTTAAGCCATTGTAACAATTAGTTTATGTATTTCATTGATAAGAATAGCTGCTAATGGTTATCAATTACTTATTTACTACACAACTCGGCACTGTAACCTAAAGTTATTAAGGCACGGTTGTTCAATTTGGATAACCTGATCCAATCCGAGCTGAACCGAACCAAAATAATCGACCGAAATGGGTTTAAATGGATTCACTTTTTTCTATATCACAAAAATCTGAATCCGAATTTGAACTGAATCGGGAAAAAGTGTCGATCTTAAAAAAAAAATTCTTTGGAAATAACGGATATATTTGATTTGACTAGAATCCGAACAGAAACAAAAACCTGAAAAAAACTGAACCGATATCCGGTCTGAACATCAAAAGCTTCCTTCGGTTTTGCTGTATTCTTGATAAACTAAAAAAAAACGTAGACGGCAGGATTCGAACCTGCGCGGGCAAAGCCCACATGATTTCTAGTCATGCCCGATAACCACTCCGGCACGTCTACTTTTTGCTTAAGAATTTTAATATTAAAACTTTATAGAATAGAATTGTTGTTGAAATTAGAATGGGCTTAGTTAAGCCCAACTTTGATGAAGACAGATTAATGAAAAACTCTTACGATACAGAAATACAGACACTAACCTTAAAATGGTAATAAACGAGGAAGTCGAGAGTCAACGGTCAGAGCGTTGACCAAATCTCTCACTCTCACCAGCCAAATCTCTCTCTCTCTCTCTCCGCCCGAATCTCACCGGCGATCATCTCTCTGCCTCACCGACGAATCTGATTTGTCCCTAACACTCACTCACCGGGTAAGCTCTCTGCAAATTCCGATCATTCCAGCTCAATTTCAACATCGATCAAAATTCATTCTTTGTTCCTCCTCAAATTTGAGAAGCTTTTGATGATTAGTAATTGTAGTGATCTGAAACAGTAATTTCGTTAATTCACCATTAACAGATTAAATTTGAGCTTACAGAACCTTATTATCAAAGAGGGATCAAAATTAAAAATTTGATCTTTCACCTTTACAGAGCAAATCTAATATTTCCAAGTAGTGTGATCCTAGTTCAATATTGTGATCTTGATAGTCATTTTCAAATCTTGGGAGTGTTATAAAACTTGTTAAATCTGTTATTAGATGCACAATTTCGAAAAAGTTTCGATTTTTTTTTGGGGGGTCCAATTTAGGAAGAAAAATGGCGACTCCGGTTGATCCACCAAATGGGATTAGGAATCAAGGGAAGCATTACTTCTCAATGTGGCAAACACTCTTCGAGATCGATACCAAATACGTACCGATCAAACCCATAGGCAGAGGCGCATACGGTGTAGTCTGCTCATCGGTTAACAGAGAGAGAAACGAGAAAGTGGCGATCAAGAAGATACACAATGTGTTTGAGAACAGGATCGATGCGTTGAGGACACTACGTGAACTCAAGCTCCTACGCCATCTTCGACATGAGAATGTGATTTCTCTTAAAGATGTTATGATGGCTAATCATAAGAGAAGCTTTAAAGATGTGTACCTTGTTTATGAGCTCATGGACACTGATCTTCACCAGATTATCAAGTCTTCTCAAGTGTTAAGTAATGACCATTGCCAATACTTCTTGTTCCAGGTATGCGGATTTGCGCGTTCTGTTTTCATTGTTTCTTGCTTTGGTCTCAGTTTAATATCAAGAATGTCAGTTCTAGCTGGATCTCAATTGTTTGTTTGCATTTCCTTTAATGTTACAATCATAAGATACAATTATATATTTTTATAGTGTTAACATTAACATAATGCTAACATTTAAACTTTCCCATACACATAAAATGAAATATGCTATAAGAATATATCAAGATCTAGAGAATTTTTCTTTCAAATTTCACGGGTTTCACTTTGTAGTCGGGCTTTGATAGACCACAATACTTGATTCGCAAGATACACATCTTGCTTTTCAAAGTTATCTCCAATATTTTTAGTGTATAGAAACTTAAAAAGTTTCCGGCCTAGGTTACTTATTGCTTTGTTTCTTTTGTGTAGTTGCTTCGAGGGCTCAAGTATATTCATTCAGCCAACATTCTCCATCGAGATTTGAAACCTGGTAACCTCCTTGTGAACGCAAACTGCGACTTAAAGATATGCGATTTTGGTCTAGCACGCACTAGCAACACCAAAGGTCAGTTCATGACTGAATATGTTGTAACTAGATGGTACAGAGCACCAGAGCTTCTCCTCTGTTGTGACAACTACGGAACCTCCATTGATGTTTGGTCAGTAGGTTGCATATTCGCCGAGCTTCTTGGAAGAAAACCGATATTCCCTGGAACAGAATGTCTTAACCAGATTAAACTCATCATTAACATTCTTGGGAGCCAGAGAGAAGAAGATCTCGAGTTTATAGATAACCCTAAAGCCAAAAGATACATTGAATCTCTCCCTTACTCACCAGGGATATCATTCTCGCGTCTTTACCCTGGCGCGCACGTTTTAGCCATTGATCTACTTCAGAGAATGCTTGTTCTTGATCCTTCGAGGAGGATTAGTGTCACGGAAGCGCTTCAGCATCCTTACATGGCTCCTTTATATGATCCGAATGCGAATCCTCCTGCTCAAGTTCCTATTGATCTCGATGTAGACGAAGATGAGGATTTGGGGGCAGAGATGATAAGAGAGTTGATGTGGAAGGAAATGGTTCATTATCATCCAGAAGCTTCTACCATGAACAACACTCAGCTCTGAGCTCAAGTCTTTTAAAAGTGATTTTCAAAGAGATCTTTCAAAATACTTTTTGTATTTTATTTCGTGTTTGCTTCTTTCTTACAATGTTTTGTTAATAATAGTGTCGAAGAAGAAAAACTGCAACTTATAAATTACGTGATTTGTTATTGAATTATGGATGCTCTGTTTTGTTTTTTCTGGTTACACGCTAATGCGTCTGTAACGTTTTGTACATACGAGTTCTTACTTCTTACTTCTACTTTGTATTTCCCCTTGAAAGTTCATGTTCAAATCATTTATATTTGATTGAATACAAGTTGAAGAAAATATAGTAATATACATGTTGCCAAAAATATATACGTAACATGTAGCAACACTATTTTTGAGAAAATCAATTACTCCCTCTGTTCCTAAATAAATGATGTTTTAGTATTTTCACACTTATTAAAAAGCAATAAATAAAACATATATGTAAATATGTAGCAACACTGTTTGAGAAAATTAGTTATTTTATTTTTACTATTAAAAGAAAAGCATATTTTATGTCCAAACAAGTTTTACTTAGTTATCTACTATTCTGTTTTTGGATAACTCTTATTTACGTTATCAAACAAGTCAATTTAATGTAATATTAATAAATAATATATTTTTAATTTATATTTCAAAATTAAATTTTAATTTAGATTTTTTATAAATTTCTTTAAATATAAGTTATATTAATTATTAAAAAGTTAAAAAAATTTATTATTATATTTTTACAAAAATAATAAATCGAATATTAATTTAAATTTAATTTAAATATTTAAATTTAAATAATATTTTTAATAAAAAAGATGAAAATAATATATTATTGTATATTTTAAAATATGAATGGATGAATTATAATTATGTCTTAAAAATCGAGATCTTTTTTGAATTAATATAAATGGATATGTTATAATAATGTTTTTTATAATCGTTATACTTTTCGGATTTAATATGAACGAATATGTTAGAATAATGTTTTTTTAATCGCGGTCATATATATACTAAATTAAATAAATTAATAGAAACAAATTATATATAAACAGAAAAAAATATTTATTACTTATCAGAAAATTATATCTAAATAAAAACAAAAACACAAATTATATTACAAAATTTAATAAATTATAAATAGTTTTTATGTGGATGCACTGAATAGAATCTAATATTTTTTATAGTAAGTAAAACGTATAAATAGTGGAATTTCTGATACCAGTATATCAAAAACAGTCGTTCTCCCTAATAATTTCCAATGTTGCATCGAATGTTCCAATATAAAAGGATTTTTTTACTTTCTCACCTAATCCTGAATTCTAACTTGCTCCTTAAGCTGCGTTCAAATTCATGGATTGTACATTGTAGGCTAGTAGCTTCTTTTTCGTTTGTTGTTTTAGTACCTAATCAATTGTATATTTGTATTTAAGTAATTTCCACCAAATCATTTGTCTTTTTTAATTAATTAATACAAGATTAAATCGGTAGTAAAAATCATTTTACGGCTGTATGATATAAGTATATAACTTAACGTTTTTTATCATCTAGCATTTCATTTGTGTGAACTCGTTAGGTTTTTAAACCTATTTTCAACTATTATTTGCTTTGGATCTAAATGATAAAGTCCACACACATTTATTTTTGGTTTCATTTTCAAAAAACTTCATACTAATTACTTTTGACCATTGCTCATATATTAAATATTTTTTTATCTAAGCTTCGAATGTAAGATCTTGGATTGATTTCCAACAACTTGTATTATTAAAAAAGTAGCAATAGTATTTCGTAATTTGCATCAGAAATTTAAAGTTAAATCTCAATAACTTATGTAATTTGATTATTTGACAACACTGTCAAGGCAGAGGTTAAATCATTTACAAACATAAAGAGATTTCTACCATATCTATCTATTTGCTGAGAGGTTTTTTTCAATAAAAATTATTGCTTTTAACATAAAGTTCATGCCAGTAAATCTATATGCGTGTTTTTTTAACAAAAATAAAACATCCCATTTTGATTTAACGACTCTGTTAACAAAAAAAGTTAAATATTAAAAAAACTTACTGAAGAAACATACAAGTTGAGAAGTTTGTACCTGATTCATTTTTAGTCGACGGAGTTTGCCATTAAAACTCTAATAAAACATATACATAGTATAATTCCAATTTTGAATATATCCAATGTTTTTTTTTCTCAGAATCAGTTCTTTTCCCTATTAATTTTCAACAATGCATCGAATGTTCCAATGTTTTGTAGATTTAAAAAAATGATTTTGTTGACCCTTAAGCTCCGTGCAAATTCATGGATTGTACATTGTACAGGCTTGTAGCTTATTTTATTATTATTTTAAATACCTAATTATTTGTATTGACTTTGTTTTTTTTTTGCTAAAAATATTGACTTTGTTTTTCACCAAATCAGTTAGAGTTGTCTGAGCATTTCATTTGTATTATTGAAAACAAAAAAGTAGCAATAGTATTTCGTAATGTGCCTAATAAATCTAAATTTTAAAAGAAACCTATAAACATTTTTCTGCATTGGCATATTTAATCCATTAAGTGTTGTCATTAATATTGAGCACCATTACTCATTCATTACTTTACTAGTAGCTAATCATATATATTTAAGGTTAGTAATTAGCAACATGTACTAATTTACATGGATTTTTTTTGTGTTCGGTAATCTTTTTTTTTATATACTTGCATATGACTTAATTTGTGGAAATTTTTTCTGAAACCGTGTATGCATAAGAATCTTTTACTTAAAAAAAAAAAAGAGTACGAGTGCGCCAATGAAGTTAAACTAATTGATGAGATCATTGTACTGAAAAAATTATAGAATGAAGAGATAAAGATTCTAGAAGAACATGTCAAGTCTTGAAATTGCAAGTCATGGAATCCTTATCATTATGTCTAATTAGTTCTATACTTCTATGTTTATCTTTTATGTCATTAGGTCGTCTTTATACTATTCCACCTTAACAATTCGTTACGTACGTATCAGTCATATTAATTACGGTTAGAGTGTAATTTGTTTGATTATACTAATAAACATATAACTAATGATGAAGCATTTCTTGTTGACTTTTAGATCGTTATCGAGAAACTTTTATTCAAAACTGTTATCCAAACTTATAACTAATTTGAGAAAAAAGATAACAAAATTTTAGTATAGTTCTAACTAATTCGATCACTTTCAAAAAAAATATATCTTAATACTTTCAAATTGCCTTAACTGCAGAAATTCATCATATACACTTAATGCCTCAGCTACTAAAATTACGATGCGTTCGTATTCGGAGAGGAAGAAAAACAGGATTGTTTTGTAGTCCGGCCGCAACAAACTGCTATTAATTGCTATCTCATTAAAAATGATGCATGTATCTTTGAGTGAATATAAATACTAGTATTAATACTAAACAGAGGGTGCCAATTGCCACATAAGATATTAGACAAAACACGTATAGTAGTTGTCACATGTGCATTAATGATCGAGAAAATAAGCCACAAAAAATCATGTGAACAGTAATGATATCAAGTTTTCATGCTAATCATGTTTTAGAGCTAACTTAACTGACCTAACGTGGGTTTAAACAAGGTTTTCATCACCCAATTTTTGGCAAAACTGTTCAAACAATGAAATAATTTGGCAAAAGAGTAAATATTTGTTTATATTAACATGCTTTAACGGAATCTCCAATTGCATAGTTTTATTTAGATTATAAGGTTTAAAAACTTCCCTTAAAAAAAGTTGCCAAAAAACAGATTCAAAACAAATTGCTAAAAAAATATCGATACGTACCATCAAATTATGAAACTATAAATACTTGTGATGAAGACTTTTCACTAGATTTTGCTTTTTCCAAAGCCAATAATACTATTTTTTTTTTTGAAACAATAATATTTTTTTTTCTTGAACTTCTGCCGCAAGAAAGTCAAACAATAAGACCAACATTATACACATACGCCATGATGTCCATTTGTTCGTGGAAACTTCTTTCTTTATCCACACATAATAAGAAAATTATCAAAAGATTATATAAAATTCTAGACCCTGAGACTTGACCAAGTTATAACGCTTCATTTCATCAGATCCGGTCAAAATCTTAAACCAATATTTTTAATATTTACAAACGATATTGTTGTTATCGGTTTAATAAAAAATAATATTCTTGTCGCGTCAAGCCTTTTTAAATTTAATACAAATCCCGTATATTAGTACTGAGGTCGTCTCTCTTGTCTGTAAAACATATCCTCAATAACCCAAAAAAACAAAGCCAAAAAAACCTTGAAACTCTCCTAATCTCACAATTAAAGAAACCAAAAGATCATCGATTGAAACAAAAATGGTGAGCCCATTTAGATCTCCTTGTTCTTCGCCAAGAAGATCAAGAAAAGAGAGCAAGAACCCTTATTCAAATCGTGGACTTGACAAATTCTCGGAGCTTCTCTCAGAGCTTGACGAGAAGAGACAAAGTATCTACTCCAAGAAGCTCGATTCCGATGGCCCGCCTCTTGTCCGATTCGTGTTCACAAGCTCTGGTGAGTGTGTCCCCGTCGTGATCAAATCATCTTATCTTCATAAACAGAAGAAGACCAAAGATGTTGCTGCTGCTAAAGTCAAACCAGTGGTCAACGAATCTAAAACAGAGGAAACGAAGAAAACAGAGCCTGAAGCAGAGCAGAAACAAAGCTGCGTTTTGGAGGAGAACCTGAAGAAGATCACGAGACCGAATCATTTCTTGCCCGTGACTGTGATCTTGGTTCTTGTTTTCTTGGTTTTCTTTGGAAGATCTGTTGCGATTATGTGCACTTGTATCGCTTGGTACTTGGTTCCGACGATCAAGGAACAAAGCGGAAACAGAGGATCTTCGTTGTCTTACACGATGAAGAAGAGAGATTTTGCTAGGAAATTAAGTATTGAAAATAGAGCATCGTTTAATCCAAGAACTATTCGTGATCATTCTCCTCCTCTCAAGTAGAATTTTCGTTTCTTGGCTGCTCGTGAAAAAACCGCGTGATCCAGAAAAAACGTTTTTTTTTCTCTGTGGGAAAGTTCTTTTGTTTATTTCTTGTTAGTTTTTGTTTGTTTATTCTCTGTTTCTTTCATAGTTGTTAATTTTTAGACAGCTGAATTAGCAGAAAATTGTGTATCTCTTTCTCTTTATTTTTTTTTCTTCTTAAGGGTTTAATGTTTATAAATGTGTATATATGCAATTGGAATTTGTTCTTGGTGACAGATTATCTACTGAAACATAGCTTGAACATCTATATCAAAATCTTATATATAAAAGTTGCTCAACTCTTTCCACATCAGCATTTTAGAGTAAATATGTGAATGACATGTGTCATATTTTAAAGAAAATTAATTAATAAATTTTAATATTAAATGTTAAACCACTCAAAGAAAATGAAAAGTTTTTTTTTATTAATTGATTCTTAAATAACATTTATGTAAATATTACAACAAAAATTTATGTTAAAAAAAAATTAAGAATTAGTGTTTTTAAAAATAATTTTTTTTATTTTTAATAATATTATATTTTAATTTAATTGATTCATAATAATATACTAACACATAACAAATGATAAATATATATTTTTCAAAAAATATAAAATATATAAATTTAAAATAATTGAATAAACTCATTTAAAATGAATGTTTTTAAAAATAAAATTAATTAAAAATTTTAATATTAAATTTTAAACTATTAAAAAAATAAAAAGATATTTATTAATTGATTCTTAAATAACATTTATGTAAGTATTTAACAATAAATTATGTTATAATTAATTAAAAATATTGATGAATATATTTTTGATATAAAATCTTGATTTTTTTTTAATGATATTACATTTCAAATTGATTGATTAATAATATATTATCATATAACAAATGATAATTATATATTTTTTTAAAAAGTATAAAAATATATAAATTTTAAATAGGTAAAGAAAAAAACCTGCACGTTACGTGTAGATATTCACCTAGTAATACTAATATTATATTAATTTATTGAATTGATAATATAAAAAAAAAATCTCAATTGTTTTAGAGCATCAGACCACCTCCAAGAGCCTCTTCAGGGTTCTAATCATTATTTTTAATAGTTATATTCTTATTTTTTGTTTTAGAACCTTTAGTAGATTCTTTCAAAATTTTATGGTCCAATGGTAGGATACGAAGAAGTGAGGTTCTAAAAATTTTTTTTTTTTTTTATGTATTATTACTTACATAGCCAATAATCATTGTCTGGTTATTTGAGAATCATTGTCTGGTTATTTGAGAAAGACGTGTTTTTATAATCAATCGAGTCTTATAAACACATGCAATGAATGTATTTTCAAGGTGAATCAGAGCCTAACCATAGTCTTGTTGTTGTTCTCAGCCTTTGTGTCATTGCTTGCTTTTGCTTCTTTCTTTGGTTTTGGAGATAACAACTCAATCTTCTTCATGCTCTTCTTCTGCAATTGCTCTGTAACCTTCATTGGTTTCATAAATCCAATCAGAGTAAGAACAACAACATGATCTGCTCTTACTGTTTCAACACCTGAAACAATTACAAAAGAGAGAGTGTTGAAGCAAATCAATTGCAATTTTTTGTGTTAAGGTCCTACGAAAAGATATTCTTAGATTCCTGGAAAATCCTAAACAGAGATCACTCATGAAACAAAGACGCACAAATCCAAAAACACTAGAAATCAACTTCCTCACAATTGCTGCGTTTAAATGACGGAAACAGAGCTCCGATTCTGTAATTAGATCCAGGAAAAAAGGAAATCAGAAACTCATAAACCATTGAAGGTTTTGGAATGCTCGATCGTGATGGGAAAAATCAAGCGCAGAGGAAAACAGACGAGACATAAAACATGACGCGATCAATATTGAAGATTTCTTAGGGATACTCGATTTTGATGTTCTAAAGTTTGATGAGAAATCGGACCTTCTAAGCGACGAGCTAAAGTGACGATTCTCGCGATACAACCATCGCAATGCAAATCGACGCTGAGAACGACGGTGACGTATATGACCGGCGACGTATCCTGTCCCTTCTTCTTCTCTGCATGTCCTTGCTCATAGTCATGCACCATTTCCGTCTCCATCTTCTTCTGCGAACATCAAAAACCGGAAAAAAAACTCAAAAAAAAATCTCATGAATCAGAAGGAAAAAAATCAAAAATCTTTGACGCATTTGATGAATCGATGGAGAGCAAGAAAGAGAGAGAGAGAGAGAGCGAGTTTGGGAGTGGCTGAAACCTGAATCAATCGCCTTTGCATGTCTTCGATATCTCCGGTGCCTTGAGTAGTCGCCGCCGCCATCGACTCGCCACCGGAGCTTGTGTCGGAGAGCAATCGCCATGTCTTTGATATCACCAAAAGAAATGTCAAAGGAGAGAAGATAGAATCTCGAAGCCTCTGGTTTAACCAGAGTGTCTTATTAAAAAAACAAAAAAAAGTTAAAAACATCCGACCAATCAATAAACGCCACGTATAAGGCTCAAAAGAGGTTCTGCAAACTATAAAGTAAGAACTGTCTCTGTTTAATAATGCCATTTAAATCTTTTTAATTATAATTACCTTAAAGAATCCCTACTGATGCTATGGTTGGAGCTGTTCTCAGCAACCCAAAAACCCTCATAAGTCTCTTATTCAATATTTTAATATTATTATTGGATTAGACACTTACTTAAGAAATCTAAGCAATTTGAAAGATGCATTGGTAGAAACCTTAAAAATCCAATTCTGCTTTTAAAAGTCAAAACTCTTGATTTTTGCGAAAGATGCTCAGCATCTCCAAGCTCGACTTCACAGCCTTTTGTTTCCAGCCTGACCTGAAACATCACACTACAAGAAAACAATCGTTTTCCAACGGTCCATTACGACGGTTTTTAAATCGTTGCAAATTGACAACGATTTTACGACGATCTAATGTCTAATTTAAAAACCGTCGTAAAACCGTCGTATAAAAAAATCGTCGTAAACTCGACGTACAATTTACGACGAATTACGACAATTATACATCGATAACGAGAGATTTGCTAGTAAATATAAAACCATCGTAAATTCGTCGCAAAATTACGACGAATATACGACGACTACATTTCGATGTACATATTACGACGATTTTACGTCGAAAAAGGAGTTAGGTGAAAAACATTTAAAACATGTTTATCTAACAATTGTAGATGAAAAATTTTATCGCAAAATCGTCGTAAACTCGTCATAATATTATTGTTGAATGTAAAACCGTCGTAAAAAGTCGTCGTAAAAGCGTTGTAAAGCCCGAAATTTTCCTATAAATAGATCTTCATTCCTTCATTCAATCGCAACACATCATCATTCAAACATAAGAGCATCTTCATCTTGGAGACCCATTGTAGGTCTCTTAAATTTTAGTATAGTGTTGTAAATCCTTATATATTGGGTTGTCCATTGCCGGAAACCCGAATTAAGAGTTATATTACTTTGAAAAAAAGAAGTAATAATATTATAAGGTTAATTTACTCTATTCATGTGGCTAGACGTGACACAAGAGACCATCTCCTTTATTGTCTAATCAATAAAAAGAGATAGTATTGTGAGTTTATTTTCAAGATGTCTATATACGAGCTAAGAAGTTGGATGTATATGCGTAAAGATTCAGATGGGGCGTTGACAGAAGAGTTCAAGAACGGGTTAGAAATATTTATGTATCAGGCTACAAATATGGAGAGAACGAAAGATAGTGGGAAGATGTTTTGTCCTTGTTTGAAATGCAAGAATACGAGGTATACACTAACCAAAACTGTGTGGACGCATTTATTAAATAGAGGGTTTATGCCGCAATATTTTGTTTGGTATCTACATGGAGAAGGATATGGCAGTAATACTGGGAATGCTGGTAGTAGTAGTAATTATCAAAGTCATGTTGATATTGATGAATCGAATTATGGTCATCAGCCTAATCAGTATCAATATGACCAAAGTGTAGATCATGATAGGATGCACGAAATGGTGACTGATGCATTTCATGAAACGCATACGGGTAATGATATTGAGGAACCTAATGTAGATGCCAAACGATTTTATGATTTGTTAGACAATGCTAATCAGCCAATCTACGAAGGATGTAGAGAAGGCTTGTCTAAATTATCGTTGGCAGCTAGGATGATGTCAATTAAAACATATCATAACCTGGCTGAGGTTTGCATGGATGATTGGGCTGATCTTCTGAAGGAGTATCTACCAGAGGATAACTTGGCAGCGGGAACATACTATGAAATTCAGAAGTTGATTTTTAGTCTTGGTCTACCTTCTGAGATGATAGATGTATGTGTTGACAATTGTATGATTTTTTGGAAAGATGATGATCAGCTGGAGGAATGTCGATTTTGCCAAAAACCAAGATACAGGCCGCAAACTGGTGGGCGTAAAAGGATACCGTACCAACGTATATTGTATCTCCCTATAACTGATAGGTTAAAACGGTTTTATCAATCTGAAAGGACAGCTGCTTCAATGAGATGGCATGCGGAACATACACAAGTAGATGGAGAAGTTGTTCATCCATCAGATGCAAAGGCATGGAAACACTTCAATATGGTATACCCAGATTTTGCTAAGTTCAAACGGAATGTCTATCTTGGTCTGTGCACTGATGGTTTTAGTCCATTTGGTATGTCTGGTAGACAATATTCATTATGGCCAGTAATCCTAACTCCTTATAACCTTCCTCCAGATTTGTGCATGCAAAGGGAATTTCTTTTCCTAAGTATTTTGGTTCCAGGTCCAAATCATCCGAAGCGAGCTCTCGATGTATTTCTTCAGCCACTCATACATGAGTTGAATCAGTTATGGTATACTGGCGTTCGTACATATGACTGTTCTACGAGGAAAAATTTTACTATGCGGGCTGTGCTAATGTGGACAATAAGCGATTTCCCCGCTTATGGTATGCTATCAGGATGGACTACGCATGGGAGGCTATCTTGTCCTTATTGTCTTCATCGAACTGATGCGTTTCAGCTAAAACATGGTAGAAAAACTTCATACTATTTTGCGCCGAAAGTACGAACACGCAAAAGAGCTACTCGTCGATATGATGATGGAGGAGTTGGCCATACATATGCCGTTGAAGGTGTACCTGACATATTCTTGCCGATTGGACGTCTTAGTGGAAAACTAAAAGATGTTTGGTGGTCCAATGAAAAAGATTATCATAGTGCACATACGTATATCCTGTTAAATTGTGAAGAGTTGTCATCGTATGAAAGGTACCTTTTAATTTAATTAATAATATCTTTTTTAAAGTTGTCAGTATTAATAACTATTTGTTGTTTTTCTCAGCACATTTGTTGATGAGGTTAAAGAATGCATATCTGGGGTTTCTGAAACTGAAATCAATGATCGTAAAGATCAACACTATGCCCAGTGGTTAAAAGGACAAGTACGTTTAAAATTTTAATTAAAAGACTACTTTAATTTGCTATATATCGAAATCAAGAAATAAAAGCAGAATTTTTTTCATATTAGGTGGACCCGAATGATCCGGATGAATTTCCAACATGGTTCCATGAGTTACTACTAGGTCCGATGGCCAAAATAACTACAGCCTCAATGTATTTCACTCGGGGCTATGTTTTTCACACATACCGTCACGGTGCAAAGCGGGCGACAACTAACTATGGAGTTTGCGTGAGGGGTGAAATCGATTTTTATGGAATTGTGCAAGAAATAATTGAAGTAGAGTATCCTGGATTGTTAAGGCTGAAAACTGTTCTCTTCAAATGTGATTGGTTTGATCCAACTGTTGGACGAGGGGTATGTCTAAACAAGTTTGGAGTTGTTGACGTGAACAAATCACGACGGTACAACAGGTTTGAGCCATTTATATTAGCTTCTCAAGCAGAACAGGTAACGTTTCTGCCATACCCTCGAGTTCGATCAACAAGAATTTCATGGTTAGCAGTAGTTAAAGTGGCTCCGAAGGGCAAGATTGTAGGGGTTGAGGATGTTCCACTTCAACATGACACTTGCGTAGATCTGTCTGAACCAGATGTTGATGAGGAGATTTCCTTAATAGACCCTCGGAACAGGCAAGTTGAAGATCTTCCCGATGATACAGAAAAAGAAGGTGATGATGAGTTTGCTGAAACCGATGATGACGATTTGGCGGAAGAAGACGACGGTGATGGTGATGAAGTAATAGAGGAAGATGCATCTGATTGAGTATCATGCATTGTATTTAGTGAATGTTTGTTATTATGTAATTTGTAACTTTGTTTGTTTGAATTTTTTAAAAACCCTAAAATTCGATTTTACGACGGTTTTACGACGGTTTTTCTAAACCCTAAACCCTAAGTCTAGGTTTTAAGCTCTGAATGAATAGGGTTTCAACATTACAACGTCTTTACGACGAACCATCGTAATATCGTCGTAAAGTTACGACGATTTTACGATGCGTACACTATTTCGTCGTAAAATCGTCGTAATGTTGAAATCCAAGAATTTGAATCTTTTATATCTTATTGGTTGTAAGGTATTTCACAAATGTTTTTGATTGGTTATCTTATTTTATATGAAATGCTATCAATCTGATCAAAATCAAAAATTTGAAAAAAAACATACATATTTACAAGTTCATGCTTGTTTTCGTAAATGTTAAGTGAAAAGTTATATATTAGATTACGGAATTTCAATTTTTACTATCTCATGTCATAAATCCATCATACATGCAAAGTTGTAAACCTTTTGTTATATGTTAGGATACAATAACCTTTGCATTGTTCTTTATGCAATATCCCATTTATAAGATTTAGGGTTTACTCACTTTTTAAAAAAACATCGTAAAACCGTCATAATATAATCGTAAATGTACGACGGTTTTACAACGATTAAACCCAAAACCGTCGTAACGTTTGCACCGGATAGGCTCTTGATCCGAGGCACGAGGTTATGAATGTTTAGGCGTTACGACGATCTTACGACAGTTTTGGGTTTAGTCGTCGTAAAACCGTCGTAACGGTCAAATGCTCCCATCACGACACGTGTCATGTCATGCAGTGGATCGACTGTTATACAACCGAATCGTTGTAAAATCGTCGTAATGTTACGACGATTTTACGACGATCACAAAATCTATATAAGGGATGCGAGATTTCCTCCTTCGTCGCTCATTCCTCTCTTCCCTCTCTCTCTCTAGAAATCTCTCTATCTCTCTAGAAATCTATCTCTCCCTACTCTCCAGCCAATTAATTTGTAAGTATTTTTGTTAAATTAATTTCATTACATATTATTTTAGATTTAGGTTCGAAATTTAGATTTAGGTTCAGAATTTAGATTTAGGTTTCGAAATTTAGTTAGGCCCGGATTTTGGTAAATTTAAATAAATATTTGAAAAATTAGTAACTAATTTTATAAATATTTTGTAGGTTCTGTCGATATGGCTCCTCGAGCTAAGAGATTTCACTACCGACAGCTCGTCGATTCTGACGGTACGGCCCCGTCTACCTCGGCGACCGGATCAGCCATCCCGGAGTCCTCAGGAACACAACGGACGGTTTCCCAACCGGTCGTTGTTCCGCAGCCGGCACTGCCTCCACCACCACCAGCCGAACCAGCGGCTCCCGCACAGGCCGATCCTGAGGCTGATCCGATCCCACCTGTACCGTATGCCCAGTTTACGGTACATAATCTTCTGGCGCAACCCGGTCGTGAGACCATGAACTCGACCCGGATCGAGCCCCGGGCACTTTTTGGTACGTAATTTTTTTTCTACAATATTTTTAAATTAATTAATATTTATTCTTATATATTTGATATTAATTTACTTTTTCTCTTTCCATTTGACTAGGTTTACGACCGACAATGCAGTGCGTCGTAACATTGCAGATATCATCAAAGGGTTTTTCGTACAACCCCATACCAGCTGGAAGAAGCTGGATCAGGCCACACTTGACACTTGGTTCAAGTGTTTTGCGGTAAGTAATTTACCATTTCGTTTAATTGTAATTTTAAATTTTAACTTTTTACAATAATTACTAACTTCTTTTTTTTTTCCTAGCAAAACTGGCATTGGGAAACATCCGCACACGGACGTGTGGAGACGGCCTTCAAGGAGAAGGTCAAATTTCGCCTCAACAACACCGTTTCCGACTGGAAACGGAAGTGGGAGGTTGACGGTGACAAGGCCAAGCCGGCGCCTATGGCCAATACCGTCAGGTGGGGCCTTGTCTAGTACTGGTTGGATCCGCACAACCAGACTACGGCCGCCAAGTGTTCTGGATCTAGGTAAGTAGTTAATTTCAATAATATTAACATTATTTTTTTTCTTATAATAGATTCTAATGAAAATATTTTTCAGGAACGCTACTGACGATGCGGCAAATCGGAAGAACGTCCCGCACACTTCCTTCCAGATTCCTTTTGCCGGAAGACGACTTATGATGGTAAGTAAATTTAAATTACTAATTTTTTTGTTTTTAAATAATTAACTCTTATTTCTCGATACTAATTAATTTTTTCATTTTGATTTTGTAGGTCGATGATAACGGAGGAGAACTTCCTCCGATGACGAAGGTTTTCGCCGAGACGCATAAGAAGCGTAACGGCGAATTCACGAATCCTCGGGCGGAGGAGATCTACAACGCCGCCTGTGCGGCGATCGAGGAGCGACAGACGCAGCTGACTCAGAAGGCGCGTCAAACGTCTCCCGGAGGTAGCTCGGTCCAATCGACCCCGGCGCTGACGGTGGCGGAGATGGACTAGATCTTCGAAGAGGTAAATTTAATTACTATATTTAATTAATGTAACTTTAGTTTTAAATTAAATTTCTAACCATAATGTTTTTAAAATATTTGTAGGTTGCCCCAAAGAAAAAGGGGCGGGTATTAGGGATGGGGTCCATCCGTGATACCCGAGAGCTACGGCGACTGGTCACGTCCGGGTCCCGGATCCGGTTATCTGCCAGGAGATCGACCAGATGCGGACCCGGTACGAGACGAGGATCGACCAGCTCTACGGTCTCTTCGAGATCATGGGAGCCGACAACCCGGACCTCATGGCGCAGCTGATGGGGTTGTCGGAGCCGCCGGGTCATCCACTAGGACGCAACCGCCAGTGCATACGGACGAGGAGATATTCCGATCTCTCGGGGTTGAGCCTCCTAGAGCCGGAGATCAGGCGCTGGCGGAAGCATCAAACCGAAGATCCGGCAAGGAACAAGTCTAGGACGATGGGGAGGAGGCCGATGACGGGATCGACGATTTAGATTTAGATTTAGATCTGTAGGGTTTTTATGTAAATTACAATTAATTTTAATTTCAAATTTTAATAAATTTTAAATTGTAATTTTTTTTTTAATTTAAATTTTAATTCGAATTTTTTTTTAATTTTCAATTATATTAAACGTCGTATAATCGTCGTAATAGCTTTATTAAAACTGTCGTACATTCGTCGTAAATATTACGACGAATTTACGACTAAAATATACGACGATAAATACGACGATTATACGTCCGTGCTTTACGACGATTTTACGACGAAATGATTAAATACTTTACGATTGATTATCGAAGATTTATGCGTCGTACATTTTACGACGATCTTACGTCGACCATTAACGACCACTTAACGACGGTCTAGGCGAAGACCAAGTCGACGCAATTCGATGTGAATTCGTTGTAAACTGTACGACGCATTTACGACGATTTTGTTTCCCTCGATGTTACGACGAAACGAAACCGTCGTATATTATACGACGATTTTACGATGATTTGTCTATTACGACGATGACTTTACGACGATTTTGAAATCGTCGGTAGTCCGTCGTAATAGCCCTATTACGACGAAATAACGACCATTTCGGCCGTTGTAAAATGATGTTTTTCTTGTAGTGCCAGCTCTATTTGCTCCAGCGACTTCCCACTTGTCTTTGGAACTAGCACGTACACAAAAATAACCGATAGCGCAGACACAAAGGGGAAGACGAAGAAGGTTCTTCCGAAAGTGATGGCACGTGACATAGAGAGGAAGGACATGGCAACAAGACCGCTGCAGACCCTATTCCCCACAGCTCAAAGCGCTGATGCCTGAGCTCTTAGCCGTAGCAGGAAGATCTCTGACGTCAAGACCCAGCAAACAGTTCCCATCCCAATAGAGAAGAAGGCAACATTGCCACAAACAAAGAGAAGCGCCAACGTTATGCCAAGCGTTCCTTGGCCGAGAAATGTGAGAGTGAAGCTGAGACTAAAGAGACACAGAGTCATTGACTAAAGCCAACGTTATGTCAAGCGTTCCTCTTTTTCTTGTTTGACTAAATTGGTGAATTTTCAAAACACAACTTGACCCCAAAACCAAAGGTTAGATATACAAAGCCGATTCGATTTACCAGTCATGAATGCTTGCAAATCAAAATGCTATGGATCGCTTAACACTTATCCTCTACAAATATCAATTTCTATTGTCATACCCTAAATCTGTATCGATTGAACTCCCAATCTTGGAAAATTCTCAAACATTCCTACCCTCTAAAGCAAAACCAATTCACGCGACACAAAGAACTAAGATAAAAGCAACAAAACCATCGAAGCCCAACCCTGAACACGAAGGAGAGCATTTGAAGAAGACAATCGACCAGAAATGGGATTAGGGTTTTCAACACTTACCTGCGGCGCCGTGACAGAGTTCAGAACCCTCTGATTCAGAAAAACGACGAGTCGTTGGAGAACCCCTCTCAGTCGAAGCAATCGCCAGAAAATTTCAGCGAGTGTAAACCAAGCAAAATAATTAGATTTTCCCCAATATTTTTTGACCTCTAAACGCGTGACACCTGGTCTAAGAGACGTCTCTCTCCGTCGCCAGATAAGAAACGTTTCTACAATTTAAACACAACTTTCTCAATTTTCACGATTAAAAAATTTGAAGAGACCCATTAAAAGATCCTGTTAATGATGGTCTTAAGAACATATTATATTAAGAGCATGTTCAATGCAAGAATCTTTATGGGATTTTTAATTAATATTTAATTATAAAATTTATGTTAAAAACCCTTGTTAAGAAACATTTGTTTTCTTTGCTTCAATTGTGTAATCCTATTAGGCTATGTACAATGAAGGTATAGATAAATAACTATCAATTGTTGAATAGATGCAATGAAGTTGTTGAAATCGTGTTGGTAAAAACTGTGTTGATAATTTACAACATGTTGAAACTCAAAAAATAAGTCCCTCAAAAGCCAGGTGTTGAATTTTAATTGGTTGAAAATTAACAGAATAAATAAATAAAAAAATTCAGACACTGAGTTGTAGATTGGGAAAGGATAGTAGTTTGTAATTGGTTGATGAGATATCTAAGATATTTCTCTCATCCTAAATAATGTAAACTCAATTATTTCATATTATATATATATATATTTTTTTATACCAAAATTCATTATTCTTTTTTCTCTATAAATACAAACTTTGTTCATTTGATTCGGACACCAAAACAAATCTATCTTTTTACTATAATTGTCTATTTAGCCTTTGATAAAACTCTTGTTTAGAGCTTTATTGTGTGTGTTGAGTTTATTGTTTGTGAGTTAAGCTATATGTATATTATTGGTTATGTTGTGTGTTTGTTTAATGTAGTTTAATGTATTGCATTTTATTTTGAGTTTTTTTTGTTTATTGTTTGTGAGTTAAGCTATATGTATTTTATTGGTTATGTGTGTTTGTTTAATGTATTTTATTTCATTTTGAGTTTTTTTTTTGAAAAAAAATTATTTTTATAATGATTATCGTTATTTTTATTTTATTACAAGCAAAACATTATTAAAAAAAACAAATAATAAAACGATTATTACTAAAATTATTAAAATCCTATTATTTTAATTTAATTTTAGTTAGTAATATGTATTTGCAAAAACAAAAACATAAAAAAATTAAAAACTATTTAAATAAAAATAATGGAGTAAAGTGTTGAATTTTATTAAACAAAATCATTGTAAAGGAAAGGGTGTTGAAATATTAGGTGGAAGAGAGAGAAGATGATGTGGAGTATAAGGGTGTAGATAAAATGAACCAATGTACATAGTCTTAGGAGTTCTTAAAAAAATTAATAATTTGATTTTATTGTAAGTAAAGTTTATTTTTTGAATAAAACATGACATAAAAACATTTTAAACATTTTAAACATATATTTCTAATATTTATATTATTTTTTAATGAAAATTAATTTATTATTTTTAATTTTAATTATTAATTATTAAATATAATATTAATATATAATTTAAACATATATTTATTAAATATAATATTAATATTATTTTTATTGATTCTTTCTCCAAACCACATGTATGCATTGCAATGACTACACATATAAGCTTGATCACCTTCATCATAATAACTTATGTAGATTGATTATAAAATATATTAGTAACTCGTTTATTCGAATATATGGTTTTGAAATAGTATAGATTTTAAAAAAAGTTACCATTGGTAGCCAATCCAATATCAGCAAAATCGGAACACTCGATTCTTAAAAATTGTTGGTTATTTATAACTTTATCAGTTGTATCTTGTGATTTAGATAATTTTTCTTTGTGATGAGTGTCTTCATTTTCGGACTCATCAGTTGTAACAAAACAGATAAAATCATCTATTCCGTCTGGTTTGGGTAAGAGATCTGCTTAAATATTTCAATATAATATGTCAGACACAGAGGGGAAATTTATACAAAATTATATTTCGAGGTAGATAAAGACTAACTTGTGTTTTGATGATTATGACGTGCTCTTTTTGATCGCAAAATTTCCATCCTTGTTTTCCTGGCCATTTGAGAACGTTTTCTTTTCAAGGTAATATCATCTCCAGTTTGGTTAAACATGGTATCTTCTTGTGCATATTGCTGGCTTTTCGAAAGTAAACCTGCATAATTGAATAATTAATGTTTTAAAAACTTGATATTAAGATAGATTTATTCAATGAGATAGAGTTAGTAATAATAGTGTTAATGTCACGTCTATTAAAAGTAGGAATCGGTTTTAGTTTTGGTGTTCTCGGTCTATATTTCTTCTTTGGAGGTATCACTATAGAAGAACGACTACCATTTTATCCTGCAAATGATTAAACTGTTAAAAATGACATTGAAAATATGAATTTTATATTTTAAATTTATTGATTGAAAACCACGAATATGGGGATCCATATATATATCGAGATGTAACTTGTCACACCCAAATTTAGGGATAATATACCCAAATTTTAAGAAAACTTGTAACACCACGGGTCTACACTCTACTGGATGGAAATAAAGAATGACACAGAGCTATAGATGAGGTCTCACGATTGGTTAGTGCTTTGCAGTTAAATGAATGATTTATAACAATATTTAGCATATTGTAATTAAGTACACCATAAATATGGCAAAATCTCTGGCATATATTATCCGAAGACCTTACAAACAAATAAACGCCATAAATTGAATTTCTTCCAATGGAACTTAACTAACCAGAAGATTCAACAATATACACTAGTTGAGTTGCAAAAACTCTTAATCCAAAATTGGAAATCACTTTATGATATTTCAAATATGCCAAAACCAGATAAATATAATGAGCGAGTTAAAACACCTTGATTTCACAAGAGAGGAATTACAATGTCAATGAATAACATGTGAATTCCTAAGTATTTTTTTTGTCTAATTATGTCCACGTTAAGTATTTTTTTTTGTTTCTAATTATGTCCACCTTCCTTTTTTTTTGACGTCAACAAACTTATATTGATAAAGCCCGCTTGGGCAATTACAACAAAAGGAAATCGGAAGCCTATTGAAATCCAGTACAAGCCCATCATTATTTCCAAAGTACTAAAAGATAATGATAAGCCACAATATAACACGTGTTAAACACGTGTAAGCTTTAGGTTGAAAACGAGATAAGTGGTTGCTGACATCATCGCCGTCGAGCATCATTGCCGTCGCGCTTCACCGCAAGGGCACGCTAATTTTCCGAACAAGTCTTCAGTACCACTCCATCTCCTTCCGATTGCTTCCACCTTGATCTTCTCATAGACCTATGGTTCTAAGAGATTCTTCTTCTCCTTAAAGTTGCTGCTATTCCACCAAACTTCATGACCTGTCTCCCTTTGTCATGAAATGCTTCTTTATCGGGGACAATTAGAGAGATAAAACTCTCGGCCGAAATGAGCAGATGAAATTAGAAGATGAAGAAGTTGAATCATAATTGAACCTCTATGAGATCTAAGAAGATCTACACAAACCAAATCCGTTAAACGGAAATTTATTAATCCAACTAGATGATATATGAACATGATTCACTAGTTGGAAAGATAGATCCGATTTAGATTGGAAATACAAAAAAAGAAAACACTCTCTCTCTGTGAAAGATTTTTAGAGAGTGAACAGAGAGAGAGAAAAGTCGCAATAATGGAAATTATGTCCACCTTCCTAAGAGCATCTCCAATGGTTGACTATATTTTTAGCTCTAAATATAGAGATCTCTAAAAATAGAGAAGAAGTTTACTCCAATGGTCATCTCTATATCTGACTCTAAAAATAAATATTATATTTTATTCTTTAGTATTAATTGCTGATAAGGTCCTCTACTTTTAAAAAATTTAAATTTATTCCATATATTTTATTTTTAACAATAATTCAACATAAACATATTTTTAACATTAACTATTATAAAAATTTATTACATCACATAATTAAAAAATTAACAACTAATACATTTTTTAAACATCAGTGTTAGTACATTTTTTTAAGCATCAGAACTCAAAGAAGAAAATAAAGTTTTACTTCAGAACTTAAATTCTATACAAGATCCAAATATTCGTGAACATGTTCAAGCTGAACAAAGACGAATTTTAAAAGAAATGGGTTGATCAATAAGCTCCTTCTACATCTATTTCATTCGGGCAATATTTTGGTGATTTTCATGGAGGTGGAAACAACTTACAAGAGTATTAGATTACTAATCTAATAAATTGTGTGAAGTTTTCTTTTTAGTATTTGATTTTTATCTTTAAATTTTAGTATTAATTATGTATTTCTAATTTTATTATTTGTTATCTTATTGTATTTCTTTGTTTAATATATATTGTTATTAAATTTTAAGTTAAAATAATGTTCTAATAAGTTATTAGTAGTATAAATTGAATTCCGTTTAATATTGTTAGTTATATTATAGTTTAGGTATAAAATAAAAATATATTAAAAATAAAGGATTGTTTTGTAAATAAAAAAGTTCTGCTCTAAAAATAGAGCCATGAACAGTATTGCTCCAAATATAGAGCAACACTGTTCATTTCTCTATTTATAGAGCAACATATAGAGTATCATTGCAGTTCATTTTACTCTAAAAATAGAGTTTAGAGTAAGATATAGAGCACCATTAGAGATGCTTTAAGTGGTTTCTTTTGTCTAACAACGTCCAATATCATCATCATAGCGAAAAAGACTTTATAGTTTTAAGTAATCTGTCTCATACAGTCATACGCATTGTAGACATCAATTGTCAATTTACTTCAACGGAAGCTTTTTTTTTTTATATAGATTACGGTCCTCTCAAGGAGTTTTGAGGTTAACAGTTGTTTATCGATTATCTCACTCATTATTTTGTCCGGTTTCAAATGACTTTAATTCTCTTCTTGTTATTTATCGGATATTATCTAATCAATGAGAATTATGACTGATTACTTATGGATATGGTTTGCTTCTAGAATTTTTGCTACTAGAATTGTTTTATTCAAGTTGTAACTTTTGTTAAAAACTAAATATAATACTCCTGATGTTGAAAATTTTACCCAAAAAAAAAAAACGATTGATTCTTTTACCATAAATAAAAGAAGAATGATTCGGCACAAGAACAAGAATCAGATCCTGAACTTAGACATCTTCAAAAGATCATCTTATTACAAATCCACCAAAGTTCATATAGATCTCATCTCGGTGTTTTACTCCTGCCAAATAAACAAATTTTTAAGACATCAGAATCATCTTTGTCTAGAATCAGTAATTTATGTTATAAGATCATAAATCACACATACCCTGAATCTCTTTCGGCGTAAATCATCTGTATTGTATCCAATAGCATCGTTTTTGTATCCTCCATCTCTGTGATCCAACGCCTTCCTTGAGTTCCTGAAGAACCCAACCTTGTCCCATGTTAGTTCATAGTCTGCCTTTAGCCGAGTACCTTCCTGTTCAAATGACAACAAAAACAGAATACATCAGTCATGTTCCAATGCCTACAAGTTGCCTAATTCTTCTAGTCATGTTCCAGAGCCTACAAGTTGCCTAATTCTTTCCCCATAAACAATCAAACAAAATTCCATCTACTTACTTTTAAACAAAAGCTATTCAACAGGTATGCCTATGTTAAAGAGCCGGTCACACAGCAGCAGAACCTAGTTTTGCATACAATCTAGTTCAGGATTCAGCAAAATCATCCAGCAAAATCATTTTTGCAAATGAATAAAATTCATGTGTTATTTAAGACGCTTACGCAACAGCAGAACAGAGAGAGCTACTAATATTCAACAATCTCCCATTTTCCCAAAAAAAACATTTGTTTCTAGTAAAAATGCTTCTTTGCAGTATAGATATTAACCTTTTGCATTGAGCGACCACAGAAAGCCTTCATGGCATTCACGAAGTCATTGTACTTCTCGAACTGAACCACGATCTTACAATGGAGACCTGACGCGAGGTCTCCACTGTCCTCATCAGCGTCCTTACCTAGATCATCGTCCTCAGCAACATTAAGATTCCTATAGAGAATGAGTTAAAGCAGCGGAACATGGATCCAAGGAATAGAATACTCAAGCACACATGTTACAACAGGTTACAATGACCATTATCAGATAACTAAAGCAGAGAGATCAAAACTGAAACCATAATTAGTTGTTAGGTACGATTTTTATCCACCAATTCCACTTAACCAAGAAACGTTCATACAAAATGTCTGTTCTATACACTTCTATGTCCAAATGTAGATGCATGACATCTACCGAAAGCAACACGAAACCAATGGATAATTGCAAGAAGCGAGCCATAGATCAATCTCCGCTCCCATATGTCACATTCGTGAAGCACATTTGGCACAAACACAATCAAATTAGACATGAAAAGAGACAAAAACTTACTTAATTTTCCCAAAGGTGGAGAAGATTGTATGAGTAACCAACATCGAAGGTTTCGATGAAACTCTTGGCTCTGCAAACCATCTTGATGGCACACCCCTCAGTACTATCGTATCAGCTTCTCGCCTTCCTTCCCTTGGATGTCCTGCAAAAGCAAATACCCAACAACAACAAAAATTAAAACACTTTGCAACAAAATCATCAAAATCAAGTTCCAAATCAACAAACCCAGATTACCAAAAGCGTAATATTCCTCCCAATCCTTCTTCAACCTCTCGAAATCATCAGAAACCGGAAGCACAACAGTGAGATTATACTTCACTCCTTCCAAATTAAGCTCAATACCATTCATCTTCTCCACCAAAACTTTCCTCCAATCAATAAACTTCTTCTCCAAAACCTTCACATCTCTCTCTCCATCATTGTCATCATCCTGCTTCTTCCTCTTCCTACCTTCCAGAAACCCTAAATCGCGGATAAACAGCGACCCATGAGCGACTGGCTCTTCACGCTTCCGTTTCTTCAAGTCCTTGTGACGCCGAACAACGATATCTTCCTCCGGGACCGTCACGGAGGGGAAGATTGACTTCTTGAGGAAATCTATTAAAGATCGCTTGAGTTGCCATTCGTCGATGGGCTTCGATACGGAAGGTACAAGAGGGTGGATTGTGAGACAGAGCTTGACGCGTGCGACGAGAGCGAGGCCGTTCTCGATTTCTAGGTTTTCCGTCGGAGATAGCTCTTCTAATGATCGCATTTCTTCGCCGCCGATGTAAATTCAAAACGCGATTTGGCTCTTCGAAGTTTCTTCGTGCTTTTGACTGACGAAGATAGTGAATTAGTTAGTAGTATACTAAACCGAACAAAACTAAACCGTAAAACTAAACCGTAAAACTGAACCGTAAAACTAGACCATCCGATAGATCGGATCGGCAAGTTTGGTTTAAATTTGGATTCATGATTGTTTGTTTTTCCTTTTTTTTTTTTTCAACTATCGTCAAGATAATTAATCTATTTTTTTTTTTAGAAATGATGATTAATCGATCATATTCTACTGTCTTTAACACTTGCAATTACGAAAAAAAACTCTAGAATTCACATCGCAGATATTTCTACACGGCTACACCATATCTACGATGAACAATTTTTCTTACGATAATAAACAAAATCATAACGAACTGTTACTTGCAATTAGGTGGAGACCCGCGCGATGCGCGGATTTACAAGATCCATAAAGTTGAGTACTTATTTTTTTTATAATATTAAAATGCTAATGTATTTAGAAACTTTTAATTTTGGAAGATTATTCGTAGTAATAAAATTGGTTAGTTTGATAATTGTATTTTTTTTAAAATCATTAATTCTACAAACACCATTAACACCATTCGACGATGAGGACAATCATTAATAGAAAAAGGATAAGTAAAAGGATAAGTAAAATAAAATGTTATTTAATAAATAATTAAATAAACTATTTAAATAGTAAAACTCTAAACTTTAAAAAAATTTATTGTTTCCTTACATTTTGAAAGACGGCTTTGTATACAACATTCAAAGTCTTGGTTTGTGGCTGACCCATTGTATCCGCTATCAGAATCTTCAAACCAGCTTTTGAAATAACACGTGATATAGCCACATAAAGTTGTCCATGGGAAAATACTGGTTTTGGTAAATATAGGCCAACCTTTTGTAAAGTCTGTCCTTGACTTTTATTGATAATCATTGAATAGGCGATAGTTACCGGAAATTATCTACGCCTCATTCTAAAAGGAAAACTTGTCTCTATGGAGGAAACAAACATTCGTGGGATCAAGACCTTTTGACCAATATATTCTCCATTTATGTGGCTAGCTTGAATAATATGTTTGGCCAACTGTGTTACCAAAAGTCTTGTTCCATTGCATAAATTTCCTATTTTCAATTTCAATTCATGGTTCGGCAATCCCAAGATCTTAATACTATTAAGATATTCCATAACCTTTGCATTTATTAATCTGCAAAACTTACTCTATTAAAATATAGGTTATTCTAAATTACCTTTTTAACGAAGTTCTAAAATTATCATTTTGGCATCCTCAATAAATACATCACTAAATGTTATTTTCTCCGTTTCACAAAAAGTGTCGTTCTGACATTTTTTTTTTGTTTCAAAAAGAATATCGTTTTAGAATTCCAATGTAAATTTTGACATAAAATATCATTTTTAACCTCAAAAATAAATTCAGAAAATTAGTTATAAATATAATTCCAATAGTTATTTTCTGCAAATTAATAAGGGTATAAGAGACATTTTATCTTATTTCTTAATTTGTGTGAACGATACTCTTTGTGAAATGGAGAGATTAGTTTTTTTAGAAGTTTGTTTTTGAATTTGGATGATAAGTCAAAAACTTTCGGTTAAATTACTTATTACACATTTGTAAAAAATCAGCTTATTGTTGAAATTTGAAAAATCTTTGTTAATTAATTATTACGTGTTTCGGTGTTATATGACTCGTCTACGCTCAATCTCTCTCCCGACGAAGAAACACACACCCAAACGAATCTTAGCTTAGCACCGTCGCGACCGAATTCGAAATTCCGGTCAATTACATATCGCCGGAAAATCCATCGCTTATCGATATCGGTTCTCCTCGGATCTAGTGGCTCCCTTTCTTCGTCCAGATCTCGTACTTTTGGAATCCGATTTTTCGACCTTGATTCGGCGCTAGTCACGATGGAGGCGATCGATGAGTTGTCTCAGCTTTCGGATTCGATGAGACAAGCGGCGGCGCTGCTCGCTGACGAAGATCCAGAGGAGAGCTCTTCTTCTAGACGACCGACCACTTTTCTCAACGTCGTTGCCCTAGGGAATGTGGTGGGTTTCCTCTTGCTCCTTTTTGTTCTCCTCGACGTGGTTGTAGGGACATTTGTGTGTCAGTTTTATGCTGTGATCGAGTGTAGATGATGAATTCCATATCGTGGATCTTGTGGATCTCGATGAGGTTGCTTAGGAGTTTGGTAGGAATGCATTCTTCGTTCGTAGCTTGTTTTGTTGAGTTTCTCTATATAAGGAATTGTTTGATTCTGTGAGACTAAAACCTGGGAGGTATTGTTTTAGGAGATAAGATTGATGTGTCTGATATTTGAAATTATAAGAACTCAATTAAAACCAGGCAGAGATAATCCGCAGAAAGTGTATTCCAGAAAGAAAAAACGTATTTCCTTTGCTTGTCAGATCGAGTTCTTCCCAACTGTGCGAATTTGTTTATCAATAGAACTTTCTCTTGCGTAAAACACTTCTCTATTGGAAAATGGTTGAATAGATTGTTCTGCGCATGTATTTGGAACATGTATTTTCTAATGTTATACCTACGCTATCTCAATTTGCTTGCTGGAACAGGGAGCTGGGAAGTCTGCAGTTTTGAATAGCCTAATTGGACATCCAGTTCTGGTAAGTTGTATATTGAGTGTTTGGGAGTTTGTTTACATCACTATTGGGTGATACATTATTTAAAGTTTATCACCTTCTGTTGTATCCGTTTGCTACAATGTACTATGGGCAGCCGACTGGTGAGAATGGTGCTACACGGGCTCCTATAATCATTGACCTGAGTAGGGAGGAATCTCTGAGCAGCAAGGCGATAATCTTGCAAATTGACAGTAAATCTCAACAAGTTTCTGCAAGTAAGGTTCCCTGTGTGCACATATGTAATTTGGCAATGATTTGGGAAGCTTTTTCTGCATGTAAGATACAATGCATTAGAGAAATATTTTTTGTAACCTTTTCCGTTTGTTTTGCATTGGGTCTATGATAGGTGCCCTTAGACACTCTCTGCAGGATCGGCTTAGCAAAGGAGCCACAGGGAGGGGTCGAGACGAAATTTATTTAAAACTTCGCACAAGCACAGGTAAGGCCTTTGTTACTTGCACAGTCATAATTGTGAAGTGCTATTTATTGGTCATTTTAACATCCATATAATCAATTGTAAGTTGGGTATCTGAATATGTCCATGACATCAGTGAAAGGTTCAGCTGTAATGTCTTGCCACCACTAACTAAGCGTAGTGCACATTAGTAGCTTCATTTTTTTTTTCTAAGAATCTGAAGCTAAGTTGAGTATTAGATCATATCTAAATGAAGCACAAACTTAATATGAATAATCACATATCAATTGTTTTCTTACAGTTACCTGTAACAATCAC
This sequence comes from Eutrema salsugineum, assembly GCF_000478725.1. Taxonomy (NCBI): domain Eukaryota; kingdom Viridiplantae; phylum Streptophyta; class Magnoliopsida; order Brassicales; family Brassicaceae; genus Eutrema; species Eutrema salsugineum. The sequence continues at coordinate 5,908,427 of NW_006256414.1, read as the reverse complement.
GACATATTTCTTATTTGCGCCCTTTAAATTGCAGCTCCACCTCTTAAACTGATTGATTTGCCTGGACTGGACCAGAGGATTGTGGATGATTCAATGGTAAGAAAATGGACTTTATGATGCCTTTGTAAGACAATGAACTGTATGATGCCTTTGTCATGCCCCTAATCTAGCTGTTAACCATGGAGATTTTCAGTATTTGTATATTAGATTTTCTGGCTGAATGGGCTTTTCCTTGTCATCTTGTAATTTGTTTCTTTACTCTCTTGGCAAGATTGGTGAACATACACAGCACAATGATGCCATACTGCTGGTTATTGTACCTGCTAGCCAGGCATCTGAAATTTCGTCATCTCGAGCCCTGAAAACCGCAAAGGAGTATGATCCAGACAGTGAGTACACTAACACTTTCACTATAGAGACCCTTAATTAGATTTCCCAGTTACCTGGTCACCTTACTATCACTGGATTAAAGCATTGGATTTATTTTTCTTGTATACAATACAAAAATATTGACATCTTTCCCTGTTTATAGGCACTAGGACTGTAGGAATTATAAGCAAAATTGACCAGGCAGCAGAGAACCCAAAAGCCCTGGCTGCAGTTCAGGCTCTTCTTTCAAACCAGGGACCTCCAAAAACAACTGATATTCCATGGGTTGCACTTATTGGTCAATCTGTCTCAATTGCATCAGCGCAGTCTGGAGGCAGTGAGAACTCTTTAGAAACTGCTTGGCGTGCTGAGAGTGAAAGTCTTAAATCTATTTTGACTGGTGCTCCACAAAGTAAACTTGGCAGAATTGCCCTGGTGGACACCCTTGCTAGCCAGATTCGTAGCAGAATGAAGCTCAGGCTACCAAATATCTTGTCTGGGTATTTCCTCTCTCCATATGTTTGCTCTAATATGTTATATTTGCAAATTCTGAATGGATTGTGTGTGTTGCCTATTTTCTATACTTATAGTTTAGGAAGACTTACAATTTTCTCAATCTTTAGGCTTAGTTACCTAGAATTTGAAGCTCCCTTCCTCATTAGCACACTTCTCGGGATATGTAGTTGTGTCTTTTTCAAGCAGCATATAGGGAGCAGGTGGTAGCTTAGTTTCGCGAAAGGAAAACAAGATTAGTATCTTTAACGGATTTAATAGAAAAAAATCTACCTACGTCTATAAAATAAACTGTTATGCTGAATTTGCAATGGAAAGGAACGATGATTAAAGAATTGGAATAAATCGAATGGCAGAATCTTCAATATAGTTTGCACGAAAGAAAATAGTCATCTGAGATTGGATATGTACCAGTTTTGTCCGCCATCATTACTGAGTTCTGAACATAAGATCTCTCGTTTGCAAGGTCACTAGTTGATGCTCATCCTTTGTTAAGCCGATATGTTTCTTAGTCTCCAATTATCGATTGCTGTCTTTTGTTTTAGTTTTCTGGATGATTATTCAGAGACACGATTCTTATGAAAAACCTGAACACTCAAATTCCTTTCTTACATCTACAGACTCCAGGGTAAGTCTCAAATAGTGCAGGACGAATTAGCAAGGCTTGGTGAACAACTCGTTAGCAGTGCTGAAGGTACAAGGGCTATAGCTTTGGAGCTTTGCCGTGAGTTTGAGGACAAATTTCTTCTCCACTTGGCTGGTGGTGAAGTGAGTATATAAGCTGAACAATACTTTCATTTTTAAATAAGAGCAAACCATCCCCGTTGCCAAGTAAAATATCACCAATCAGCCTTTTCATTTTTCTACTTGTAATGGAATAAATATGGTACCAATTTAATGTAGAGGATAAAAAGATTCAGAAAGATTGCCTTATATAATCTTGAATTTAATGAAACTGAAATTGGATGTGTATGCTATATGTCCCACTAATTTTTGTTTGACATGTCTTGTGGTTGTGCCTTTCATGTGCTGAAACCTCTTTTGGAGCTCGGTGAATTTATCTTTCTAACAAAATTTTGGTTCAGGGAAGTGGTTGGAAAGTTGTTGCAAGTTTTGAAGGCAACTTCCCCAACTGTATCAAGCAGCTTCCATTGGATAGATATTTTGACTTGAACAATGTAAAAAGGGTGGGTATCTACCTTTTTCCTGCCTCAAATTTTACGAGCAAGTAAAAACTTTAGATGAGAGTTTGACAGATTGATTTCTAATCGTTTCAGATCGTGTTAGAGGCAGATGGTTATCAACCTTATCTTATATCTCCGGAGAAAGGGTTGAGATCGTTAATAAAGATTGTTCTTGAGTTGGCTAAAGACCCAGCAAAACTATGCGTTGATGAGGTGCGTCCATGTTAGTGTTTATGGGTTATTAGGTGTTGTAATTTGAGCTGCGTAAGATTGAAATTATGAAATTTACTAACTTGCAAAACATTGGCCATGACTTGTTACGCATGGTCTGTTCAACATATTTCACTATGATATTTTGATTTTCCTGATCTTGATTTATTAAAGTCCTACTCAATTCTGTAAATACTGTTACATTCCACTTTTATTCTGAAGATTTTCATACCTGGTTGCCTTACATTTGTTGCTAAGCTAATATGGTGTGAACTTTTGATTAGGTTCACCGGGTGCTTGTTGACATCGTTTCAGCTTCCGCTAATGCCACACCTGGTCTTGGAAGATATCCTCCTTTTAAGAGAGAGGTAATAGTGCTTTTCACTGCTCATTCAGTAGTATTTTTCATCTTCATAACAGCTTTTCCTTTTCTTAAAATAATCATTACCCAGGTTGTAGCTATAGCAAGTGCCGCACTTGATAATTTCAAGAGTGAAGCTAAAAAGATGGTAGTTGCACTAGTTGATATGGAGCGTGCTTTTGTACCACCCCAGCACTTCATCCGCCTCGTGCAAAGAAGGTAACATCAACTTGCCTTTCTTTGCTTTTTGGTTCTGTCATTTGGAGTGGCTTTATCATACTCAAACTTATGTCTATCTTTGAATGTATGTCGGTTCTAAATATGTCGGATTAAAATACTGTTGTAGATATCCGGCTTTTGTATCTTTGCTGTGAATTGAACATCTGTGTTTCTGCATGCGTTCAATACAGTGACAAAGTCAACCTTTCTTAATAGTCACATGGCTCACCATTTGTCGCTCAAGTCCTGATATATAAAAGCTACATGTTACACAATTTCTATTGGCTTTCTTGTACGATTTTAACTATTGTTTCGCTCTTTGGTCGTACGGTTGACCATCTTCATTAGAATGGAAAGGCAGCGTCGTGAGGAAGAGCTAAAAGGCCGTTCCTCCAAAAAGGGACAAGATGCAGAGCAGTCTCTCTTAAGCCGGGTATTCACTTACTGGATGGTGCTTTCTACTTTTCCCTATATGAAAGTACATAATTTAACAATTCTTGTTTCTACTTGTAAATTAGGCAACTAGTCCTCAGCCAGATGGGCCATCGACAGGTGGTAGCTTGAAATCATTGAGAGACAAATTTATTCCGCAAGATAAAGATAAAGATAAAGATAAAGAAACGCCAGAGGTCTCTGGTCTGAAGACCGCTGGACCTGAGGGAGAGATAACAGCAGGTATTTATTCTAATATTTCTCTGCACAGTTGCTGTCTAACGAAATTCATTTTGCTCTCGATCCCTTTTCCTTGCATTGCATGCTTTTACTGCTGTTAAGCTTATCTGCCAGTTTAATCGTGTGATTTCTTCTATCTATTTCTTTTCTGTCAGTTGAGCTTTGAACTGGTGTAGGATCAGCTTTTCTTGATATTACTTGTTGATAAGAAATAAACTTCCAAGCTTTTCTTCCTATCCAATTTTTCGTTTTTAATTGTCTGCCGCTTTAGCCTTGAACAAGTGTAGGATGGATGAGCTTTCATGGTTTTAGTTTGTTATAAAACCGGCTAAAACTTAAATCTTAATCTGTTGTGCAGGGTACTTAATGAAGAAAAGTGCAAAGACAAATGGGTGGAGTAGGCGATGGTTTGTTCTGAATGAAAAAACTGGAAAGGTTAGCGTTTATCACAAATATTTGCAAAAGAGAGCTGTATGCACTTTAATTGTAACTGTAATGCTAGGAGTGCATTACCACTTTGTTCTCTTTTTTCTAAATGATTTTTTTATAATTGTTATTGAAGTGATCTTCCTTTGCATTTACCTTTCTTCAGCTTGGTTATACGAAAAAGCAAGAAGAAAGGAACTTCCGCGGCACTGTAACTTTAGAGGTATCATTCTCTAGTAATACTTACTTTTCTATTGTCGAAGATGTAATTGCAACTAAAAGAGTAGTAATAGGGTTTCATATTTACGTTGCTCTTCCACCTGGTCCTTTCAGCAGAGTGATGATTACTCGTAATTGTGAATCCTACTCTGCAAAATGTTTTATTACCATTACTGCTGATTAGAAAACCGGGATGCTCCAAAAATAACATTTAGCCTTTTGCAGTTTTATTGAGGTACACAATACTCAATTGTTTTGTCTCATGAAGCTCTGTTGATCTGCTGCTCAGGAATGCAGTATCGAAGAGATTTCTGATGATGAAGGAGAAAAATCAAAGAGCTCGAAAGATAAGAAATCAAATGGACCTGATTCAAAAGGACCAGGCCTTGTATTTAAGATAACATGCAGGGTTCCATATAAGACTGTACTTAAAGGTATGTCAAGCGATTATCAAAATTAGCTGTTTGACCGATGAGCCTCTCTATGCTCTCTGATATGAGCAACTTCTAAAAAGCTTGTATGCTGCAGCTCACAATGCGCTGGTTCTCAAGGCCGAGAGCATGGTCGATAAGAATGAATGGATTAATAAGCTGCAAAAGGTCATCCAAGCCCGAGGAGGCCAAGTGGGTGGCGCTTCCATGCGACAAAGTCTTTCTGAAGGATCACTTGTAAGTCATTTCGTTTATTTAAAAGTCATTTACAGTAAACTATCTGGTCGTTCAGTAATTTTTTCCACTCTCCTTTAAAGTTAAACCTGCGTACCTGATCTTAATCTAGTATCAATATCATGATGATAAAGTCTTTACTATGAATCTCCTGTATGGCTTGAAACGCCCATTGGAGAAAGTATGATTTCAAAAACTCGCTGTTTAATGAGTAAAAAGTAATACTGACGTATCTGTGGTTCGTACTTTTAGAGGGTTAAGTTTTGTTATATCTAAACGTTGAAGATAGCTCTGTTTAGGATAATGACTGTTTTGCGTTGGTCGTCTGCTTGTCTTTTTTTTTTTTTAGGATAAAATGGTTAGGAAACCGGCTGACCCAGAAGAGGAATTGCGTTGGATGTCCCAAGAAGTACGGGGTTACGTTGAAGCTGTTCTCAACAGCTTAGCAGCAAATGTTCCAAAGGTAAACTAATTCTTGTAAATCTTCTCTAATTTCCCATAACCATCGAGCTTTTTTATTACTATCATATTACTTAAAACCCGTGGTGACTTCGACAGGCCGTTGTTCTTTGTCAAGTGGAGAAATCAAAGGAAGACATGCTGAATCAGCTATACAGTTCTATCAGGTTTCATATCCGTTTTCTAATGTAATTATTACAACTTAATACAACTATGGTTTGGTGCTTATTGGCCTCTCTCTCTTGGTTTAATCTGCAGTGCGATAGGTAACGAGAGGATTGAATCGTTGATTCAAGAGGATCAGAACGTGAAAAGACGAAGAGACCGTTACCAGAAACAGTCCTCTCTTCTTTCAAAGCTCACAAGACAGCTTAGCATTCACGACAACCGAGCAGCTGCTGCTTCAAGCTGGTCTGACAGTGGCACTGGTATGTATATGTATACACTACCCATACAGTATTTTGTGCTAATATGTAACCAGAAAAACTCATGTTCGTTGCGTTGTATTATTTGCAGAAAGCAGCCCAAGAACCAATGGAGGATCTTCCGGTGAGGATTGGATGAACGCGTTTAACGCTGCTGCTAGTGGAGGGGACTCGTTGAGGAGGTATGGATCTGGTGGTCATAGCCGTCGGTACAGTGATCCAGCTCAGAACGGTGAGGATTCTTCTGGTTCTGGTGGTAGCAACCGTCGTACCACGCCAAACCGGCTCCCACCGGCACCTCCAGGATCATCTAACAGGTATTAGAAGAACCTGTTTGATTTTCAGGATTGTTATCGGAGAATTATAAAAAACACATTCTTTTTGTTTGGATTGGTCCTCATTTCTGGGACTAGTGTTTTCTTGTTTCTTTACTAGTTATAAAAAAGAAACGATTATGGTATGCTTATATGATGAATGATGTACTTGCGTGTTTTGTAGATAGATATTGATAGATACACATCTTTGAGTTTCGTTTCATTTTGGTCATATGCTTTTTTTTAAAATTTTTTTGAAAGAAAATGTTTTGTTTCTTTTCTTTTTAGCATCCAATCTTATTATTTGTGTAAAACGCTTGTTATTTTATTTTTATGTAGTAAGCTTAGTTTATTTGTTTCACATCATGCATCAGAGTAAAATCTTCTATCCTGAACCCTTTATGGCTAAGTAGATAATTGGTTTAAAGATTTTACTAAGAAGCTTCACAGTGTAATCTAATCTTATCACACAAATGCAATATGAAAACTATTTTTTTATAAATTTTATATATTTAATAAGAGTACATCTTACCAAAGTAATAAAACCTAATTATCACACAAAGCAAAAAAAACAGAATCATCTCTCTAAATTTGCTTGTGAAGAACGGTGAAATTGAAATGCGATATTAAAAATTGAGAAGAATATTATCTATCCAAGTGTGAAATTTTTGAGTTTCAATCGAAAATTAATACATGAGTTAGAAAAATTGACTTGGATTTTTTGAGTGTTAATCGTCTAGGAAGAGAGACCAAATCGATGAAGGAATTTTTGGGATAGCTTAAGTTAAATTGAAGAAGAGAGAAATAGATTTAATTGATTTAGAGAAGAGGAATTGAGAAACATTGAATTGAAGAAAATCGAAGAGATTATAAAAACAATGCTGAAGAAGAAGGGAAGAAGAAGTTCTTTTCAGTAGCGCTGAGCATAATATCCGAATCCGAAATATCAAATCGAGTCCGATCCGAAAAAAAACCGAACCTCAACCAAAACTGATAAAATATCAGAACGAATTATGCTTATATACACTAAATATTAATTCTATTTAAACTTGATAATAAAATTATAATTATCAAATCAGATATAAGTTATTTTTTACTAGAATGATTGAGAAATCCAAAATAATATAAATATATGAAAGTTTTTAGTTATATTTGTTAAGTTTTGATCAAATTTAATCAAATTTATTTAAATGTAAGCAATTTTATTTTATTTTTATGATTTTTCGGATATCTGAAACCGAACCAAACCTGAATAGAACCAAACAAAATCTGAACCAAACTTTTAAAATATCGAAATAGGTTTTAAATGTTAAATCCAAAAACCCGAAAATCTGAATAACTCGAACCGAACACTAAAAAAACAGTTGGCCGAAAGCTTTTTCCAGGAGGTGACTATACTTCAATTTTTTCATGTCTCTGTAGAAAAATCTGTGGTTTAAATCCCCCCAAAATAGTATATTTATACTATAAATTTTGCAAAATATATTATCTTAATTATGAAAGATTATATAGAATGGTACCCGTTTGAAATTATAGAACGGTACTCCATTTGAAATAGTTCGTCATTTTGTACTATTTTAGACTATTCACCATAATTATTATGAATAAAACCAAGTAAGGTTAGTCTAGTTATTAAACACATAGTAGACACAAAAGGCCTAGATAGATCAGCGAAGGAAAAATTCAGAAACCAAATTTGTCTGTCTTCAGTTGATCCAACTGGATAACGTGCATGCTGCACCTTTCGGTTTTTGTTAAGTTATTTTGTAGAATGATTTTATTTGAATTTAACATTTATGTTAGTCATTCATTAAGTTGATGTTCATAGCTAAGAATAATCATATCCTTTCTTCCAAAGGTCGACAACCCGAAACTGCATCCGAGAGGTAAGTCAGTTTGTAATTTTGCAAGTTATCGATTTTCTCTTTACTATCTGTTCTATTTTTTCTTTTATTTGCTGTTGTTCAAGAACAAGCCATTTGCTCTGTTTATGTGAAAATTTTTTAGATAATTTTCCTATCTTTTATTTCATTAGACGGAAGATTTAAACCAGTTTTATTTTCCAGCAATACTGTTAGACAACTGATCTGTTTTTGTGTCCGTAAGTGTTGACTTTAATAATGGGTCATTAGCTTTAATCTTTTGTATTTTGCAGTTCTTTTCTTATCTCAGTTTTGTTCATGTCTTTGTACAGAGATCTGTGGTTTAAATCCCCCAAAAATAGTATCTTTATACAACAAATTATTTCAAAATATAATAAGGTGCTCCTTGGAAGATGCAGATGCCAAGAAACAGACAAGTGCAACGGTGAGAAACATTGTGAAAGAGATAAAAAAAATTGCTTACGACGCCGAAGATATCATTGAGACCTTTCTTCTAAAAGGAGAACTTGGAAATATCAGGAAGCGTTTGAGAAGATTTTCCGAACGCAGGGGAATTGCTAAGGAGATGGAAGCCTACGTAAGAGAATCACTAAGGTGAACAACGTGTCACTGTCAATGACGGGGATATGCAGTCTCTACAAGAAAGGAAAAAGGAACTGCAACCAACGTTTTGTTACGACAATGAAACCAATCTCATGGGTTTGGAGAAAAACGTTACAAAATTGATTGGTTATTTGATGGAGGAAGATCAAAGTCAAGTGGTTTCTATAACCGGGATGGGTGGTACTGGTAAAACCACCCTCGCAAGACTAGTTTTTAATCATGAGACAGTAAAAAGTCATTTTGCCGGACTCGTATGGGTATGCATCTCTCAACAGTTTACAAGAAAGTATGTGTTGCAGACGATCTTGCGAAAACTCATGCCAGAATATAGTTGTTAGAGATGATAGAAGATGAACTTCTAGAAAAGGTACTTAAAGTATTTGAAACGCAAAAGGTGTTCATTGTCCTTGATGATATATGGAGAGGAGAAGATTGGGAACAAATAAAACCAATGTTTTCACAAGGAAAATGTGACCTCTTATGATACATTCATTTTAGAGCATGATTAATAGGGAGATTCTTAGTGGGTTTTTAAAGTAAAAGAGATTAAAATTAAATGAAAAATCTCTTTGTTTTTGTTAAGAACTTTAAAAGTTAGTTCTTAGTAATTCACCGGTTTTTTGTTTTCACTTTTTTTTTTACTTTTTTTTGACCTTTTTTTACTTTTTTTTACTTTTGTTTTACTTTTTTTTTTACTTTTAAAATTTAATTTTGAAAAACCTTCTTCTTAATTTTAATTATAAAGAAGCTGTTTCAAAATTTTCTTGTATGTTTCAAATTTCATTCAATGCAATATATTTTATATTTTATTCAACAAAATAAACTCTTCTTAAAATAAAATAATTTTCATAATCTTTTTTATTAAGAACCTTATCAGAATTCTACCATTAATGAAGAAAAAACAAATTAATAAAGTTATGGGGTTCTTAGATAAAATGTATTAAAAAAAATTGGTTAAGAATCCCATGAGGGGTTCTCCCATTGATGATGGTCTTATAACTCTCTTTTTCTTTTCCTTTGGGTAAAACACAAAGAGAAAAATGATCGGAAGAGGAAAATATAATTATCCTAAATCGTTATGTTCCTATGTGTTATGGAGTCATATAAAAATATATATATTTTGTTTTGGTTGGAAGGTACTAATTAAGTCTCGCAAAAAAGAAAGAGATGGGTAAAGAGATGATATATCAAACACTGTGGAGGTCTACCGTTGGCCATTAAGGTGTTAGGCGGGTTGTTAACTGCGCAATACACAATATGTGAGTGGGAAATGATAAATGAGAATATTAGATCTCATATTGTTGGAGGGACTAGCTTCAACGATAGAAATATGAGTTCTGTTTACCATGTTTTGCATATGAGCTATGAAGAGCTGCTTATTTATTTGAGGCATTCCTTCCTCTAAATTGCTCATTTCCAGAAGAGTATGCAATAAATGTGGAGATATTGTCCTATTACTGGACCGCAGAAAGAATACCGAGGCCGTTACGATGAAGCGGTGAATTTTGTTAATTGCAGAATTTTATGTATGTTTGCTGCTTTGAGTGAACATACTCATGAATTTATTCGATCATTGACATAGAGCCTTCTTGATATTGATATTGATATTGTATCAGAGCTGTAGATAGCTCATTGGTTTGTTTTTGAGAAACATCATCCGAATTAGCACCTCCAATTTCATTGATACATGAATAAACAGAAGAAAAAAAAAGACAGAAGAAAAAAAAAGACAAACATGACATCAAAAACACAAAGTGAAAACATTTCTTACTGTTTAGATTTTGAGTGGTAATGTGACATTCCAAACATCAGATTTTGGCCCAATTTTTTTTAAAACTTTTTTTTTAAATCCTAAATTCTAACCCAATTCTTTTTAATACTCATTAAGCCCAAATCCATATATTAATTTTTCTCTAAACCAAAATGTCTAAAACCAAACCTAGTGAAACTTAAAAGAAACGAAAAGAAAAACAGCGTAGCCGTAATAGAAAAAAAAAAGAGAGAGAAGAGAAGAGAAGAGAAGAAAAGAGAGAGAAGAGAAGAAGAATAGAAGAGAGAAAGGAAGAGAGAGCTCACATCGACCACCGTCGCCACCATAAGGAGATCTATTGCCACAATGAGTTGCACGTCTTCAGAGGAGGATCCATGGTCACAGGAGCCTCTGGTCTACCACTGTCGCAATTGCTGCTTGCACCGAGATGCTGGAGAAGAAGAGAGTTGAGGGAGAAGACACAGTTCCGAGGTGGGGTTTTGTGAGGAAGATTCCCGTTGCTTCAGAGAGAGTTAAACCGTGATCTAGGTGCTTCTGGAAATCTCTCATTGCAACAAAGCCGTAGGAGAAAACGGTATCGCCATTGCAGTTACGGTCAGGCCACAACGAAGCTTTCTTCCTGCGCAAGAATCATCTGCGTCATCTTGCAACCGAGAAATTTGCTCCGACGCAGCAAATTCAAAGAACTGTGGACGACTCGTTTTAAGTCTGATCAAGCTGAATTTTGGTGGAGGGCTTCACAGTACATAGATCTTTAGTTTCAACGGTGGGATTGAGATTTCAACGGTTAGTTATCGAGTTATGAGCGTGTTTCCGAGGCGGCTCTGAAGTGTTCTTAAGAAGAGGTGCTCTCCAGCTGCAACCGCTTTTGGCAGCTATATTCTCCAAGCGCTATTCTAGGTTCTTTTAAATTAAGGTGAGGACAAGTTTGTGGATTTCTAAGATATATTAGTTGATTTAGTAATGTGTGTATGCTTAGTGTAAGTATTAGACATGATTGATAATTGGTATTTGATAAAAGGTGATTGATATTGGTTGTTGATTGTTTATTGATGATGATGCATAATGAGTAATATTGGAATATGATAATAGGATTGTAAGACATTTAGTTGCTAGTTGGAATAGTACTTATTTGGTTACTGACGGCCTACAACGAAGAACTAAATATTGTGAAGTTGTAGTGATCGATAAATTGTTTGACGGTCTACAGTGAATGACTGAATATTGTGAAGTTGTAGTGATCGAGAAATGGCTGACGAACCATAGTCAAGCCCTGTTGAGGGTGTTGGCACCGATAACTTGTGAAGCCCAGAACGGGTGGTGACAGAGAATGAGTACCATTGACGAAAGTTCTTTGGGAATGTAAAGTAGACTCTTTAGGTTGATTGTTTTGAATGATTGAATTATTGTATTTCTTTAGAAATATTAGGATCATATATATTATATAATATAATTAGTTATCCTAGGTTGATTGTTGCTTGAATTTGATGCTTATATTATGTATATATATTATTGCTATTTCAAATAATATGTCAAAGAATCTTGTGTGTTCCAAGAGCACATCCTCACTGAATATTATTTACCGAATACTCACCTTTTTCTTATTTTTCAGGTCAAACTAAAGTGTAGTACTTGTGGCGGTCGTTGTGGTTTTATATCCGGGAGTCATGAGCGCAATTCTGTAATTATTTTAATAAGAATTCTAATTATATTTTCTTTAGTTTTCTTCAAATTTTTAAGACTTTTCGAGTTCTCGATTTATGTATTTTTAATAAAGGATTTTTGATAATAAATAAATATTTAATAGGTTCGTTATTCTTTTTAAAAGCTGTTAAATAAGTGTAATTTAAGTTAGGTTATATTTGCGAGATTAGAATGTCTCAATTTGTTATTAGAGCGTAAGGTTAGCCAAACCGGATCTGACCCGGGAGCCATTTTGGGATTTGTTAGAATTTTTAATCGGTTTTTAATAAAAAAGAGAATTTAATTTCTGATTTCAAATTTCTTAATTTAAAAAAAAAATTAAATTTTGGATTTCAAGAAAAAATAAAGTTTTGAATTTCGTATTGCACAAAAAAAAATTTCTTTTAAGGGTTAGAGAGTAGGGAAGCAACGACCTTGACTGAGTCAGTCTTCTTTTATTCTCTAGGTTGAAGATGAGATCCAAGTGTTCTTTCAAGACGTCAAGACCTTTGTGCAACGGAAAAGGAAACCAGAAAAAGTCAAATTATCAGAGTCGCGCAATAGAAGCGTTGGGATGTCACAATAAAGGTAATCTGCACGACACTCCAATGTATAGTCGATAATCAAGTGGGGGAGAAGCAATCCTTCAATTCCAGGACGGATTCATTTCAAATGGGGGAGTTTGTGACATCCCAAACATCAGATTTTAGCCCAATTTTTTAAAATTTTTTTTTTTTAAATCCTAAACACTAACCCAATTCTTTTTAACACTCATTAAACCCAAATCCATATTTTAATTTCTCTCTAAACCAAAAAATCTAAACCAAACCTAGTGAAACTAATAAGAAACAAAAAGAAAGACAATGCAGCCGTAATAGAAAAAAAAAGAGAGAGAAGAGAAGAAAAGAGAGAGAGAAGAGAAGAAGAATAGAAGAGAGAAAGGAAGAGAGAGCTCACGTCGACCACCGTCGCCACCATAAGGATCCATTGCCACAATGAGCTGCACGTCTTCAGAGGAGGATCCATGGTCACAGGAGCCTCTGGTCAACCACCGTCGCAATTGCTGCTTGCACCGTCCAAACAATTATTTCAACGTTAACAAAATCAGGAAGAGGATCATTAGACACAAAAGGAGGAATAATCTCGCGTACTCCTTCTGCATTAAAGAAATTCTCAAATCTCCTCCTCATAATATTTAATTTGTTTTTGATTTTTTTTTAAAGCAAGAAAAATGGAGAAAAGCGGTCAAATACTTGGAGGTCCTTACTAAAGTTTTATATTTACTAACCCAACCACGAAGATCCACACCCAGTCTGTTATATCGGGTTGAATCCGAAGAACTCGGGTTTTCGGTCAAAATTGTGGTAAGTCAAACCCTAAATTTTTTTTAAAAAAATTCAAATTTCAAAATCGTCCTCTCGTCGTCGTCTTCGTATAGTATTTTCTGGGACAACTACGAGTGATTTGCTGCTGCCTGTCTTGAATCAACGCCTCGCTAAATCAGGTTCGTTCGTCTTTGTCCTCTGATTTCTAATTTCTATCTAGATTACTTTGTAGATTTAAACTTGGTTTTGTGTAGAAACCAAAATTCGATTTATATGTTCTCTATTAGGTTGGTAATTACAAAATAGGAGTCATGGATTTAGGAAACGAAAGAGTGTTTAGATATGCTAGACCAGAATTGTACTCAGATTCCGAATCGTCGCAGGAGAAAATGGTAGAAGGAGTTGTCGAATCAGAGACGGGTAATAATCAGATAGTTTTGTGGAGGGGAACTGAGGCTGAGGTTGAGGAGGAGAACCAGCCATTGCCACTCGTGAGAATTTTCTTCAAGCCCAGTGAGTATCATAATGCAATAAAGCTGGGAACAAGATGTTATATCCACAAAGCTGTTGCGAAATTGGAGTCTCTAGACCTTGAACCCCATGAGCTGTTATGGTTTACAGAACACCTACAGTTCAAGCACTTTTGGCATATGCATAGGGCCATGCATGAGGACACAACATACAAGATGATGGGAATGTGGTTGCTTCTTCTTCGGACAGCAAACACAAATAAGAAGAGGGAAGCTTGGTTTTTAGTGAATGGCGTACCAATTCGCTATTCCCTTAGAGAGCATGCCATTTTGTGTGGATTAAACTGTCTCCCGTATCCAGAGGACTAAGAGAGCATAGGAAGTTCTTCGTTTAAGAATAGATATTTTCAGGAAACCGTCCTCTCCCTTGCTGCTGTTGAGAAAAAGCTAAATTCAATGCAAGGGCTAGTTAATCCTGATCGGTTGAAGATGTGTGTCGTCTACTTCTTATCCTCTATAATTAGTGGGAAAACAAAAACCGGTAAGGGAGCACCATCTGTTGACCCCTTATTCCTGAGGATTGTGGATGATCTCGAGGCTTGTAAAAGGTTTCCTTGGGTTAGGTATTCATTCGATGTAAATATGAAGGAGATTGAGCATACAATGAGGCATTTCAATGGGGTCGTCGAAACAGATGCCTGGACATTTCCAAGCTTTGTTACTCTCTTGGAGGTATGTCACATTATAAAGAATTTGTAACTATGTAATACTATGAGTTTAAATGTAATTTGTTGGGTTTATGTGTAGTTGCTAGCCTTTGAGGCCATCCCATGCCTGAAGAACAAATACAAAGAAGATGTTAGAGGAGCAGAGAGTGATTGTCCCCAGATGTGCAGGCAGAAGTTCCAACCATTCACCCTAAAAGGTTTCCCTTTGTCGAAACTCTATGAAACACTGGGTAACACTAGGGTCATCGAGAGTATATTGCAACCATCCGAGGATGAGGTAATTATGCTTGCTGGAGTCATGGAGAGGAATGAAGAGGAAGATCTCAGTGATATCGTTCCTGAAAATTGGACGAGGCGTTTAGTTGAGGAAAAGAAGCCGATATTCTGGAAAGAGATATGCAAGATCGATGTTGATGCCCGAGATAATAAGGAATGGGTAAACCATCCTGCAGCGGCTAAGAATAATGTGGGGACGGAGAAGGTGGCGCCTCTTGGATTGGTGGAACAGCTTCAGAGCTTACAGAAGAGTATGTACGCTCAGTTTCTCCGAATCAGTGTCCGAATGGATGGCTTTGATACAAGACTCTGCTCTGTAGAACAATATGTAAAAGAGACAAGAATAGAAAGCGAAGGACCAGGAGATGAGGGAGGAGAAGTTTTTCGAAATGATGTAGAACATGAACATGAACAAGGTGGAGAGAAACTTGAAAGTCTGGTGACAACTGAGAAAGAGAGGAAACAGAAACAGCCGAAGAAGAAATAGCCGAAGCAGAAGCCGAAGAAGAAGCAGAAGGAGCCGGAGCAGAAGGAGGCCAAGCAGAAGGAGGCGGAGCAGAAGGAGGCCAAGCAGAAGGAGGCGGAGCAGAAGGAGGCAGAGCAGAAAGAGACGGAGATGAATGAGCCGGAGCTGAAAGAGGCGGAGCAGCTTGTAGCCCGATCTCCGTACCTGCTTAGAAGTAAAGAGGTATTTAAGTTTAAAGAGTAATATCCATTGTTTTGGTAATACTTAATATTTCGTGGTAACACTATATTGTATTACTTAGTATGTGTAGGTAGAACCAGACGGTGCTGACGTTGTGAACACATAAGTGGGTGCAGGTAAACGAAAACAAGAGCAATCGAAACTAGGGCCAAACACAAGACAGAGACGTTAAGTCTCATATGACATTTGATATATGTATTTGTATTTGGATTAAACTGTATTAGGGTGTGTACTTCTATTTTTATTATTGATTTAAGATTATTGAAAACCAAATATCGGGAAAACTTGGTATTATTGGTGAAACCACATATAAATGGTATAACCTAGTTTTATTAGGTGTAACCATCTTAGTATTATTTGGTATAACCACTTATATATGTGGAATACTAGGCCTAAACAGTTCGAGTTAAAATTATTAGAATAATGTTTGTACACAACATAAGGGAGTACAAAACATTACGAATTGTGCACATACAGAATCCAGAACATAAGGAAGTACAAAAAACAAAAAACATAAGACATAAAACACCAGACACATTCACTAGTTGACCATATCAGGAAAAACCTAACTACCCGGTACACATATAGGAAGAACCTTCCACATTCGCGAGTTAAGAAGCAGTAGTCGCAGATGTTTCTTGGTTTATACTCATCATTTCACCAACGCTCTCATCGGTTAATTGTACCGCACGGACAGTGGATAAGAGTATTGAGACGCGGTAAAAAGCGACGGTGGCTTTCATCGAACATCTCTGGCAACCATATTAGCCAACCAAGATATACTTCTTCAACAAGGTCGCGGGTGCACTTCCTTATTGTTTCCCGGCTTAGTTTGATGAAGTACTCATCACCCTCGTGATGTTTCATAACAAGTTTCATGAACATCTTGTATACATATACTGCACGCATGTACCCTCTATCCGCCGCATCCTTGATCAGTAGAATCCCTCCAAAATCGTGTCGATGAAAAAAGAGTTGCATACCTCGCATGAAAAGCATGCCTGGATTTCATGAATCATAGAACTCTCTGAAGACATCAATGATGAGATGGACATTTTGATCCACTGGATGACCCATATTAAAGGGATCAACTTCAGCGTAGAAGCCAGGACCTCCGGTGCAGTCGTTGAACCTATGACAAATCGAGCGACTCCGTATTAGGTCACCAATTGTGTTAGCCGACTTTGCTAGAACCTTTTCCAGTAGTTCGTCTGGTAAGGCTAGTAGGTAGGAGTACTCTGCCATGGATTTATATATGAAAGTGGTCGAGGCCGAGTTTTGTGAAAGTTCTGAAACCCTAAGAGAAAATGATGGATTTTGTAATATAAAAAGAAAATCTGAACCCTAAGAGAGAGGAGGAAGGAAAAAGTGATGGATTTGGGAAAGTAACGAAGAAGTAGAATGGATTTCGGAACTTCTTTGTGAACTTAAATAATAGAAAATGAAGGAAGTGAATAGTCACGTCGAGTAAACGCGACCGTATGAGAGAGAGAGGAATAACTGCTATTCTCATGAATGCGTTATTGAAAATATACGTATGATTTTTTACTCATATACTGCAATATTCGAACATTTGTCTGGATTACTAAAATGTTGGCATGTTATATATCATCAAGTTATCGTCAATTTTTCTGATGAAAATTTTCAACCAACCATAAATAATTTCTCCAAAGATAAATTAAACATCAAGGTTCTTAGAAAAAAAAAGATTACATATATGAATTGTTCATAAAAAAAAAAGAGACTTCATGTGAATTTCGATGACATTCCAGACCTCTTCCTCTTTATCTTCTTCATCTCTTCATTGGAAAAGAAATGTAAAAAATCTCATTTATGTTTAAAAAATCATATAGCCTAAATTTGTATTCAATATTATTACTTAATCATGAGTTATGTCTACAATTAAAATTTAAAAACCCAAACAACATCAACTGATTATATCTTTAATTTCATTATCTTAAATTACGAGTCCTCGATTGTATGAGTGCATAGAGTATGATTGATTGCTAGAGTATCTTTAATTTCTTTGACTGTTAAAATTTCATCTTTAATATCATTATCTTACATTACATATAATATGATTGATGTGTTTCTTGAGGAAGTGGATTATGCAGACAAGATGTTCGATGAATGTCTGAGTGAGACTTGATGTCTATCTTGTTTTCTTCTATTTTGGCTGCAAAGCAAGTTGGATCTTTGTATTCTTTTGCTTTCAAAGGTGAAACAGAGCATTCTGTTTAAACATAGCATCCTAACTAGTCACTCTAGGAAACTACCTTCTTATTCTGCGCAAAATGTGTAAGTCATTTCGTTTATTTAAAAGTCATTTAACGTAAATTATCTTTATCATTCGGTATTTTTTTCACTCTCCTTTAAAGTTGTACCTGCGTACCTGATCTTAATCTAGTATCAATATGATGCTGATAAAGTCTTTACTATGAATTTCCTATATGGCTTGAAACGGCTATTGGAGAAAGTATGATTTCAAAAACTCGCTGTTAAATGATCAAAAAGTTAAACTGTTGTCTTTGTGCTCATACTTTTAAAGGGTTAAGATTTGTTATTTCTAAACGTTGAAGATAGCTCTGTTTAGGCATGTAATGCAATTTAGTTTCCATGGTAATTGACGGTTTTGCTATTGATAGTCTGCTTGTCTTTTCTTTTTCTTTTTAGGATAAAATGGTTAGGAATTGCGGTGGATGTCTCAACAGCTTAGCAACAAAAGTTCCAAAGGTAAACTATTTAGCATTCTTGTAAATCTTTCTTTAGTTTCCCATCTCATTCAAGCTTTTTTATTACTTAATCCTCGTGGTGGCTTCAACAGGCCGTTGTTCTTTGTCAAGTGGAGAAATCAAAGGAAGACATGCTGAATCAGTTATACAGTTTTATCAGGTCTCATATCCTTTTTCTAATGTATATTTGTTACTCATTTAATACGGCTCTGGCGTGGTGCTTATTTGTCTATCTCTCTCTCTTGGATTAATCTGCAGTTAGGTAATGAGAGGATTGAATCGTTGATTCAAGAGGATCAGAACGTGAAAAGACAAATAGACCTTGACCAGAAACAGTCCTCTCTTCTTTCAAAGCTCACTAGACAGCTTAGCATTCACGATAACCGAGCAGCTGCTGCTTCAAGCTGGTCTGACAGTGGCACTGGTATGTATACACACACATCAAAACCGATTTCATTTTCTTGTTGCGTTATTTGCAGAAAGCAGTTGTTACCGATACGATCGCAACTCTCTTTGATCTAATCGCTCTCACTTCTCCTCCTCTCTCTTTCACTCTTTGTGTTTGCGGAAAAACTAGCTCAACACGAGGCAAGTATAGAGTTCCCCAAAATCTTTGGGTACATCTCTCTTCAGGAACGGAACCTGGATAATCCATGTACAGAGAATTCTTGAAGAGTTTGTTACAACATATAAGATCAGAGAAAGTCAAAAGGAAGAAGAAGACTCGAACATTAGAGTTTGTTGAGCTTCCTCTCTTTCCTCAAAACGACCTCGTCTAATGAGTCTGGGCCAACACCAAATCATTGAAGCCCAATAGCTCTCCAAGTCTGCGACTCTGATACTTGGACCTAAGCCCACCTTAACTCAAACCTGGTTAACACCAAACCAGCTAGATTCGATCGAACCGACCTAAATCACGAACCAGATTCTCACAAATCTCCACCTTGGTTCTGATTTCCTCTGGTCTCTTACGGTCGAATCTTGAGAAAATTTCGTTCCTGGCAGTACAAATCTTCACTTCCTCGACAATTCGTACCTTACCGTGAGTTTCATTCAAACCTGAACCTCACACTTTGCAATCTCCTGGTCACCAGAGATAGAATGAACTTGAATCTGCATTACCAGAATCACCTTCAAAGCTCCACCGGACTTGAGCTCTCGTCATCTCTTGACCTCCTGGAAATGACGCACTCACCGCCAAGATCAGGCGGTGACATTCAGAGCTTCCAAACACCTTCCGAAAGAACTACCAGGCAGAACTTTGGTTAACATATCTGCTGGGTTCTTCGATGTATGAATCTTCATCACACTTACATCACCTTGAGCAATAATATCTCTGATGAAGTGATATTTTGTCGCAACGTGCTTTGTCCTCTGACTAAACATGTGATTCTTCGCCAGAGAAATCGCACTTTGCGAGTCACAATGAACCTCAACAGCTCCCTGGATGAAACCCATTTCCTCGCAAATTCCCTTTAGCCACAACGCCTCCTTAACTGCCTCTGACAATGACATGTACTCTGCCTCGGTGGTTGACAAAAGCAACAACCTTCTACAAACACGATCTCCAACTTGCAGTATTTCCACCAACTGTAAAAACATACCCAGAAATGGATCTGCATCTGTCTAAGTCCCTTGCATAATCTGAGTTGCAGTAGCCTATAACTTTGAAATCTGACCCTTTTGTGAAAGTTAAAGACAGTTTTGGAGCCTCCTTGATGTACCTCATTATCCACTGAACTGCTCTCCAGTGACTTTTACCTGGATTTCCCATGAACCGGCTCACCAAACCCACTGAGTAAGCTAGATCAGGTCTCGATCCCACCATGGCGTACATTAGACTACCAACTGCGCTTGCGTATGGAATCTGATCCATCTCACCAGCTTGATCCAACATCTCTTTCTCTGTAAGACTTTGGAGTTTGAACTGAGGACCCATTGGAGTAGAAAATGGCTTACAATCCCACATTCCAAACGTCTTCAACACTTGATTCAAGTACCCTTTCTGAGATAAGACCAAAAATACTTTGGATCTGTCTCTGAATATATCCATCCCTAGTATCCTTCTTGCTGTCCCCAAGTCCTTCATCTCAAACTCTTTGATGAGAGAATCTTTTAGTCGTCCACATATAGCAGCAAATAGACCATGTCTTCAACTGTTGAGCCCCTAAGATACACACATAGATCATACTCACTCTTCTTGTACTTATTCTTGATCATTAATGTGTCAAACCTGTAGTTCCATTCTCTCGGTGACTGTTTTAAACCATAAAGCGACTTCTTTAACAAACAGTCTTTGTCCTTAAATCCTTTCTGAACATAGCCCTCCGGTTGACTCATATAGATTTTCTCCTGCAGCACACCACGTAGGAAAACCGTCTTTACGTCAAAGCTGCTCGAGTTCCATGTCTTGATGAGACACCATTGACAAAATGAGCCTGATCGAGACATGTTTCAGAACCGGAGCAAAAACCTCATTGTAATCTATACCGTCGACTTGTGCATAGCTCTTTGCAACAAGTCTTGCTTTGTATCTAGGCTTCTCCACTCCTGGTATACCTGGTTTCAGCTTGTAAATCCATTTGCAATCTATAACCTTCTGTTTCTCTGGTTTGTCAGAAAAATCCCAAGTGTGATTTATGCTTAACGAGTCCATCTCCTCGTCCATAGCTGAATCCCATAAATCACTCATATTTACTGTGTCTGATGCAGTCAAAGCATACACCACGAAGTTAGCTCCTTCGTATCTAGATGGTGGTTTTATTGCCTTTCTCACCCGATCTCTAGCCAACACATAGTTGTCTAGATTTCCTGCAGTAACAGCTCCTGTATCTTCAGAACCATTGTCATCATCATCTTCAGATGTACCTGACTCTTCCCCTGTCACTTCATAGTCTGGATCAGCTCCACCTTGATTTGAACCCTACCCTGTAGTTACAACATCTGTTAATTCTCCAGCCGATTTATTTCCCGAAGATGAGACTCTCACTACATGAGTAGCTTCTTGCTCCATCTAATTTCCCTTTTCTAAGTTCAAATCTTTGAATAACCTCTCTTCATGGAATACCACGTCTTTACTGATGGTAATCTTTTTTTGTTCTAGTAACCAAACTCGATATCCTTTTGTTCCCTGAACATATCCAACAAATATGCCTCTGCGAGCTCTTGGACTGATCTTTTCCGGCACTGTATGAACATACGCCATACAGCCAAAACATTTTAGGTGACCATACTCCGGCTTTCCACCAGTCCACAACACTTCCAGAACCTCAAACCCAATAGACGCCGCTGAAGATCTGTTGATGATGTAGACTGCAGTAGATGCTGCCTCAGCCAAAAACTCGCCCTTTAAACCCGTCTCCTAGAGCATGCTTCTTACTCTATCCATTATAGTTCAGTTCATTCTCTCGGAGATACCATTTTGCTGTGGTGTGTAGGGACAAGTCTTGTGTCTTTTAACCCCGGTTTCTTTGCACAACTCATCAAACTTCCTATTGCAGAATTTAGTCCATTGTCGGTCCTTAAACACTTTAGCTTCTTTCCTGTTTGGTTTTCTACCAGAGTCTTCCAATCAGAAAACTTTTGAAAGGCCTCATTCTTTGTCTTAAGAAAGTAGATCCCAACTTTCTTGGAGAAATCATCTATGAACGTCATGAAGTATTAGTTCCCAGTTAGACTCGGTGTAACTGTCGATGAGCCCCACAGATCCGAGTGAACATAGTCCAGAATCTCCTTTGTGGTGTGTTTGGTCTTCGGGAAGCTTTTCTAGTGGGATTTACCCATCGTACATGCTTCAAAGAATCCCAACTTCGATACCTGTTCCATCTTCAGATAGCCCTTTCTCACTAAAGTATCCATAGACGACTGTCCCATATGAGCCAATCTTGAATGCCATTTCTTTGTTAAGTCTTCTGTGGCTTTAGCAATATTTGTCTCTGGCCTCCTGATTCTTCCTTGAAGATAGCATAGACCTTGCTCATACTTCCCCGTTAACACCTTCTGATCCTCTTTGTAGAATACCACCTCAAAGTCTCCACTGGAGTACTTACACCCTGACTGTTCTAGTTGACCATATGATGTGGTCGTGTGTGAGGGTGTCAATTTTTACCCTAAATGAATTCAATAGCCGCAAGTGCACAGCTGATCGATTGTAGTACTTAGAGATCGAATCCACAGAGAAGGAGGATCTTTCCTGCAAAAGCCTTCGAAAGAAATATAAAGTAAGGAAGTCTAGAACCAGGCGAGTTTTGTGAGGGTTTTGGTGGTGTGTTTAAAACGTAAAAACGAAATTTAAAGAGAAAATATGGGAATTAAAATGACCTAATAACTAAAATTAATGAAAACGAGTAAAAACGGAAAAACGGCTAAACCTAATTGCTTAAATGAAAATCTATTGAAAGAGTAAAGATACTAGACTAAAGCTTGAATAAAAATCGGTGTGAATCTATAAGAAAGAAAGCGCTGGGGTTCAGGAAAGTTTTCTCATGGGTATGAACGATTCAAAACATTGCTAGAGAGTAAATTTGATAAGATGTTAACTTAAACTTTTCGAACTGGAGTCACAGACGTATGAATACGCCACTGTCATGATCATAGACAACTATCTCTCTCAACCCTGACCAGTAGGTTTTCACTCTGGACCTGGAAAAGAAGAGATGCATTATGTTTAAGACTCATCAGCATTCACAAATCGCCCATAGGTAGGTTTACACTCCTATGTTTGTTTTGCTCTCCCAAACTAGATCTGACATCGGATGAACACTTTTGTGTCACCAAGCATCTGGATCAGATTGTAGTTCATGACGCTACTCTCATGCTTTAAAAACGAATTCAGAAGAAAAAAATCTAAGATTCGGCTCAATAGCCAATGGAATCCTCACCAAACATATATATCCCCATCAAAAATCCCTTAGACCCAACAATAAAACTACTCAGGCATGATAAACGAAATCAAAAACATAGTATTAAAAAGTAGAACAAAAACCAAAATTGAAAAAGAAAGAACAAGGGTTCAAGAGATAGATCTCTCTCTCTCCCTAAAACCTAAAATCAAAGCTTAAAGTAAAATTTCTGTAAAGTATTTCGTTTTTCTTCTTCTCTCCCTAAAAACGACCTAAATGATATGTATTTATAGTTTCCAATACTCTCTGGTGTCTAGGGTTCCGGAATTGAGGCTGGGAAAATGATACGGGCTTCAGAAATGGGCCTTCAAACTTGGAGTTAGCTGGCCGCGGTCGGGAAGTGCGTGACCGTGGGGAATGGGTGGCTGGCCGCAGTCGGGATGGTTGTGACCGCGGGGAATGGCCTGTTGGCCGCGGGTGGAAACGCTTGCTGGCTGGTTTACGGGACATCTTGCTCTTCGCGTATCTTTTGATTGAACCGTTGGATTGCCAAGCTGTAAAGTGTGCTGGAAAGCTGATACTTCCATCTTTAAGATCTCCTAATTTGAGCTGGATCAGACGGTGAGAAGGCCTTCAATCGGGGGTGAACTTCTGACGGTTTGACTATGAGCTAAAATCTGGTCTTCTATCCATTTTGTTAAGCTTTTCCCTAAGTTACCTGAAAAGAGTCTTAGAACTACAAATACTAGAAAAACGTAACAAAAGTACTTAAAAGCAATTAAAAACATAGAAAAAGTATTTCAAAATGATCCATAAAAGTGGTCAAAATACGGTGTTATCACCATACGAGATAAGATTTCTTCCCATCTCATGCATGTATCTGATCTTGCTTAACGTAACAACAGTACCATCTGGATTCTCTATCGTTACATTTCCCATACCTTTCACCATATAGTGCGTATTGTTACCCATAAGTTACTTCCTTCACATTCCACAAAGTATGATAGTAACTCTTTTTCGGAGTGATGTGGAATGTGCAACCTGAGTCTTAAACCCATTCATCCTTCGAGTCATGTTAACTGGCCGTCAAAGCTATTGGTTCTTGCAGATTTGTGGCAAGGTTAGCTGAATTTGGGTTCTTGTTCCGTTTTGGACAATCTTTCTTCCAGTGATTCTCATCACCACAAATCCAGCAGGCTTTGGGTCCAAACTTGCTCTTCCCTTTGGACTTCTTTTTCCCTTTACCCTTATTTGCTTGTTGCTGTTCTTGTGATCTTGCTTCAGTTCTGCTTTCCTCTTTGAATCAACATATAGCCCTTCTGCATTTCCCTTTGACTTTGTTAACTGACCCTTCTGTCTTAGCTCAGCTTCTATTTCATAAGCCGAAGCAACTACGTCCTTAACTGTTAAGGACTGCTTTCCCGTTCCATATTTGAGAGTATGAACCAATGGTTCATATGCTGGTGGAAGGCTTGTTAGAAGTTGTATTGCTTGATCCTCATCACTTATGGTGATCTTTAAGCTTGAGAGGTCCTGAATCAGCTTCAAGAATTTGTCGACATATTCTTCCATAGACTTGCTCTCATCCATCTTGAAACTGGCAAAACTTTTCTTAAGATAAATCCGATTTGGTAATGACTTAGTCTGATAGTCTGCTTCCAAAGCCTTTCACATGCCTAAAGTTGTAGACTCATGCATTATCTTTCTCAGAATCTGATCCGTCAAAGTTCCCAAAAGATTTTTCACCCACAGATCCTTCTCAGCTGCTTTCGGATCAACTTTCGGTTCAACAACAGTTCCCTGTTCATCCGTAACCATTGCTGACTTAGAGTGCTCTTCTAACCCCGATCCCAAACCTTGAATTTCTAGTTGTCTCAACATTCTGTATTTCCACATACTGAAATCCCCTTTACCATCGAATTTCTCTATTTTGAATTTTCCCTGTGTTGGTTCCATGGTTTATTTAATAACTGACCAAGTATCACCTGCAAAACAAGTTTACAATACAAGAACAGACCAAACCAGCACCAAATCCAAGCACAATATCTCTCGCAATCAATATTTTAGATACGCAATACCGATTCAAGATAGATTCCACGGTATAAGATTCCGATGGGCTTTAGAACAATAGTTGGGATAACTACGAAGGAAAGGTTTTGAGAAACTTCCCTGAGTTCTTGGTTTGAACTTGTAGATTTCAATCTCACGACGAGATCGCCTTTTTCTTCACTGTTGGTCAGTGAAGCTCGCGAACGTCTCCTCCTTCGATCCTTGAAACTCCGATTTGATCCTTGAATCGCCTTTCTATCCTTGAGTGTGTCCAAACCTAACGCTCTGATACCACTTGTTACCGATATGATCACAACTCTCTTTGATCTAATCACTTTCTCTTCTCGTACTCTCTCTCTCTCACTCTTTGTGTTTGCAGAAAAACTAGATCAACACGAGGCAAGTATATAGTTCCCCAGAAACTTTGGGTACATCTCTCTTCAGAAACGGAACCTGGATAATCCACTATCTGAGCTTGTACAGAGAATTCTTGAAGAGTTTGTTACAACAGATAAGATCACAGAAAGTCAAAAAGAAGAAGAAGACTCGAACGGTAGCGTTTGTTGAGCTTCCTCTTTCTCCTTAAAACGACCTCGTCTAATGAGTATGGGCCAACACCAAATCACCGAAGCCCAATAGCTCTCTAAGTCTGCGACTCTGATACTTGGACCTAAGCCCACCTTAACTCAGACCTGGTTAACACCAAACCAGCTAGATTTGATCGAACTGACCTAAATCACGAACCAGATCCTCACAGCAGCCCAAGAACCAATGGAGGATCTTCCGGTGAGGATTGGATGAACGCGTTTAACGCTGCTGCTAGTGGAGGGGACTCGTTGAGGAGGTATGGATCTGGTGGTCATAGCCGACAGTACAATGATCCATCTCAGAACGGTGAGGATTCCTCTGGTTCTGCTGGTAGCAACTGTCGTACCACGCCAAACCTGCTCCCATCGGCACCACCAGGATCATCTTACAGGTATTAGGAGAGCCTATTTGATTTTAAGGGTTGTTATTGGAGAATTATAAGAGAAATTGCAATAAAGGGTATGTGAAGTTCGTGGAATTAAGAGGTACCTTTTAGGACTCGACCCCACACACTCGTACAGGGCAAAAAGACCGAGTAACCCCTACGAACTTCAAGCGCTTTCAATTTGTCCTACATGCTAGCGTGTGTCAGAACCGACAAGGATATCATTTGAATAGATTTAGACTCCTTCGTTATACCCACGAAAAAAAAAATATCGAAGAATAGGGTTAACAGACCATTATTCCGTTTATCGGACTCCTCATCGTCTGCCCTTCCCTATTTTCTCTATTTTCGTGGGGGTTCCATCCTTTTTCATTCTCGAGAACCGTCGAAGTGTAGAAATTTCTCTATCAATCCTCTTTTCAAACCTATTTCCGCCATGAGTGAGTTAAATCTCCCGAAGCGAATCATATCGGCTGGAGATGAGCCCTGGGGTCAGCGAGTGATAACTTACCAAAAATTTAGCATCATTTCAGATCTCGTAGCGGCGCTTAATGAATCGGAAATCGACTTTATCCGGGAGTCCCCTCTGGGGATGCTACTTGAGATACCTTCCAAACCGGCTTGGTCAGGTACGTTTGGGTTGTTTTTACTCTCGCGACAACTCGAAGTTGATCGGAAGAACGAGATTTGGTTCGTTTTTGCGGGACGTCCGATTAGATTCTCTCTCCGCGAATTCAAAATCGTTACTGGTTTGAACTGCGGGAGGCTGCCTTTGACCGAAGCGAGAAAACGAAAGTCTTCGACATACCCAAATTACGCCAAACTCTTTGATGGAAAGGACGATGTTACTATCGAGAGAGTTATCGCGATTCTCAAACGCCGGCGAGATCTGGATAAACAAGTCCGCATAAAAATGGCGTGTCTTGTCCTCGTTGACGGAATTCTCCTACCAACTATTCATTACCCACGAGTAAAAGTGGTAAAGGAACATGCAGAAATGACGGAGGATCTGGTCTCATTTGTTGAGTACCCATGGGGTCGGCTTTCATTTGACATGATGATATCTTCCATTAAAGAGAGGGAACCATCGAAGCTAGTGAACGCGAATGTAGCGATCCAAGGTCTGTTTGCAGCTCTTCAGTTTGTTGTTTTGGAAGCTGTCCCATCGCTTGCAGATAGTCTGAACCAGTCTGTCTCCGCCGAAGTGGATGATGAAGATGACTTCCTCCCCCAACAGCGACAGGTCCTCCAATTAAAGTTAAGTCACGCACGAGACATCGACGAAGCGGAAAAGGTACAAATGAACTTCGTTAACATAGTTAACAGTTAATTACATAGGAAATGGATTAACTATCTTTTTAGAGGTTAATAGAGTTAGCAGCACTTAATTTGTCATATAAACAAAGTTAACAGACAACTGACGACGTTTAGGTAGATGGTAATAAGAATATCTGTCTACTTAATTTTCGTGTAATTTAGTTATCGGATTGTTAGTCATGTACAACAGAGTTAACCGATAACGTCGCTTTCCTCCTCATGGGTACTTAGCTGACTATAGAGGTAACCCCGATCTTAATTCGTTGCAGGACACTGTCCACTCCGTCATTCGTCTGGATCTAGTATTCGATGAGGAAGAGGACCTTAGCTGGGCGGACGATCCTATCGATCCGAAGGTTGATGAGATGTTGAAACTCATTGACGAAGGTTTTCAGTTCAAGGGCGAGATGTTTTTGGGTGGGTGCAAACCAGCTGTAATTCCACCAAAGTCAAAGTCAAGAAAAGGCAAATCCGGTAAAGGCGTTGGCGGAAGGAGCGCGAAGAATAAGGGTAGAGGCGCTGGTCCAAGCACAACTATCTTTGACGAAACTCGCATTGGGAATATAATAGAGGCCAAGTTGTCAAGTTACGAAATCGCCTTGGAGGAAAAATTTGCAGACATGCTATCGAAGAACAACAAGGTTGTCATTGCTGCGTTGAAAAAACTGATAACGAAAACCGCTGTTAACCACGAGGATATCCCAACGAGGTCGGTTTCCGTCGATAATTCCTCTGCAGATGGTACTGTCTCCGAAAGTAGCCAAACCACCGGCAACGGGGACGAAGACAATGCGAGCAACCAGTCTGCTGCAGAAGGTGGCGACGCCGAATTCGGTGTTTCTATTGGCAATCAGAACGAACGGCTGTCTACGGAGGATATTATAGCCTACTATGCGGTCAATAACGACGAAAATGGAGGCACGTCCGTCTTACCTGAGCAACCATCCTCTCCAGTCGTCGATCACCAAAAATCGGGGGATTCAACCTATGGAGGTGAGCCGACAGAGAGGAGAACTATAGAGGTAATATAGTTAATAGATATGTCAGGGTGCAGATAACCCGAAATACATTTTGGTATATACCATTTTTCGCTCAAAATTTTCCCCTTCTGGTTGTAAGCAGGGGGAAGCCATTGACTCTCAGCCGCTAAACCGGTCCAAAACACCTATGGGGGATGGCTCTAACTTACCTGGCGAGAAGTATGAAGGCGATAAGGTAATCAGCTTATTTACAAATAATCATGGTTACCCTGCAACTGTATATGTGATGTGTTATTCCCACGAATTTTTTCACTCGGACCAGGACCAAATGGAAGTCGTCGATGAAAACGAGCCTACCAATCGGTCTACCCCAGCCCCTGTAGTGGTATGTACTTATTTTGAACTTTTCATGGCTAATATCATTACCTAACAACCCTCATTTTCTATTAACAATGGTTATCACGAACCCTCAGATACACTCGCATTTTGTTAACAAAATTTCTTTTTTTATATGCCCGACCTGATTCGCAGGAAGAAGATGTCCATTCCAATGTTGCTCACCAAGCTAATCCATTGGGCCAACATGTCCCGGTTCGTACTGTGATCATTCTAGTGTTTACGTGTTTTAAATTGCAGTCATTTTGTACATGCAACCATTATATGTATTTTTTTTTGAACCCGAGTAGGTTGCATCTCCAATCCCTGATGATGATTGCCCGGAGGCTATAACTCGTTCACAGATAAACGTCGCCGACGCACCTGGCGTAAGTTACAATCATCTGGATATAGGTTATATATCGCAAACCAGTACGAGGGCTGAATTATGTGTTAAATTTTGTATCTTCTATCTAGGGTGATGAAAACATTGTTAACAACCCTGACGCTAACCACAATGAGGTCACAAGGAAAAGCAAACGTCCTAGGATGATATCTTCTCGGCTAGATGAGCGTTTTGAGTGTGGTAAACGATTGAAGACACGCATAGGCCATGAGAAGGAGTCAGACTTGGATAAGATGCGGAGACTAGACGAAAAGGTCCAAAACGCTATCAACAGCGTAAAAAGGTAGATCATGCAACCTGATTTGGGTATGGTGTCCACACGCGTATACTTATATGTTCATTGATCTGCAGGGCAATTAGCCTAGGGAATTGTATATCTTTATCCGCAAGGGAGTTAGCGGATTTGCTTGAAAGGAAGAAAAGCCCACCAGCTAAGGTAAGTATCTCAAACGGCAGGCTAAACGCAGTGTTGTCACTATCCTTATTGAGTTAACTTAATTATCGTGTAAATTATTTTTCAGGTTATGGATGCTGTACTAAAATTTTCACGGCACATGCTGCGTAAGGATGTTGAAGATGGCGTCGGACTAAGAGTTGATATTCTGGACTCCAAGTTTGTGTCGCAGCTCACCAAACTCTATCCTAGGTTCTCTAAGTGCGAAAACTGGGAAGAATTTCGTTTCAACAGAGCTGTTGTGGATCTTTTAACTGGGAAGGATGAGCCAGATCGGGTGGAACTCTATGCCGAAGCAGATATCATATACCTACCCTTCAACTTTGACCAGCGCCATTGGGTGTCCCTTGCGGTGGATTTGGTTGAAAAGAAGATCGGAGTGCTGGATTGCAACGTCAGTCTCAAGCCGGACCATAGACTCGTGAGCGATCTTCAACCTATTGCAACAATGCTTCCTT
Organism: Eutrema salsugineum; assembly: GCF_000478725.1. Taxonomy (NCBI): domain Eukaryota; kingdom Viridiplantae; phylum Streptophyta; class Magnoliopsida; order Brassicales; family Brassicaceae; genus Eutrema; species Eutrema salsugineum. The sequence goes on along the minus strand of NW_006256414.1, from coordinate 5,878,361 downwards.
ACCTTTTCCAACAGGTTTCACACAACCCAGAGATGAGCCAGATCAACCTAACTCCATTCACCATCGAACGTATAACTGGGCTTCCTCAAATTTCATCCACCCCCGACGCTGGCATGTGCTCTGTCTTCCTTCTTCAGTCTCATGCACTCGGTGGCGTCGAAGCTGCAAGGGCTTTTTACTTGAGTTCGTTCGAGACGGAGCTTAAGAGGTTCATAACAGCATTGGTCAAACAGTACTCTATTTGATTTGCTCTGGGAAACTCTGTTATCAGACTATGTTATGTTTCTTGTTCTCCTTTTCTACTCTCGGCGGTGTTAGCTTTGTTGAACTTTATTTGTGTTTTCTCAAAAATTCTGTTATCCGCTGTGTTTGTTGTTCGATGCTAATTTATACTTGGTTCTTCTAAGTACCTCTAACAACACTCGATCCCCTATGTTTTTTTTGTCCAACAAATTTGTTAGTGGCGGTACCAGGTCTATCTGGTAAAGTAGTTGTATGTAAAATCAAACATATATTACCCTCTTACAAGTTAACCATCTAGTTGTCGTCCAACATATATATCTGATAACTTGGTTGTATGCTATATTAATTATCATTACCAAGTAGATATGTTAACCCATTTCTACACACCATTTCCTTTCTGTTTCCTCGTTGATTGAATTTTATCTTGTCCTTGATGTTCGATGGTGTCGATTTTCTCAACCCATCAATCCTATGATAAACAATCTAGCAAAAACACTACATCCACAGTTCTCTGTGTTCAACTACAACAATAACACTTGATCCCCTAAGTTTTTTTTGTCCAATAGCGTGGTTTGTGGCGGTACCTGTTCTATCTGATTAAGTAGTTGTATGTTAAATCAAACATATATTACCCACCAACAAAGTTAACCATCTAGTTGTTGTCCAACATATATATCTGATAACTTGGTTGTATGCTATATTAATTATCATAACTAAGTAGATATGTTAACCTATCTCTACACAACATTTCCTTTCTGTTTCCTCGTAAATTGGATTTTATCCTGTCCTTGATGTTCGATGGTGTCGATTTTTTCAACTCTCCTAACTTACTGCAATAACACTACATCCACAGTTCTCTGTGTTCAAGTACAACAACAACACTCGATCCTCTAAGTTGTTTTTGTCCAATAACGTGGTTAGTAGCGGGACCTGTTCTATCTGATAAAGTAGTTATATGTTAAATCAAACATATATTACCCACCAACAAAGTTAACCATCTAGTTGTTGTCCAACATATCTATCTGATAACTTGATTAGATGCTATATTTAGTTATCATTACTAGCTAGATACGAATAGGTCTCGTGCTAACGAAATTAGTGGTAACACAAATACATCCTAACATTCATATATTACACAAGTAGGGATACATTACATGGTTTTCACAGTGGTTCACTATCCTTACCCAAAACTAACGACATGGAGCTAAACTCTGTTCGCAACTGGACCCAAATGCAAATACAAATGCGACGAGGGTCTGGTTCAAACCTAGTTCAGACGTACCGCCGAAACAAAAGTGATCGTCTTTATAATACAACAAAATGAGATCACGGAAACAAACTTAGCTAACAACGACATTATTTATCTCACACGGTTTCCTTTTGCTTTCCTCCGTCCAGACCAATCCCCTCTTCAAGGTTCCTACATTTGAAGTTTATTGGTATTTAAAGACGTTGATCCAACGAACTTATAAATAACTCATTCTTACCGGTATTGGACCTTTACAGCTTGATCGATTATGTCCTAGACCACGGCATCGGGTGCATCTGCGCCTGTTCACACGCTGCAATGGGAAGGATGGTCACACTGCTGGTAAACAAAATCCTCAAGTATGTAACTGAAAATGGTATTACCACTCTTTACCTTGAACTCCCCTTTCGAGAAGATGCGACTTTTTTTCGGGCGTCCTGGAGGTCTGCGAACCTTAGGCGGACCCATCTTGACAGCCCCATCTTCACCAGCTACACGTTCCAAAGTGTCCATGTCTGGAACAGGCATGAATAGGCCCTCGTATGCCTTCTTGCGATACTCAACAGTGTAATGGACGCCAACCAGAGTTTCAACTCGGACCCCCTCCCGAATAGCAGCCGCGACAGCATGTTCGCATGGAATGGCAAGTAACTGAAACTCTCTGCAGGTACACGATTGTTCCCACAGATGAACAGCGTAAGAGACGTCCGTCGCATCACGGACCTCATATATTCCATCGCCGATTTTCATAACAAAATACCCAGACGATCTGTTGAAATTTTTAATCACCATCTCCTTAACCTTTGGGTTGATTACATCTGTGTCTGAGTTAGCTGCTTCACGTCTGAGTGCAAACCACGTTACCAGTGTTGTACGGATTGATTCTAGGATGGAAATGACGGGGAAATCGCGGGCCATTGTTAGCACTTTGTTGAGGGATTCCGAGATGTTACTCATCATGACGTTGTATCGTTCCCCCACGAAGTGGGATCGTGTCCAATGTTCGAATCCAACGTCTTCTAGGTAATCAGCGCACTCTCCATCGATCGCCCGAATCTTGCTGAATAACTTGTCAAACTCACTTAGGCGATAAGCTCGTGCTGCTTGGGAGGTCATGTAGCTCAATGTATCAGATTTAAAGTGGGCGACCACATTTCGTTGTAAATGAACTATGCAGGCAGCGTGAGAAGACATCGGGTAAACCTAGAGACAAGCAACAAAACATGGATAGCAGTTAACTCAGATTAGCAGACAACTGCATTATATACTAGCTGATAACAATGTTGTAGTCAACAATTAACACGCTAACTAAAGTATTATTAACTTTCGGGTTTGCAGAAAAAAATCTATAAACTTTTGTGTTCGCAGTCAACTACATTATCTATGAGAACATGTTACACTTCAGATTATTTGTGGTTGAATATCGTACCTTGCGAATGGCAGAGTAAATTGACGAGTGGCGGTCTGAGACGAACACCAACTCTGGTTCGTCTGGCACTATCTCAGTAAGTTTCTCTAAAAACCATTCCCATGCCTCGTCATTTTCGCTATTAACTATCGCAAACCCTATTGGGAATATCTGAAAATTCCCGTCCTGACAACTCGCGGCAACTAGACAACCTCCATAACGATTACGGAGATGTGTGCCGTCTATGACGACGACTTTGCGCATGTATTGGTACCCCCTCGCACTGGCATCCAACGAGAAAAATAGATATTTAAAGCGCTCCACACCAGTGTTATCTACCTCTGTTTTTAGACCCGTAACAGAGTTTGGGTTTGCTTGTTTCAGTAACTTGAAATAAGTTGGAACCAAAGCATAGCTCCCCATAGCTGAACCCAAGGCTTTGTCCATCGCAATCTCCCTAGCTCTCCACGCTTTCCAATAGCTGATGTGGAGGCTAAATTCCTGTCTGCACAGACGCCGCAGTTCAAATGCGCGTGGTCCCCTTCCTTCTACTCCATATTTAGAGCGCATCAGTTCACCAATTACTGCAGTGGAAGCTTGGCGATGAAAGTTCCCGCGTGCATCCATGCTGCATGTGTGCTCTTGTTTTGCAGAACGAACCTCGTACCGGCTACTTTCCTCCATTTTCATAGCGTAAACACGCCAGGGGCAATTGTCACCCACGCAGACTACAATGATAACATTGGGGCAGGATCTGGCGTACCGAAAATGGAATTTATGGTTAATTGCGTGGATAGCCAGCTTCCTTTGACAATCTTCTTTGTTTTTGAAAATGCGACCGACGAAGATGTCATCTCCCTTGTAATTCACATCATGTAGTGCTCGTTCCAGCTCATCTATATCACACGTAGCCATATTAGCACGCTAACATCCATAAGTGATTATTACGGTAACCGTATTTCTGGATATTTGTTTCAGAAGCTATATACCTTCGCCAATCGGGTCGTCAAAATATGGGGGTGCGTCGCGTTCATGCATCGTTGGCATCACCCTTGGCTCTTCAGTCATTACAGGATTTCCGTCAACTCGGATCACAGGCCTGCATGATGCCGTAGGAACAATCTCACCGCCTGCGATGGATTTCCCTTTGTCACGCAACCCCTCACTAGGGAAATACACTGGTATCCCGGTGAGTGGATTATTTGAGCTCCCAGGTAAGTTTGTTTCATCAGCAATTACTCGGGGTTCCATATTATCACCTATACACAGACCCGCACAGTTATCGTTCCACTTTAAACCATATATTGTATCGTAGTTTACGAATGTATTATCTTTTGCTATACCTATTAACGAGATAGCAGTGTTGGGCCCAATTACATAGTCAGCGCTCTCATTGCTTGAAGTCGACATGTTACCGGAGTTGGAGGAAGATGATGAAAGTCCAACTACTATGGCGTTTTTAGTTTGCGGTAACTTGCTCCCAACGAATGCTCCAGCTAATGTCAACTGTAAGTTGTTGTCAACAGTCCCTGAACGGACATGATGATATTCTGGTGCAGATTCTTTACTCCTCTTCTCTTGCTCTCCAATATCACGTATCATCAACGTCGACTGACTCGGAATATAAGCCCGGTGTGTGGACGTGGTTGCTGCGGCAGGGTTACTACTCGCCCCTGAACAGAAATATCGCCACAGCTCCGCCAACTCCGCAGGCGTTTCCACACTGGCCCTCCGGGTGCTACAAGGTAACCCTGTTACCCAATAATACAAGTTAACTTTGCAGACAGCACATAATACGTCTTCCACAAAAGACATAATTAGTATCAATGTTTGTTACCGAAAACAGAGTTAGGCGAGGATACAGCACTCCCGGTTGTCTCTGCAATGTTGTTAACTGCAGAAAATATTATCTTACAATTTAACCATCTAGTTGTCGTCCAACATATATTACCCTCTTACAAGTATCAAACTTCTTCAAAACCACATACTTAAGTAGTTTACGAATAACCCGGTTTTTTCTCACCTGGGATAGTTCGGAGTGTATCATAAGGACCACCACCTCTGTTCCCTTCAAGTCCACTCTTCCGGTTCTCTTCCCTCTGGCGGTTTGCTCCAATCGGATTTATATCCCGCATTTCGATACCACCAACGCTGTTACCTGATATTACACACTAGGACACATTATAACAAAATTATCCTTACATAACTTTAACATACAACAACAAACCCAACCTGTTCCGCCTGTCTGGAAAACATGCAACGGCCATTTATTAAGATCAGTCAGCCGATTCGTCATTTGAGGTCCCCCCTTAGAGCTGTTGCCGCGTTCCGGCGGTTGTTTCCCTAATGCGGTGACGGAGTATGAATTTACGTTCCGCTCTGTTCCAGCTGGTATTATCCTAGCCCGCAAGAACACCTCCTCGATGTCAGCTCTAATGGCTAGAAATAGTTCAACGTCATCATCGTCGACCACGTTGATTGGCTGTGCTTTTCTCCATTCAGGCCCCAGCATCCACTGTGGCCATTGGTACGTCAGCTCCACCTCGTCACCAGGATTCAAGCGCAGCTCAAATTTCACTGCCTGCTCTATTCTTCGGAAATTGTCTCTCTCTTTCACGGTTACTGAGTAGTTAAAGCGTTGGACGTCGGGTATATGATCCCATCTGCCCTCGGAATCCTTCACCCAGAACCCACGGTTAACTCTCACCTCCATCGTCATACCTTCAAATTATCATGATAAAACAGCAAGATAAAAAAGTTAACTTCCACACGACTTAGCATCACAAACAGCGACAATTATGATATCTTTCGGGTTTATATATGTTACCGGTAGTAACTGTCGTTGTCGTTACGTAGCAGCTGAAGTTATTACCGCCGATCTTCACTCGCCGACCTGAGTAAATGCTAAGAAGCGAATTTACTGCTTTCTGTTTTTTTCCTCAACCTTCGTTCCCTTCTCAGTTGCGGTGGCAGCAAATAACCGTCATTAAATAGGAGTAAAAAGTGTCGCGTAACTTCATTTCCCCGATAACTCTGGTAAAAGATATTATCAGTTTACTTCTCTAATCTCTAAGTTTTTATTCCAACGGTTGTGATTGTATGCTCAGGCGGCGGGAGATAGGATAAAGATTTGTGTAAGGACAGATATTCCTTTTGCTCATAATAACAGACAGCTTCATTTAATGCTCTCTGCGAACTCTCTCTCCGCCAAACAAGAGATATGATAGGGGTAAAATGGGCTACAAAGCCCAACACTTCTTTTAATAATCCAATTTTCGAATATCCTTTATCATTTCGTTAATTTCTCGAGCTTCGATTACTACGTACCCGCTTCACTCGAATTATAAAGCACATTCTTTTTTGTTTGGATTGGTCCTAATTTCTGGGACTACTGTTTTCTTGTTTCATTACTAGTTATAAAAAAGGAATATGCTTATATGATGAATGATGTACTTGCGTGTTTGTAGATAGATATTGATAGAGACACATATCTTTGAGTTTCGTATCATTTTGGTCAAATGCTTTTTTTTTCATTTGAAAAGAAAATGTTTTGTTTCTTTTATTTTTAGCATCCAATCTTATTATTTGTGTAAAATGCTTGTTATTTTATTTTTGTGTAGTAAGCTTAATTTTTTTGTTTCACATCATGCATCAGAGTAAACATCTCCTATCCTGAACCGTTTATGGCTAAGTAGATAATTGGTTTTAAAGACTTTACTAAGAAGCTTCACATTTTGTAGTCTAATCTAATCTTATCACCCAGATGCAATATGAAATCTATTTTTTATATATTTAATAAGAGTACATCTTACCAAAGTAATAAAACGTAATTGTTGGAGGTGAAAACCGCATCCCGGTTTTCTCCGGTACAAACCGAGATCGGCGTAATATAAGTTTGGTTTACGAAGGAATGTACCGGGAAGACTGGGATGAATGAAGTCTTGGGCCGAATGCAGCCCATTAAGCCGAGGTCGGCGAGAAGCTTCTCGAAGGAACAGAGAAGCTCCTCGAGTTTGGTCAAAAATAGGAAAGCTTCCTATTTGAAAAAGGAAACGAACATGAGAAAAGGAAACGAACCGAGAGAAAAGGAAAGTCCTCTCGGTCCCATATCGCTTAAGAAGTGCTTGAAGACCGACTTAGAGGATATATGTAAAGGGAGACGAATCGACACCAGAGAACACGAGATATTCCAGAGAAGACTTAAGAACTGAGAACTCATTACGCAAGGCTCTTAGTTTCGTTAAGTCTTAGTTCGTTGTTAATTACTTAACTACCGAACTCAGTTGTATTTGCCTGATTTGATCTAATAAAAACCGAGTTTACCGATCTAAAGTACTGTTTTACCCATTGTCGATATTCACATATCAACAATTGGCGCACCAGGTAGGGGTCGAACCTACGCCCTCGTCGTCGAACTACTTCTTGACGACGTCGAAGTTAGCCGCATTCTGGTCGATACAGGCAGTTCGGTCAACATCATCTTCAAGGAAGCACTTGATCAGCTTGATTTATTTTCCGATAGGATTGAGCCTTTTATCGAGCCACTTACAGGATTCGATGGAGAACGCTGCATGACGGTCGGTATGGTCAACATCCCGATCTACCTCGGTGGAGTCGCAAAGATTATCCAGTTCCTCATCCTCGATAAACCGGCGATCTACAACGCTATTCTCGGTACGCCTTGGTTACACGCAATGAAGGCGGTGGCCTCGACATACCATCAATGCCTGAAGTTCCCAACTCCCTATGGTGTTTACACACTCCGAGGAAATCAAGCCGTCGCTCGATCATGTTACATAAACGAGTGCAGACTTCATTCGGCCAACCAAGCTTGCGTCGTTAGTTCGTTCGGACCAACGGACAAGCTCGTCGTCCAGCAGACAAAACCTAAGCAGGAGTCAATCGTTCAAGTTTGTATCGACGAGCTAAGGCCAGAACGTCAAGTCGGAATCGGCGCCGAACTCGATCCAGTCATACGTGAGCCACTCATTCACTTTCTGAAACAGCATTCGTCAACCTTCGCTTGGTCGGTAGAAGATATGCCCGGGATCGACCCACAGATCGCGTGTCATGAGCTCAATATCGATCCGACGTATAAGCCAATCAAGCAGAGCCGAAAGCTCGGACCAGAGAAGGCACAAGCCGTCAATGACGAAGTCGAGCGGTTGCTCAAAGCAGGATCCATCACCGAAGTAAAATATCCTGATTGGTTAGCAAACCCCGTAGTCGTCAAGAAGAAGAATGGTAAATGGAGGATCTGCGTCGACTTTACTGATCTCAATAAGGCATGTCCAAAAGATAGCTTCCTTTTGCCTTATATCGACCGCCTCGTGGAAGCAACTGCCGGGAACGAGCTACTCTCATTTATGGACGCATTCTCCGGATATAATCAGATTCTTATGCATCCGCAAGATCGGGAAAAGACATCGTTCATCACAGGCCGCGGCATATACTGCTATAAGGTCATGCCCTTTGGACTAAAGAATGCTGGAGCAACATACCAACGATTAGTAAACCGGATGTTCGCGAGCCAGCTTGGGCGAACTATGGAAGTTTATATCGATGACATGCTCGTAAAGTCACTCGTCGCTTCCGATCACGTCGGCCATCTTCGCACATGCTTCGACATTTTGGATCAGTATGGTATGAAGCTCAATCCCACTAAGTGTACGTTCGGCGTGACATCTGGAGAGTTCCTCGGATATATAGTTACACGGCGAGGCATTGAAGCTAATCCAAAATAGATTGCAGCTATACTCGAGCTCTCATCTCCGACAACCAAACGCGAAGTTCAGCGATTCACCGGATGTATCGCAGCACTTAATCTCACGCGATCGTGGTCCTAACCGATCACCCTCTTCGTACCTTCCTCCATACCCCAAGTCAATCCGGACGATTCGCCAAGTGGGCCATCGAACTCAGCGAATACGACATTGAATACCGAGGAAGAACGGCAACGAAGTCTCAAGTCCTGGCAGATTTCTTGGTTGAACTCTCACCTGAGCTCGTCGAAACTAATCCGGTCATACAACCCTGGATTCTCCAAGCCGACGGCTCCTCCTCCCACAAAGGATCCGGAGTCAGAATTCGTCTCAAATCCCCCTAAGGAGAGGTTATCGAGCAGTCATTTTGACTTGGCTTCCCGGCATCCAATAACGAAGCCGAGTACGAAGCATTGATTGCTGGACTACGACTTGCCAAAGGTATCGGCGCCGAGCACGTACATGCCTACTGCGATTCTCAACTCGTGGCTAACCAGTTTCATGGTGAATACGAGGCCAAGAATGACCGCATGGACGCATACCTCAAAGTCCTCAAGGATGTTGCTTCAGAGTTCTCAACCTTCGAGCTTACGAAGATACCTCGTGATGAGAATGCTACCGCCGACGCCTTAGCCACTCTCGCGACTAATTCTGATCCCGATCTTCGGCGAACTATCCCAATCGCAGCAATCGAGCGACCAAGTATCGAACCTGCTCCAAACTGCAACATCATTACACGACGACGTGATTACGAAGCCCAACCCAATCTTGCTCCACCCCTCACCCGGAAGACGAAACACAAAGAGGTTATTCCCGATCCCAACAATGACACGGACGAGCTCAATGATAACGGATCCGATCCCGAAGACGAATCCGAAGGCCAACATGTTCCAATCGATATCGAAGCCGAAGGTGAAGACGAACCCGAAGATTGGACCTTAGAAATCGTGGGATACATCGGAGACGAAACAGTTCCCGCTGATAAATGGGCAGCTCGGCGCCTTAAGGCTCGTGCAGCTCGATACGTGGTCATTAAGGGTACTCTTCTCAGATGGGATGCGTCCGGTGTACTCTTGACTTGTGTTCACGGTAACGACATCATGGAAATAATGCAGAAGGTTCATGAAGGAGAAGGAGGAAATCACTCCGGAGCTCGGTCTTTGGCGTTTAAGATTAAAAAAGCTGGCTATTACTCGCCTATTATGCTCTCTGACTGCGAGAAGTATACAGCACGCTGCGAGAAATGCCAATGTCATGGCCCGATGATCAATCTTCCTACCGAGCTCTTGATGACCTCGACCGCACCATATCCTTTCATGCGCTGGGCAATGGATATTATCGGTCCTTTTCGCCGATTTACGACTCAGAAACAGTACGTTCTAGTCGTCACGGACTACTTTAACAAGTGGGTCGAAGCTGAAGCATATCCCGAGATTCATGAAATCGACGTCAAGAAGTTCGTCTGGAAGTTTATAATCTGCCGACACGGAGTCCCATACGAGATCGTTACGGACAATGGAACCCAGTTCACTTTAATAATCTTCACAGATTTTTGCGCCAAGTGGAAAATCCGACTAAGTTTCTCTACCCCGCGATACCCGCAAGGAAACAGACAAGCCGAAGCCACAAACAAGACCATTATTGATGGACTGAAGAAACGACTCGATACCGCTAAGGGAACTTGGGCGGACGAACTTGATGGCGTCTTGTGGTCTCACCGAACTACACCACGACGTTCGACCAGTCAGTCACCATTTTTCCTTGCATATGGCACAGAAGCTATGTGTCCAGCCGAACTCAACGTCCTAAGTATTCGCCAAACTATGCTTACCCAGCAACCCGACGCGAATAACGACATGATGATTGACGCACTCGACTTAATCGAAGAACATCGCGAACGAGCATTGCTCCGGATACAAAACTACCAGCAACTGGCAGCTCGCTACTACAACAAAAAGGTTAAAGGCCGTCACTTTGAAGATGGTGATCTCGTACTTCGCAAAGTCTATCAAAACACAGAAGAGAAGAACGCAGGAAAACTTGGCGCAAACTGGGAAGGACCATACCAAGTGATGAAGGTTGTTAAGCCCGGCGTTTATCAACTCATGAAGTTAGATGGAACTCCGATCCCGCGATCTTGGAACTCAATGCATCTCAAACGATACTATTACTAGTTCGTCACGAGCTTTAAAAAAAAAAAAAAAAAGCCTTCGAACTACTTAGTCAGCAAAAAACACTTTTGTACTTAGAACTACGAATGACTTGATCCCTTTAAAGGGTACGTAGGCAGCTCGTTACCGAGTCCAGCTATAACATCAATAAAGTTTTATTAAGTCCTAGTTCGGAAATCACAAGATACCGAACTCCTCGTTCTTACATCGACTTCCTGGCCAGTTGTTCGATAGCATTCCACATGAATGCAAACTTAAAAAGCCGAGATCCGTCTCGTAATCACCCACATGGTGCCGTGGTAAAACCACATATCAAAAGCCGGGGCCAGTCCCGCAATTAAATTTCTAAGTCACCAAGAACAATAAGCTGAGCACATCTCGCATACTTAGGTTCGACTTAGAAAAACCTTGAACTCGTTTCGTGCGTTCACAGGAGTTCGATTTAATTCACTCTTCCAGTATGAAACGATTCACTTGGGTTCCCCAGGCCGAGCTCAAACGCTCGCACAATAAGCCGAACTCCTCAGATTCGCACTTTAAGCCGAGTTCACAACACTCGCAAAACGTAAGCCGAATTATCGCAATTCGCTATCAAAAGATGAAATTATGTTCAAATATCATCTACTATGCACCGATCTAGTACTTAAGTACTAGTCACAAAATCATTACCGATGAAATAAGGTCAAAGTTCAAATTAGATGCCGATCTACTACTTGAAAGATTTTTCTAAGTCATCAAGACAAGAAAGAAGAAGAGAAACAAGCATATAATTAAAAGCCTCCCAAGGGGCAAATGAGTTTAAAAACCCACCGAAGGTTCAGAAATAAACAAAATATTACATAAAATAACCCATGAAAGGGCAGTTGAGTTTGATTAAAAAGAAAAAAGAGAGAGATTAAGCGGTCTTCGAAGTAGCAGCTTGATCAGCATTGAGCATATCTTCATTCGAGCCGAATTGTTCGCCTACCACTGGATCCTGAGCACTTTGGGTCACGTTTACGACCGGCGCGTCATCCTCTTCAGGGAATGGAGACATCCGTTTGTCTTCTTCGGTAAGAACACAAGCGTCAACCGAACAAAAGTCTTCCAGCGCCTTGGCATGCTTCGCCTCGATGTCAGCAACCATCTCCGGCGGGACCTCGTACAAGCCTTTTTTCTTGAGCTGTTTGATGAAGCCGAGAACTCCGGTAAGTTGGTTGACCACCAGGTACGGCTTACGAGCTCGGTCCGCGTCATCCAGACTACGGATAACCTTTTCCAAACGTGCGCAAGCCGTAGCGTGAACACTCCTTGCCCGGCCTTTCCAATGTGCAACCAAGCCCCGCAATCGTTCTCGGTCGTTCTCAAACTCTTTAACCAGCATGCTTTGAGCCTCGGTCAGCTCGGCTCTCACCGCCTTCAACTCCGTGCTCTCCTGCTTCAGCAGATCGACCGTAGAGTGGAGGGTGTCGTTAATCTGGAGCTCGGTGGCGAGACGTTCCTCAGCCTTAGCGATTCTTTCCTCCAGCTCCGCGACCCTCACCTGCTTGTCGAATAAAGCTACCTCGTACGCGGCGACCAAATTGTTGGTCTGGCTGGCGAGCTGCGAAAAAGAGAATCGAATCAGAACTCGCACTTAAGAAAATAATTGAATAAAGAAACAGAATCAAGAGATTATCACAGCAGTTGTACGGGCGATACCTTTGTACATGTTGGGAGACTCGGAACCTGAGAGGAAATTTTATGGTAGAGCTCAGCACAGGCGTCAACGTTTTCCTCGAAAGGAGTCTCTTTGTCATAATCAAAGCGAAGTTTAGCCCTTTTCGCTGGCTCTGGCTCTGGAGAACCCTCGGCATGATCCCTAGCTTGTCTCTTGCGGGAGTGAGAAGCTTCAGCTTGGTCTTGAGAAAGAGCGAGGTCCGACGCCACAGCCGCCGGTGGATCGAGCTCAGCGGGTACGTCTTGCACCCAAGAAGAATCTTCAGTTCTCTTAGCCTTCTTTGAAGACTTCTTCTTCTTCAGTTTCTTCTGACCGGTTTGGTCAGGTGAGTTCGCAGCAGGCGGCATCTCCTCCGGCTGCTCATAGGTGCCTTCGGTAGCAGGGATAGGAGTCGGTTCTGCAATGTTTGGCTCCTCTTCATCAAAGAGAGTGGGGATCTCGTCTAGAGAGAGCATCCTAGCAGCTCGGGTACGTTGAGCTCGCGACTTCGGTGCTTTGCGTCTGGGAGCGGCTCGAGGCTTGCTAGCTCGAGTTTTTGGCTTTCGCGGTTTCGGTTCTCGAACAGAACCTGCAATGAAAATATGTCAAGGAGGAATTCGGATTAAATTCAGAATAAAACAAGTAAAACTGAATTCAATAATCGAACCTGCTTTCTTAGCTCGGCGCTGAAGGATTTGTTCCCAAACTTCGGGCCAACGACGTTTACCGGCTTCACTGAAGGCTTCTTCGAACTCAGAGGTAAGCCCGGAATTGAGAAGAAGACTTGGGAGATGACGACCTGCAAAATTAAATCGACAGAAAGTTAGCAAGAAATAAAACCAATGGATAACAAAGTACGAGCTCGTCTAGATCTACCGATCGGAATCTTCCACTCCGATTGAGTCGGGATGTCAGAGTTACTGACTGTGAGATCGTTCATCTCAAGGAAGAAGTATAGGGATTCCCAGTCATTGAATTTACTGGGTTTAGGCCCCGTGACTATATTCTTCTTCGGCTTAGCATTCGCGGCGAAGAACTACTCCTTGGATTTGTGGATGTTCACCGAGAAGAGGTCCTCGAAAAGCCGACTGGTTGGAATCTCGCCGAGCTCGTCGCAAAGAGATACGAACCCTACGTAGTTCGTTATCGAAGCCGGCATCACCTGCGTGAGAACAACACCACGACGATTGTAGTAGCCGAGCAGGCGAGAAGGAATTGGGAAGGAGAGTCCGCACTGCGTAAAGTACGTCAGGTAAACGCAGAGGAAACCCTCGGGGACGTCCCACGGCCGATCTCCGGCTTCTGGAATTATGAAGACGACTCGGTCCGAGAGTCCGCTTTCTTCGAGCACGGCACGAACAGCACCCGGAGAGACAGAGGAAGATGGCACGTTGCTGGGACGAACTACTTTCCGCCTCGGAAGTGGCGGCGAAGCATGGTTCACTGCTTCAAGGTTGTCCTCGGCAACCTCAGCTTCAGTGGCGTCCTCCTCCTGATTTTCTTCCTCGGCCTCTTCGATCTCCTTGATCTCATGATCATTATCACCAGCGTTCGGCCCGGTCCGAGCCTCCGTTTCACGAGTATTTGTAGTCAGGTGCTCGTTGGCCTCAACTCTAGGTCTAGCACGGCTGCTGCTAGCTTCCACCGACTTGGAGTTCTTACGAACTAACTGTGGGTGATTGCTCTCTTCTTGAGATGAATTCAATTGATGCGGATTCGAAGAGGAAGAGCTCGGCTCCGAGGGTTCGCACCGATCCTCCGGAAGGTTTTGATTGGAAGAAGAGTTAATGGAAGAACTGGAAGACATTTTGAGCTCGGAAAAGTAGACTCGAAGGAGATCTAAGAAGTATGAAGAACAGTTTTAAGATCAACCGGAAAAGATTGAAGATTGACTGGAGAACTTGAAGATCGAACGGAAAACTTGAAGATAGATCGGAAAAATCAAGGATTCGCGGCGGCGAGAGTTGAAGAAACGAGAGAAAAACTACAAATGAAAACTAGAGAGAGAAACAAAATATAGAGAGAAGGGAGAGCAGCGTACCTTATATATGCTTGAACGAGAATAATGAATGCGAGAAGAAGTTTTTCCCTTATAAACAGTGGGAATCGTGGGTTCCTCGATTTTCGTGCGCTTCATTGAAAACAGGGTGCGAAACGTCTGGAATACGAATCGGCTGCGGTTACCGAGCTCGGTTTGTAACCCACTTTGAATCAAATGAGTTCGACTAAAAAGTCATGCCCTTTCATCGAACTGAGGGGGGGCTAACTGTTGGAGGTGAAAACCGCAACCCGGTTTTCTCCGGTACAAACTGAGATTGGCGTAATAAAAACTCGGTTTACGAAGGAATGTACCGGGAAGACTGGGATGAATGAAGTTTTGGGCCGAATGCAGCCCATTAAGCCGAGGTCGGCGAGAAGCTTCTCGAAGGAACGGAGAAGCTCCCTAAGTTCGGTCAAAAATAGGAAAGCTTCCTATTTGAAAAAGGAAACGAACATGAGAAAAGGAAAGGAACCGAGAGAAAAGGAAAGTCCTCTCGGTCCCATATCGCTTAAGACGTGCTTGAAGACCGACTTAGAGGATATATATAAAGGGAGACGAATCGACACCAGAGAACACGAGATATTCCAGAGAAGACTTAAGAACTGAGAACTCATTACGCAAGGCTCTTAGTTTCGTTAAGTATTAGTTCGTTGTTAATTACTTAACTACCGAACTCAGTTGTATTTGCCTGATTTAATCTAATAAAAACCGAATTTACCGATCTAAAGTACTGTTTTACCCCTTGTCGATATTCACATATCAACAGTAATTATCACCAACGACTTCCGACACACGATCACATGCCTTTGTTGGAAGAAGACCCTTTCACTTTTACAAACCAAAACCAATTGAAAACTAAAACATGTACTTGTTTGACCATCACAAACTAAAAAAAACTAAAACATTTGATTGACAAGCTGAAAACAAATATAACACCAAAAATCTTCAGTTTTTCACTTCATCACATGCTTGATTTTCTTCTACTTGTGAGTGGAGAAGCAATATCCTCCAAATCAATCTGAATAACAGCAACACCATTGAATAATCTACAGTAACATATCTATCTCAAAATTAATTTAAATTATACAACGAACCATAAACATCTCTTCTATCTGTACATATAGGGGATCTCTCTAAATAAACAAACCAGTTATATAAGGCAGACTTTCCAACATATCCATTTCTATCCACCATGATTTTTACCAACCATTAGCACGATCTTGGACAACAAAACAAAACACAATCAAAAAAAAAATTATCATCACACATCATATTACTTCCACAAGTTTCATCAATTACGAAATCAACACAAAACTCAAAATATCTCAGAATGCCTTTTCCAGGAGGTGACTATGCTTCACTTTTTTCATGTCTCTGTAGAAAGATATGTGGTTTAATCCCCCCCCCCCCCAAAATAGTATATTTATACTATAAAATATTGCAAAATATATTATCTTAATTATGAAAAGACTATATAGAAACGGTACCCGTTTGAAATTATAGAACCGTACTTCGTTTGAAATTAGTTCGTCATTCTGTACTATTTTAAACTATTCATCATAATTATTACGAATGAAACCAAATAAAGTTAGTCTAGTTATTAAACACATAGTAGGCACAAAAGGCCTAGATAGATCAACCAAGGAAAAATTCAGTAATAAAATTTTCTGTCTTCAGTTGACCCAAATGGATAACGTCCATGCAGCACCTTTCGGTTTTGTTTATTGTTATTTTGTAAAATGATTTTATTTGAATTTTTCATTTATGTGAGTCATTTATTAAGTTGATGTTCATAGCTAAGAACAATCATATCCTTTCTTCCAAAGGTCGACAACCCGAAACTGCATCTGAGAGGTAAGTCAGTTATCAATTTTTTCTTTACTATTTGCTCTATTTTTTCTTTCATTTTCTGTTGTTCAAGAACAAGCCATTTGCTCTGTTTAATTATGTGAATTTTTTTAGATCATTTTCCTATCTTTTATTTCATTAGACGGAAGATTTAAACCAGTTTATTTTTCGGCAACACTGTTAGACAACTGATCTGCTTTTGTGTCCATAAGTGTTGACTTTAATAATGGGTCATTAGCTTTAATCTTTTGTATTTTTTAGTTCTTTTCTTATCTCAGTTTTGTTCATGTCTCTGTACAGAGATCTGTGGTTTAAATCCCCCAAAAATAATATATTTACACAATAAATTATTGCAAAATATATTATCTGAGTTATGAACTCATGAATCCTATTCTAGTGATTATTGACTACTACTTTCATATCTTGGTTAAGCAGGAGATTTATGGCTGAGACACTTCTGTCATTTGGAGTTGTGAAGCTCTGGGACCTCCTTGTCCGAGAATCTGAGCGATTTCAGGGAGTTGATGAGCAATTTGACGAATTAAAACGTGATCTGAGTATGTTAAGGTGCATTTTGGAATATGCAGATGCCAAGAAACAGACAAGTGCAACGGTGAGAAACATTGTTAGAGATGACAGAAGATGAACTTCTAGAAAAGGTATTTAAAGTATTGGAAACGTAAAAGGTGTTCATTGTCCTTGATGATATATGGAGAGAAGAAGATTGGGAACGAAAGGGAAGAGGTGACATCTTATGATACATTTTTTTAGAGCATGATTAATGTGGAGTTCTTCGTGGGGGTTTTAAGGTAAAAGGGATAACAATTAAATGAAAAATTCTTTTTTTTGTTAAGAACCAGTTCTTATTAAAAACTTTAAGAGTAGGTTGTTAGTGGAGGTTTTTAGCCATGTGTTAATGTCTGATTCGCCGTTTTTTCACTTTTTTTTTACTTTTTTTTTACATTTTTTTTACTTTTGTTTTACTTTTTTTTTTAACTTAAAAAAAATCTTCTTAACTTTAATTTTAAAGAAGCTATTTCAAAATTTTCTTGTATGTTTCAAATTTATTCAATGCAATATATTTATATTTTATTCAAGAAAATAAACCTTTCTTAAAATAAAATAATTTTCATAATTTTTTTTATTAAGAACCCCATCAGAATTCTACCATTGATGATGGTCTTATAATTTTCTTTTTTTTATCCTTTGGAGAAAACATAAAGAGAAAAATGATTGGAGGAGGCAAATATAATTATCCTAAATCGTTATATTCCTATGTGTTATGTAGTCATATAAAAAGAGATATATTTTTTTTTGGTTTGAAGGTACCAACTAATTCTCGCAACAAGGGGTTGCATTACGAGCAGATCCAAAATGTTTCACATTTAAACCAGATTGTCTAAGTTTCGAAGAGGGTTGGGCAATTTTTCAGAGCATAGCGTTTCCTAGAGAAAACACTACGGGTAAGCAGTTTAATTATTTTTTTTTATCATGTTGATCATAATCAAGGGCTTCGTACTTAGAATGATCACAATTCTGCCTTTTTTGTTTTATAATAATATATGTCCAACTCCAATACGTCTAATTTGTGGACATTCGTTTAATTTCACCATATCTTGATGATGTTATGTAGAATATAAGGTTGCTAAAAAAAAGGAAGAGATGGGTAAAGAGATGATATATCAAACATTGTGGAGGTCTACCGTTGGCCATTAAGGTGTTAGGAGGGTTGTTAGCTGCGCAATACACAATATGCGAGTGGGAAAGGATATATGAGAATATTAGATCTCACATCGTTGGACGGACTAGCTTCAACGATAGATGTATGAGTTCTGTTTACCATGTTTTGCATATGAGCTATGAAGAGCTGCCTATTTTTTGAGGCATTGCTTCCTCTACTTTGCTCATTTTCCAGAACATTATGCAATAAATGTGGAGAGATTGTCCTATTACTGAGCCGCAGAAAGAATACCAAGGCCGATGAAGCGGTGAATTTTGTTAATTGCAGAATTTTATGTATGTTTGTTGCTTTGAGTGAACATACTCATGAATTTATTCGATCATCGACATAGAGCCTTCTTGAAATTGATATTGATATTGTATCAGAGATGTAGATAGCTCATTGGTTTGTTTTTGAGAAACATCATCCAAATTGATTAGGACCTCCAATTTCATTGATACATGCATAAACAGAAGAAAAAAAAGACAAACTTGACATCAAAAACACAAAGTGAAAACATTCCTCACTGTTTAGGTTTTGAGTGGTAACTACACTAAAATTATAATAAGAATAACCAAGCAATCAACGTTGTTGTCAAGTCATAAGCCTAATTTCTTTTCCTTGAGTTTAACAGGCATCTTTGTGAGTTGTTGATCTCTGATGCTCTGCCTCCAATGATGAAGAAGTGCTGATGCCAAATTGCAGATTTTGTGGTCTTTGTGCGTTGTAAGATACGAAAGCCTCTCCAAGATCCGCCTTGTTTCAGGAGCTGTTGAGCTGATGGGGAAACTGATGAGCAAAGCGAGAGTGTCAACGCATATTGAAGTCTCTTCTTTGGCCAAGAGAAGTCCCTTTGCGTTGGCTAACATCTGCAGATCTCTTTGCTATTTCGAAGAGCTCCAATGTTTCTGTTGGGTCCTTCCTCAAGGCTAGAGTGTTTTGAGTTACTTTCAGAGGTGCATGCTTAGAACAAACTTGCAGAAAATGTTTGGCTTATTCAAATTTTGCTTAATCTCTCCTGCTTCATGAGCCAGATGAGACTTAGGGTTTTCAGAAAGTTTCATTGGTAGAGCGGATTGTTTCTTCTTCGACTGTATAAGCTTTGATGCAAAAGACTTGTAATCACCAGTCTTGTTTAAACTTTGTTTAATCTCACACACTTGATGATGCATAGATCTCTGATATTTTGTCTTATTCAGTCCCAAACGGTGAAGAGAAGAGGTCTCCATTGCAGTCGCAATATTCATCATTGTTATCTACGTCAGGTGTTTAGGTTTTTTCTGTGTGATTCTTCGTTGGGTATGGGTTGGATATTGGAAAGAGGTGATTAGGGATTTGATCTCAACTCATAGAAAACAAAGTGCGTGTGAGAATGTGAGAGAGAGAGGCACTCACTGAGTCTGAATCCAAAATTATATAGAGAGAGTTGAGAATAAGGAAAAAGGGAAGTTTCTTAGGTCCCAAGAAATTTTACCAAACGCTTGAGGGTAGATGTGTCCAAACAAATATTTCAACGTTAACAAAATCAGGAAGAAGATCTTTAGACACAAAAGATCTTGTTGTTGCTTCATTAGTTGGGTTAATAATCTAAGCAAACTTAGTAGTAAATTATCTTAAGTTAAGTTAGTTATGCTTCAATTATTGAGTTATTCCCTGTGTATTTCTTTGACTGTTCAAATTTTATCTTTAATTTCATTATCTTACATTACGAGTCCTCGATTGTATGAGTGCATAGAGTATGATTGATTGATAGAGTATCTTTAATTTCTTTGACTGTTAAAATTTTATCTTTAATATCATTATCTTACATTACATATACTATGATTGATGTGTTTCTTGAGGAAGTGGATTATGCAGACAAGATGTTCGATGAATGTCTGAGTGAGACTTGATGTCTATCTTGTTTTCTTCTATTTTGGCTGCAAAGCAAGTTGGATCTTTATATTCTTTTGCTTTCAAAGGTGAAACAGAGCATTCTGTTTAAACATAGCATCCCAACTAATTGAAGTCACTCTAGCATTCTGTTTAAACATAGCATCCCAACTAATTGAAGTCACTCTAGGAAACTATCTTCTTATTCTGCGCAAAATGTGTAAGTTATTTTGTTTATTCAAAAGTCATTTCAAGTAAATTATCTTTATTATTCGGTAATTTTTTGAATAATTATAACAAATGACCAATTTTAGACTAGTATTTGCAAGAATGACCATATACTATTTGAGTAACTGTTCAATTTTTTTTAATACCAATACACCCCTACACTCCTCATCTCATGTCTATCATATCTCTTTCTCTTTCTTCTTTCTCTTTCTTGTTTCTCTTTCTCTTTTCTCTTTCTCTTTTCTCTTTCCTTCATCTGTGTTTTTTCATACCTCTTATGTAAATTTTTTCACTTTTATCTTCTCTATCGTTCATCTCTCTATTTAGTTTCTCTTATAATTTTTTTTTTACATTCATCTTTAAGATTGTATGCTCAAAAAAATATTTTCCAACAATATGAAATCACCATCACAATATCTGCTTATTGGAAAAACAGATCTAAAGTTAATTGGATATGATCAAAGCTGGATAAAATTTCACCTTTGATCTGAATTTTCAATAAAAATTAACATTGATTTGATTTCTTTGTAAGTAAAAACAACTTCGTATTCAATTGCTAGAACAAACAATGATCCTATTAGATTGATGGTAACGTATATAATAGTGTGTATCCATCTGAATTACTCTTATAATTCCATTGTTAGACTGCTAACAATACATATAGAGTGTTATATGTATTTATAGTGCACTAATTACCAAAGTAACACCTGTAACAATCTAGATAATTCATTAATGTTATCAATCTAACATATTTTTTACCTAGTTAATTATAAGGTTAGACGTTAATTTATATGTAACGTGCTAAGTATATTAATAACATCTTTAATCATCTATATAATTCATTATTGTTATCAATCTAACATATTGTTTACCTAGTAAATTATAATGTTAGATGTTAATTTATATGTAATGTGCTGAGTATATTAATAATATCTTTAATCATCTACATAACTCATTATTGTTATCAATCTAACATTATATTTATCATGTAAAACATAATGTTATATCTAAATTTATATGTTTATATATGATATAATAACTGTTAATCTATAACAAAATATGTAACTTGTTACTATAATGTATATATCACGTTTAGGGGAAAAAAATTTATGTGGCTGTGATTTCTTACTCTACAAAATCTCATAGCCACCCTATAAATACACAGTGAAAGATGTCAGACGCTTTTTTGCAAGTTGGGGGAAAATATCAGCGGGGCAATATAGTCTTTACTGCTAATCATGGGCATAATATGTTTTGTTTTAGGTGGGTCCATAGTCATTCTGCTAATTTCTATTCCCATTTGGTTTATTCAGCTAATTGACTCTAATTTTTTCACTCTCCTTTAAAGTTATACCTGCGTACCTGATCTTAATCTAGTATCAATATGATGATGATAAAATCTTTACTATGAATTTCCTATATGGCTTGAAACGGCCATTGGAAAAAGTATGATTTCAAAAACTCGCTGTTAAATGATCAAAAAGTTAAACTGTTGTCTTTGTGCTCATACTTTTAGAGGGTTAATATTTTTATTTCTAAACGTTGAAGATAGCTCTGTTTAGGCATGTAATGCAATTTAGTTTCCATGCTAATTGACGGTTTTGCTTTTGATCGTCTGCTTGTGTTTTCTTTTTCTTTTTAGGATAAAATGGTTAGGAATTGCGGTGGATGACTCAACAGCTTAGCAGCAAATGTTCCAAAGGTAAACTATTTAGCATTCTTGTAAATCTTTCTTTAGTTTCCCATTTCCTTCAAGTTTTTTTATTACTTAACACTCGTGGTGGCTTCAACAGGCCGTTGTGCTTTGTCAAGTGGAGAAATCAAAGGAAGACATGCTGAATCAGGTATACAGTTCTATCAGGTCTCATATCCGTTTTCTAATGTATTATCGTAACGTAATTTCTTCTCCACTTGGCTGGTGGTTAAGTGAGTATATAAGCTGAACAATACTTTCATTTTTAAATAAGAGCAAACCATCCCCGTTGCCAAGTAAAAGAACAATTATTGGGTTCAAACCTAGGGGTGAATTCATTCATTCACCCCCTCTCATTTAGCCAATGAAAATCTGCCATATAATAAAATCACTTAAAGTAACTTACCAAAATAGCACATTTTAAATATATTTTTTTAAATAAGAAAAACTAAAGCCTAATTTGGAAATATTGAACTCAAACATAATATTAAAGTTTATGTAGAATTATTTTTAATAAAAATATATTTTACATAATTATTTGTTTTATTTTCGAAATTTAAAAATAAAAAAAACTAAACCCTAAATTGAAAATAGTGAACCCAAACATAATATTAAATTATTTTTTTAATGGAATAAAACTAAATTCTAATTTAGAAATAGTGAAACCAAGCATAATATTGAAATTTATGTAGAATTAGTTTTAATAAAAAAATATTTTTACATAATTATTTGTTTTATTTTTGGAATTTTAAATAAAGAAAAACTAAAACCTAAATTGAAAATAGTGAACTCAAGCATAATATTAAATTATATATATATATTTAATATATATATATATATTTATATAATTATTTATTTTATTTTCGGAATTTTAAACCTTAATCTCTAAATTCTAATTTTTAAATCCTAAATTCTAATTTTTATACTCTAAATCATAATCTATTAAACCTTTAAAAATTAAAATAAAAACTAAACCCTAAATTCTAATCTTTATATATATTATTTATTATATATATATTATCAAAATATTTGATTGAATATTTAATCTTTTAATTTTAATTTTTTATTTTTCTTTAAAGATAATATTACATGGCAGATTCTAATTGGTTTAAATGAAAGGGGTGAACCCAAGAATTTTCCCAAGTAAAATATCACCAATCAGCCCTTTCATTTTTCTACTTGTAATGGAATAAATGTGGTACAATTTAATGTAGAGGATAAAAAGATTCACAAAGATTGCCTTATATAATCTGGAATTTAATGAAACTGAAATTGGATGTGTATGCTATATGTCCCACTAATTTTTGTTTGACATGTCTTGTGGTTGTGCCTTTCATGTGCTGAAACCTCTTTTGGAGCTCGGTTGATTTATCTTTCCAACAAAAATTTTGGTTCAGGGAAGTGGTTGGAAAGTTGTTGCAAGTTTTGAAGGCAACTTCCCCAACCGTATCAAGCAGCTTCCATTGGATACATATTTTGAGTTGAACAATGTAAAAAGGGTGGTTATCTACCTTTTTTCCTGCCTCAAATTTTATGAGCAAGTAAAAAATTTAGATGAGAGTTTGACAGATTGATTTTACTGCTGTTAAGCTTGTCTGTCAGTTCAATCGTGTGATTACTTCTATTCTATTTCTTTTCTGTCAGTTGAGCTTTGAACTGGTGTAGGATCAGCTTTTCTTGATATTACTTGTTGATAAGAAATAAACTTCCAAGCTTTTCTTCCTATCCATTTTTTCGTTCTTGTTTTTTATTGTTTGCCACTTTAGCCTTGAACAAGTGTAGGATGGATGAGCTTTCATGGTTTTAGTTTGTTATAAAAACCAACTAAAACTTAATTCTTAATCTGTTGTGCAGGGTACTTAATGAAGAAAAGTGCAAAGACAAATGGGTGGAGTAGGCGATGGTTTGTTCTGAATGAAAAAACTGGAAATGTTAGCGTTTATCACAAGGCAAAAGAGAAAGCTGTATGCACTTTAATTGTAACTGTAATGCTAGGAGTGCATTATCACTTTGTTCTCTTTTTTTTTTCTAGAACATCTTGTTATAATTGTTATTGAAGAAATTTGCCTTTGCGTTTACCTTTCTTTAGCTTGGTTATACGGAAAAGCAAGAAGAAAGGAACTTCCGCGGCACTGTAACTTTGGAGGTATCATTCTCTTGCAATACTTACTTTTCGATGGTCGAAGATGTAACTGCAACTAAAAGAGTAGTTTAGGGTTTCATATTTACGTTGCTCTTCCACCTGGTCCTTTCAGCAGAGTGATGATTACTCGTAATTGTGAATCCTACTCTGCAAAATGTTATATTACCATTACTGCTGATGAGAAAACCGGGATGCTCCATAAATAACATTTAGCATTTGCAGTTTTATTGAGGTACACAATACTCAATTGTTTTGTCTCATGAAGCTCTGTTGATCTGCTGCTCAGGAATGCAGTATCGAAGAGATTTCTGATGATGAAGGAGAGAAATCAAAGAGCTCGAAAGATAAGAAATCAAATGGACCTGATTCAAAAGATAAGATAACATGCAGGGTTCCATATAAGACTGTACTTAAAGGTATGTCAAGCGATTATCAAAATTAGCTGTTTGACCGATGAGCCTCTCTATGCTCTCTGATATGAGCAACTTCTAAAAAGCTTGTATGCTGCAGCTCACAATGCGCTGGTTCTCAAGGCCGAGAGCATGGTCGATAAGAATGAATGGATTAATAAGCTGCAAAAGGTCATCCAAGCCCGAGGAGGCCAAGTGGGTGGCGCTTCCATGCGACAAAGTCTTTCTGAAGGATCACTTGTAAGTCATTTCGTTTATTTAAATGTCATTTACAGTAAACTATCTGCTCGTTCAGTAATTTTTTCCACTCTCCTTTAAAGTTAAACCTGCGTACCTGATCTTAATCTAATATCAATATCATGATGATGAAGTCTTTACTATGAATCTCCTGTATGGCTTGAAACGCCCATTGGAGAAAGTATGATTTCAAAAACTCGCTGTTTAATGAGTAAAAAGTAATACTGACGTATCTGTGGTTCGTACTTTTAGAGGGTTAAGTTTTGTTATATCTAAACGTTGAAGATAGCTCTGTTTAGGATAATGACTGTTTTGCGTTGGTCGTCTGCTTGTCTTTTTTTTTTTTAGGATAAAATGGTTAGGAAACCGGCTGACCCAGAAGAGGAATTGCGTTGGATGTCCCAAGAAGTACGGGGTTACGTTGAAGCTGTTCTCAACAGCTTAGCAGCAAATGTTCCAAAGGTAAACTAATTCTTGTAAATCTTCTCTACTTTCCCATAACCATCGAGCTTTTTTATTACTATCATATTACTTAAAGCAGCCCAAGAACCAATGGAGGATCTTCCGGTGAGGATTGGATGAACGCGTTTAACGCTGCTGCTAGTGGAGGGGACTCGTTGAGGAGGTATGGATCTGGTGGTCATAGCCGTCGGTACAGTGATCCAGCTCAGAACGGTGAGGATTCTTCTGGTTCTGGTGGTAGCAACCGTCGTACCACGCCAAACCGGCTCCCACCGGCACCTCCAGGATCATCTAACAGGTATTAGAAGAACCTGTTTGATTTTCAGGATTGTTATCGGAGAATTATAAAAAACACATTCTTTTTGTTTGGATTGGTCCTCATTTCTGGGACTAGTGTTTTCTTGTTTCTTTACTAGTTATAAAAAAGAAACGATTATGGTATGCTTATATGATGAATGATGTACTTGCGTGTTTTGTAGATAGATATTGATAGATACACATCTTTGAGTTTCGTTTCATTTTGGTAAGAATACATCTTACCAAAGTAATAAAACCTAATTTAATAAGAGTACATCTTACCAAAGTAATAAAACCTAATTATCACACAAAGCAAAAAAAAAAAACAGAATCATCTCTCTAAATTTGCTTGTGAAGAACGGTGAAATTAAAATGCGATATTAGAAATTGAGAAGAATATTATCTATCCAAGTGTGAAATTTTTGAGTTTCAATCGAAAATTAATACATGAGTTAGAAAAATTGACTTAGATTTCTTGAGTGTTAATCGCCTAGGAAGAGAGACCAAATCGATGAAGGAATTTTTGGGATAGCTTAAGTTAAATTGAAGAAGAGAGAAATAGATTTAATTGATTTAGAGAAGAAGAATTAAGAAACATTGAATTGAAGAAAATCGAAGAGATTATAAAAACAATGCTGAAGAAGAAGGGAAGAAGAAGTTCTTTTCAGTAGCGCTGAGCATAATATCCGAATCCAAAATATCAAATCGAGCCCGATCCGAAAAAAAACCGAACCCCAACCAAAACTGATAAAATATCAGAACGAATTATGTTTATATACACTAAATATTAATTCTATTTAAACTTGATAATCTAAAATTATAATTATCAAATTAGATATGAGTTATTTTTTACTAGAATGATTGAGAAATCCAAAATAATATAAATATATGAAAGTTTTTAGTTATATTTGTTAAGTTTTGATCAAATTTAATCAAATTTATTTAAATGTAAGCAATTTTATTTTAATTTTATGATTTTTCGGATATCTGAAACCGAACCAAACCTGAATAGAACCAAAGAAAACCTGAACTTAACTTTTAAAATATCGAAATAGGTTTTAAATGTTAAATCCAAAAACCCGAAAATCTGAATAACTCGAACCGAACACTAAAAAAACAGTTGGCCGAAAGCTTTTTCCAGGAGGTGACTATACTTCAATTTTTTCATGTCTCTGTAGAAAGATCTGTGGTTTAAATCCCCCCAAAATAGTATATTTATATTATAAATTTTGCAAAATATATTATCTTAATTATGAAAGATTATATAGAATGGTACCGTTTGAAATTATAGAACGGTACTCCGTTTGAAATAATTCATCATTTTGTACTATTTTAGACTATTCACCATAATTATTGTGAATAAAACCAAGTAAGGTTAGTCTAGTTATTAAACACATAGTAGACACAAAAGGCCTAGATAGATCAACGAAGGAAAAATTCAGAAACCAAATTTGTCTGTCTTCAGTTGATCTAACTGGATAACGTGCATGCTGCACCTTTCGGTTTTGTTAAGTTATTTTGTAGAATGATTTTATTTGAATTTAACATTTATGTGAGTCATTCATTATTAAGAACCTCATCAGAATTCTACCATTAATGAAGAAAAAACAAATAAATAAAGTTATGGGGTTCTTAGATAAAATGTATAAAAAAAATTGGTTGAGAATCTCATGAGGGGTTCTCCCATTGATGATGGTCTTATAATTCTCTTTTTGTTATCCTTTGGATAAAACACAAATGATTGGAGGAAAAAAATATAATTATCCTAAATCGTTATGTTCCTGTGTTATGGAGTCATATAAAAAAGAATATATATATTTTGTTTTGGTTGGAAGGTACTAATTAAGTCTCGCAAAAAAGGAAGAAATGGGTAAAGAGATAATATATCAAACACTGTGGAGGTCTACCGTTGGCCATTAAGGTGTTAGGCGGGTTGTTAACTGCGCAATACACAATATGTGAGTGGGAAATGATAAATGAGAGTATTAGATCTCACATTGTTGGAGGGACTAGCTTCAACGATAGAAATATGAGTTCTGTTTACCATGTTTTGCATATGAGCTATGAAGAGCTGCTTATTTATTTGAGGCATTCATTCCTCTAAATTGCTAATTTCCAGAAGATTATGCAATAAATGTGGAGATATTGTCCTATTACTAGACCGCAGAAAGAATACCGAGGCCGTTACGATGAAGCGGTGAATTTTGTTAATTGCAGAATTTTATGTATGTTTGCTGCTTTGAGTGAACATACTCATGAATTTATTCGATCATTGACATAGAGCCTTCTTGATATTGATATTGATATTGTATCAGAGCTGTAGATAGCTCATTGGTTTGTTTTTGAGAAACATCATCCGAATTAGCACCTCCAATTTCATTGATACATGCATAAACAGAAGAAAAAAAAGACAAACATGACATCAAAAACACAAAATGAAAACATTCCTTACTGTTTAGGTTTTGAGTGGTAATGTGACATTCCAAACATCAGATTTTGGCCCAATTTTTTTTTAAACTTTTTTTTTAAAATCCTAAATTCTAACCCAATTCTTTTTAATACTCATTAAGCCCAAATCCATATATTAATTTTTCTCTAAACCAAAATATCTAAAACCAAACCTAGTGAAACTTAAAAGAAACGAAAAGAAAAACAGCGTAGCCGTAATAGAAAAAAAAAAGAGAGAGAAGAAAAGAGAAGAGAAGAGAAGAAAAGAGAGAGAAGAGAAGAAGAATAGAAGAGAGAAAGGAAGAGAGAGCTCACTTGACCACCGTGGCCACCATAAGGATCCATTGCCACAATGAGCTGCACGTCTTCAGAGGAGGATCCATGGTAACAGGAGCCTCTGGTCTACCACCGTCGCAATTGCTGCTTGCACCGAGATGCTGGAGAAGAAGAGAGTTGAGGGAGAAGACACAGTTCCGAGGTGGGGTTTTGTGAGGAAGATTCCCGTTGCTTCAGAGAGAGTTAAACCGTGGTCTAGGTGCTTCTGGAAATATCTCATTGCAACAAAGCCGTAGGAGAAAACGGCATCGCCATTGCAGTTACGGTCAGGCCACAACGAAGCTTTCTTCCTGCGCAAGAATCATCTGCGTCATTTTGCAACCCAGAAATCTGCTCCGACGCAGCAAATTCAAAGAACTGTGGACGACTCGTTTTAAGTCCGATCAAACTGAATTCTGGTGGAGGGCTTCACAGTACATAGGTCTTTAGTTTCAACGGTGGGATTGAGATTTCAACGGTTGGTTATCGAGTTATGAGCGTGTTTCCGAGGCGGCTCTGAAGTGTTCTTAAGAAGAGGTGCTCTCCAGCTGCAACCGCTTTTGGCCGCTATATTCTCCAAGCGCTATTCCAAGTTCTTTTAAATTAAGGTGAGGACAAGTTTGTGGATTTCTAAGATATATTAGTTGATTTAGTAATGTGTGTATGCTTAGTGTAAGTATTAAACATGATTGATAATTGGTATTTGATAAAAGGTGATTGATATTGGTTGTTGATTGTTTATTGATGATGATGCATAATGAGTAATATTGAAATATGATAATAGGATTGTAAGACATTTAGTTGCTAGTTGGAATAGTAATTATTTGGTTACTGACGGCCTACAACGAAGAACTGAATATTGTGAAGTTGTAGTGATCGATAAATTGTTTGACGGCCTACAGTGAATGACTGAATATTGTGAAGTTGTAGTGATCGAGAAAGGGCTGACGAACCATAGTCAAGCTCTGTTGAGGGTGGTGGCACCGATAACTTGACAAGCCCAGAACGGGTGGTGACAGAGAATGAGTACCATTGACGGAAGTTCTTTGGAAATGTGAAGTAGACTCTTTAGGTTGATTGTTTTGAATGATTGAATTATTGTATTTTTTTAGAAATATTAGGATCATATATATTATATAATATAATTAGTTATCCTAGGTTGATTGTTGTTTGAGTTTGATGCTTATATTATGTATATACATTATTGCTATTTCAAATAATATGTCAAAGAATCGTGTGTGTTCCAAGAGCACACCCTCATTGAATATTATTTACCGAATACTCACCATTTTCTTATTTTTCAGGTGAGACCAAAGTGTAGTACTTATGGCGGTCGTTGTGGTTTTATATCCGGGAGTCATGGGCGCAATTCTGTAATTATTTTAATAAGAATCCTAATTATATTTTCTTTAGTTTTCTTCAAATGTTTAAGGCTTTTCGAGTTCTCGATTTATGTATTTTTAATAAAGGATTTTTGATAATAAATAAATATTTAATAGGTTTGTTATTCTTTTTAAAAGCTGTTAAATGAGTGTAATTTAAGTTAGGTTATATTTGCGAGATTAGAATGTCTCAATTTGGTATCAGAGCGTAAGGTTAGCCAAACCGGATCTGACCCGGGAGCCGTTTTGGGACTTGTTATAATTTTTAATCGGTTTTTAATAAAAAAGAGAATTTAATTTCTGATTTCAAATTTCTTAATTTTTTTAAAAAATTAAATTTCGGATTTCAAGGAAAAATAAAGTTTTGAATTTCGTATTACACAAAAAAAAATTTCTTTTAAGGGTTAGAGAGTAGGGAAGCAACGAACTTGACTAAGTCAGTCTTCTTTTATTCTCTAGGTTGAAGATGAGATCCAAGTGTTCTTTCAAGATGTCAAGACCTTTGTGCAGCGGAAAAAGAAACCAGAAAAAGTCAAATTATCAGAGTCACGCAACAGAAGCGTTGGGATGTCACAATAAAAGTAACCTGCACGACACTCCAATGTATAGTCGATAATCAAGTGGGGGAGAAGCAATCCTTCAATTCGAGGACGAATTCATTTCAAATGGGGGAGTTTATGACATCCCAAACATCAGATTTTGGCCCAATTTTGTTTTTTTAAATTTTTTTTTAAAAAAATCCTAAACACTAACCCAATTCTTTTTAACACTCATTAAACCCAAATCCATATTTTAATTTCTCTCTAAACCAAAATATCTAAACCAAACCTAGTGAAACTAATAAGAAACGAAAAGAAAAACAATGCAGCCGTAATAGAAAAAAAAAGAGAGAAGAGAAGAAAAGAGAGAGAGAAGAGAAGAAGAATAGAAGAGAGAAAGGAAGAGAGAGCTCACGTCGACCACCGTCACCACCATAAGGATCCATTGCCACAATGAGCTGCACGTCTTCAGAGGAGGATCCATGGTCACAGGAGCCTCTGGTCTACCACCGTCGCAATTGCTGCTTGCACCGTCCAAACAATTATTTCAACGTTAACAAAATCAGGAAGAGGATCATTAGACACAAAAAGAGGAATAATCTCGCGTACTCCTTCCACATTAAAGAAATTCTCAAATCTCCTCCTCATAATATTTAATTTGTTTTCGATTTATTTTAAAGCAAGAAAAAGGGAGAAAAGCGGTCAAATACTTGGAGGTCCTTACTAAAGTTTCATATTTACTAACACAACCACGAAGATCCACACCCAGTCTGTCATATCGGGTTGAATCCGAAGAAATCGGGTTTCGGTCAAAATTGTGGTAAGTCAAACCCTAATTTTTTTTAAAAAAACTTCAAATTTCGAAATTGTCCTCTCGTCGTCGTCTTCGTATAGTATTTTCTGGGACAACTACGAGTGATTTGCTGCTGCCTGTCTTGAATCAACGCCTCGCTAAATCAGGTTCGTTCGTCTTCGTCCTCTGATTTCTAATTTCTATCTAGATTACTTTGTAGATTTAAACTCGGTTTTGTGTAGAATCTAAAATATGATTTATATGTTCTCTATTCGGTTGGTAATTACAAAATAGGAGTCATGGATTTAGGAAACGAAAGAGTGTTTAGACATGCTACACCAGAATTGTACTCAGATTCCGAATCGTCGCAGGAGAAAATGGTAGAAGGAGTTTCCGAACCAGAGACGGGTAATAATCAGATAGTGTTGTGGAGGGGAACTGAGGCTGAGGTTGAGGAGGAGGAGAACCAGTCATTGCCACCCTTGAGAATTTTTGTCAAGCCCAGTGAGTATCATAATGCAATAAAGCTGGGAACAAGATGTTATATCCACAAAGCTGTTTCGAAATTGGAGTCTCTAGACCTTGAACCCCATGAGCTGTTATGGTTTACAGAACACCTACAGTTCAAGCACTTTTGGCATATGCATAGGGCCATGCATGAGGACACAACATACAAGATGATGGGAATGTGGTTGCTTCTTCTTCGGACAGCAAACACAAATAAGAAGAGGGAAGCTTGGTTGTAGTGAATGGCGTACCAATTCGCTATTCCCTTAGAGAGCATGCCATTTTGTGTGGATTAAACTGTCTCCCGTACCTAGAGGACTAAGAGAGCATAGGAAGTTTTTCGTTTAAGAATAGATATTTTCAGGAAACCGTCCCCTCCCTTGCTGCTGTTGAGAAAAAGCTAAAGTCAATGCGAGAGCTAGTTAATCCTGATCGGTTGAAGATGTGTGTCGTCTACTTCTTATCCTCTATAATTAGTGGGAAAACGAAAACCGGCAAGGGAGCACCATCTGTTGACCCCTTATTCCTGATGATTGTGGATGATCTCGAGGCTTGTAAAAGGTTTCCTTGGGGTAGGTATTCATTCGATGTAAATATGAAGGAGATTGAGCATACAATGAGGCATTTCAATGGGGTCGTCGAAACAGATGCCTGGACATTTCCAAGCTTTGTTACTCTCTTGGAGGTATGTCACATTATAAAGAATTTGTAACTATGTAATACTATGAGCTTAAATGTAATTTGTTGGGTTTATGTGTAGTTGCTAGCCTTTGAGGCCATCCCATGTCTGAAGAACAAATACAGAGAAGATGTTAGAGGAGCAGAGAGTGATTGTCCCCGGATGTGCAGGCAGAAGTTCCAACCATTCACCCTAAAAGATTTCCTTTTGTCGAAACTCTATGAAACACTGGGTAACACTAGGGTCATCGAGAGTATATTGCAAACATCCGAGGATGAAGTAGTTATGCTTGCTGGAGTCATGGAGAGGAATGAAGAGGAAGATATCGGTGATATCGTTCCTGAAAATTGGACGAGGCGTTTAGTTGAGGAAAAGAAGCCGATATTCTGGAAAGAGATATGCAAGATCGATGTTGATGTCCGAGATAATAAGGAGTGGGTAAACCATCCTGCAGCGGCTGAGAATAATGTGGGGACGGAGAAGGTGGCGCCTCTTGGATTGGTGGAACAGCTTCAGAGCTTGCAGAAGAGTATGTACGCTCAGTTTCTCCGAATCAGTGTCCGAATGGATGGCTTTGATACAAGACTCTGCTCTGTAGAACAATATGTAAAAGAGACAAGAATAAAAAGCGAAGGACCAGGAGATGAGGGAGGAGAAGTTTTTCGAAAATGATGTAGAAGATGAACATGAACAAGGTGGAGAGAAACTTGAAAGTCTGGTGACAACTGAGAAAGCGGGAAACAGAAACAGCCGAAGAAAAAATAGCTGAAGCAGAAGCCGAAGAAGAAGCAGAAGGAGCCGGAGCAGAAGGAGCTGGAGCAGAAGGAAGCGGAGCAGAAGGAGGCCAAGCAGAAGGAGGCGGAGCAGAAGGAGGCAGAGCAGAAAGAGGCGGAGATGAATGAGCCGAAGCTGAAAGAGGTGGAGCAGCTTGTAGCCCGATCTCCGTACTATCCATTGTTTTGGTAATACTTAATATTTCGTGGTAACACTATGTTGTATTACTTGGTATGTGTAGGTAGAACCAGACGGTGCTGACGTTGTGAACGCATAAGTGGGTGCAGGTAAACGGAAACAAGAGCAATCGAAACTAGGGCCAAACACAAGGCAGATACGTTAAGTCTCCTATGACATTTGATATATGTATTTGTATTTGGATTAAACTGTATTATGGTGTGTACTTCTATTTTTATTATTGATTTTGGATTATTGAAAACCAAATATTGGGAAAACTTGGTATTATTGGTGAAACCACGTATAAATGGTATAGCCTAGTTTTATTAGGTGTAACCATCTTAGTATTATTTGGTGTAACCACTTATATATGTGGAATACTAGGCCTAAACAGTTCGGGTTAAAATTATTAGAATAATGTTTGTACATAACATAAGGGAGTACAAAACATTACGAATTGTGCACATACAGAATCCAGAACATAAGGAAGTACAAAAAACAAAAAACATAAGACATAAAACACCAGACACATTCACCAGTTGACCATATCAGGAAAAACCCTAACTACCCGGTACACATATAGGAAGAACCTTCCGCATTCGCGAGTTAAGAAGCAGTAGTCGCAGATGTTTCGTGGTTTATACTCATCATTTCACCAACGCTCTCATCGGTTAATTGTACCGCACGGACAGTGGATAAGAGTATTGGGGCGCGGTAAAAAGCGATGGTGGCTTTCATCGAACATCTCTGGCAACCATATTAGCCAACCAAGATATACTTCTTCAACAAGGTCGCGGGTGCACTTCCTTATTGTTTTCCGGCTTAGTTTGATGAGGTACTCATCATCCTCGGGATGTTCCATAACAAGTTTCATGAACATCATGTAGACATATACTGCACGCGTGTAAACTCTATCCGCCGCATCCTTGATCAGTAGAATCCCTCCAAAATCGTGTCGATGAAAAAAGAGTTGCATACCTCGCATGAAAAGCATGCCTGGATTTCGTGAATCATAGAACTCTCTGAAGACATCAATGATGAGATGGACATTTTGATCCACTGGATGATCCATATTAAAGAGATCAACTTCAGCGTAGAAGCCAGGACCTCTGGTGCAGTCGTTGAACCTATGACAAATCGAGCGAATCCGTATTAGGTCACCAATTGTGTTAGCCGACTTTGCTAGAACCTTTTCCAGTAGTTCGTCTGGTAGGGCTAGTAGGTAGGAGTACTGTGCCATGGATTTATATATGAAAGTGGTCGAGGCCGAGTTTTGTGAAAGTTCTGAAACCCTAAGAGAAAATGATGGATTTTGTAATATAAAAAGAAAATCTGAACCCTAAGAGAGAGGAGGAAGGAAAAAGTGATTTGGGAAAGTAATGAAGAAGTAGAATGGATTTCAGAACTTCTTTGCGAACCTAAATAATAGAAAATGAAGGAAGTGAGTAGTCACGTCGAGTAAACGCGACCATATGAGAGAGAGGAATAACTGCTACTCTCATTAATGCGTTATTGAAAATATACGTATGATTTTTTACTCATATACTGCGATATTTGAACATTTGTCTGGATTACTAAAATGTTGGCATATTACATATTATCAAGTTATCGTCAATTTTTCTGATGAAAATTTTCAACCAACCATAAATAATTTCTCCAAAGATAAATTATAAAATGTCATAAAATTAAACATCAAGGTTCTTAGAAAAAAAAAAGGATTACATATATGAATTGTTCATAAAAAAAAGAGGCTTCATGTGAATTTCGATGACATTCCAGACCTCTTCCTCTTTATCTTCTTCATCTCTTCCTTGGAATAGAAATGTAGAAAATCTCATTTATGTTTAAAAAATCATATAGCCTAAATTTGTATTCAATATTATTAATTAATCATGAGTTATGTCTACAAATTAAATTTAAAAACCCAAACAAAATCAACTGATTATAATCCAGTCATATAGATTTCAACTTATTTGAGATTTGTTATAACCAAAAAAATGACTAATTACTTACCCATTCAGATGTGTCCATGCTTCGAATTTCTCTTTCCACGAATCCGCAATGTATGCACTTCAATCCTATCTCCAGATTCAGAATTAATTCGTGTTCTGGTTTTGTACTACGTGTGTGGGGAGTTTTATCGACTGAGATGTCTTTGTCTTTTTCCTCAAGAAAAAAATATATATAAATTTTCACTCATGATCAAGACATATTTATAAACCATTAAACAGAGAGAATATATTACCTTTGGAAGATTTTGCTTGACTTGATCATTTGATTTGATGAGGAGATGAAATTGTTCCCACAGCTCTGCTTGCTCGATCTCAGAATCGGTTGGCGAAGGTGGCGACTTAGGTTCCACCACACCAAATCTCATTATCAAATGTGGTGGGTTGATGATTAGCAGACCATTCTCATCATATTTTTTTATATCTAATTTCTCCATTTTGTTTATGTATTGTTAGAAACGATGAGACTACTTGAAAATTCTAGAAGTACAATATCTCAAGTGTCTATTTATAGAGTAGGCAATAGTGTTCACTTTTCACGAATTTCAAGTTTTTTGGGGAAGACTACTTGACTACTAAACATTGTTAAATATTTTTAGTGTATAGACAATGTTCTCTGGATATTTGTCTACTCAGAATTTACTCACGTGAGAGGATTTATTTATTGTATAGACGCGTTGCATGGACGAAAAACGAGGAAAGAGAGAACGACGCATTTATTTATCTCTGTAAAAGTGAATAAATAAATATATAATAATAACTGTCTAAAAGATAATTACGCCGCATGTTTAATCGTTGCATTAGTGTTGGTAGTTGTACCAGTCTTACGGCTTTT
Source organism: Eutrema salsugineum (assembly GCF_000478725.1). Lineage (NCBI taxonomy): Eukaryota > Viridiplantae > Streptophyta > Magnoliopsida > Brassicales > Brassicaceae > Eutrema > Eutrema salsugineum. The sequence continues at coordinate 5,842,441 of NW_006256414.1, read as the reverse complement.
AATGCTTTCATTAACTGCCGCAAGACAGGTACAACTATCAACACTGTATTTGATTTTTATCAATACATTAAGTAAATAAATATTTTCGGGTTTATTAGGGGAGATTAAGATGTGACTTTTAACTTCTCCGCATGATAAGACTGAACGGTTGAAGGGTATTTATTATATGAGTCGCACCCTAGGGTTTTCCTTTCTCTTTCTATAATTATAACTCGCTCTCTCTCTCTCACTCATATCTATCTTCTAAATCCTCTTCTCTCTATTTAGTGCTATCGTTTCTCTCTTTATCACTTCAAAATGGCCCCTAAAGGCGTGGATCATGACTCATCTGAGGGAGTTGCTGCGGTTTCCGGCGAGTGGATTCAGTGCAGGGCCAGTGGCGGAAGACATTTACGAATGACAAGCAACGCTGTTGGGCCCCCCTAGTAGTCCATTCGAAGGGGGCATCTTTTTCATCTCTATCCGTTTCCCACCGGAGTACCCTTTCAGGCCACCAATGGTGTCGTGGAAGACGCCGATTCTGTACCCCAACATCGACAAACCCCGCGTCTTCCATCCGCTACTCGTCACCGCTACCTGGAGGGTTGGAACGATGGTGAAGGAACTCCTCCAAACGCTCTATGACATGCTGCTTCACCCTAAGGTGGAGGAAGAGGACAACTACCTCGCAGACGTCGCACGCATGTACGTTTTGGAACCAGAGAGGTTCAAGAAGAAGGTCCGCTTGATGACCGAGTTCATGGCATGTTCAGAATAAAATAATGAATTGTATGTTTTACTATTTTCCGTTGTACAATATTTTATTATTAAAAAATTATGTCTGTAATATATTTATTTACAAAAAAATTATTATTCTATCCACTATATTATCTCAGCCGATACATAAAATATGTAATACTAGGTATCATTTGGTGTAACCACATGTTTTTCCGAATATCGAAAATATGTAATACTCGGTATCATTTGGTGTAACCACATGTTTTCCCGAAAATCAAAAATATGTAATACTCGGTATCATTTGGTGTAACCACATGTTTCCTGAAAATCGAAAATATGTAATACAAATTATCATTTGGTGTAACCACCTGTTTTCTCAAAAATTGAAAATATGTAATACTCGGTATCATTTGGTGTAACAACATGTTTTCCCAAAAATCAAAAATATGTAATACTCGGTATCATTTGGTGTGACCACATGTTTTTCCGAAATCAAAAATATGTAATACTCAGTATCATTTGGTGAAACCACATGTTTTTCGGAAAATTGAGTAAGTCTTGAGTAGAACCATGAATCATAACTACTTGAACAGGTAGATAGTTAAAGAAACCGAGGCCACAGCAAGAACAGATAGAACAACCATGTCCTTAATTTCCTTAAATATCTTAGTTCGTCGCATCTGTTCTAATTCCCTATCCATTTCCTTCAAAACCCAGTCACAAATCACCTCATAAAGGAGAGCATTAGACCTCATTGCCTCAACCATTTCCTCCTTCAGGTTGTTTACCGATTCCTGTAGCTGGGAGATCTCCGTTGAGTGAATCTGGTCCATGGTTCTAGTCCAACCACTCCAGCCTTGCATCTCGGTCAAATCATGCCGAACATCTGCAATCTCTTCTAGCATCGCCTCAGCACACCACTTGAAGAGATGACATCCGGGATTCTACAAGACACAAACAGTATAAATATTTTTGGTACGAAATTAAAAGCAATCAACAGCTGAACTTGCCTTACATATTCCTTATTGCAAGCGAAGAATCTTCTACCTGGATCCAAAATGGTGTGGGAAGTTTTGATGATTAGTTTACGATGACAATAACAGAATCGCGGAATTTGAGAATCTTCGTACAATTCGGGTGGAGGGCTCCCACTTGAAATTTCCGAGTCGGACGACGAGCCGAGACTTGGCATTCTCGCAAAAAATTATTATTTTGCAAAAAAACTGAGTGTTTTGTGTTTTGGTTGTTTAGTGCTTAAACCCAGATATTTTATTGAATTTTGATGTTGAGGGGAAATTCAAATTTGGAAATGTCTGTTTTGGGGGGGGGGGAACTCAAAATTGGAAATGTATGTTTTGGGGGGAAAAACAAATTTTAGTTTCGTGGATAAACCCGGAAAATAATAAATAATTGTAGTGGAGTCTATTTGTTCCACCCAATAAAACACGTGTTCAAGTGAAAACTCATGTCATTAATTGTAACTGGGAATTTAAAACGTAGTTGTGCCTTGTTTTCCAGATATGCACATCGCCCATATAGTTGTACTTTTGGTGGATATACCATATTCACAGTAATACTAAATTTGAAAGAATATATTCCGGTTATACGATTCATTATTGGTTATAAAATCAAATTATCAACTTATTCATCAAACAAAATTTGAGGAAAAATATGATACGTATTCTTTCCATCATTGATGGCCTAAGCTTGACAATGTGACTATAGAAGGAGATTGACACTTAAGTGTTGGGTGTGGTGAGATTCGTATTATTTCTTCATTATTTTTAGTATTTTGAAAGCCTGTTTACTAGTCCTTGATAAGTTTTAGCATGAAAACGACCATATTTTAAAATACTAATTATTATCATGGTGGTATTTTGCCATCTCCAAATTATAAAATCGGTTTAAATTGGTCTATTGGTGGTTAAGGGTTGTTTAACCTCTTCAAAACGACGTCACCTGGAAACGGGTCTCCTTTAATCTTATTTTCTATTATTATAATAGTATTATACCTGACACATAGACATGTGTTCAGGTAAAGAACACCTGTCATAACTCACGTGTGGCTGACATAATTTATTTTATTATGGACACATGTCGTTTATTGTAACTGGGAATTTAAAAAGTAGTTGTGCCTTATTTTCCAGTTATACTCATTGTCCACATAGTTGTACTTTTGTTGGATATACTGCATTCGCAGTAATACTGAATTGGAAAGAATATATTCTGGTTATACGTTTCATAATTGGTTATAAAATCAAATTATCAACTTGTTCATCAACTCGAAAAGAATGATACGTATTCTTTTAATCATTGATGGCCTAAGCTTGACAATGTGACTATAGAAGGAGATTGACACTTAAGTGTCGGGTGTGGTGAGATTCGTATTATTTCTTCATTATTTTTAGTAATTAAAACCTTGTTTACTAATCCCTGATAAGTGTTAGCATGAAAACGACCATATTTTAAAATACTGATTATTATCGTGGTCGTATTTTGCCATCTCCAAATTATGAAATCGTTTAAATTGGTCTATTGGTGGTTAATGGTTGGTTAACTTCTTCAAAACGATGTCATCTGGAAACGGGTCTCTTTTAATCTTATTTTCTATTATTATAATAATATTTTACCTGACACATGATCACTTTTCTCTTCTTCTGACGAACATTCCATCGGGTTTTAACTTTTACACGGCATTCTCTGACCTTAAAGTACTACTTTCACTTTTCTTTTTTTTCACAACTTTTTCGCTCTTGCTTCTCCTCCCAGCTCACAATTATTTGTGTTCGACAGAACAACAAATGTCCATACTAAACATTATAACTAGATCGTAGTTATACCAAGTTTTCCTGACCAAAACTAAACATTTACATTGTTGATACACTTAAAAGCAACACATCATTTTATTTTATTTTTTAGCATTATTTACAAATTGTCTAATAGAAAATAAATAGTCTAAGTAACAACAAACACTTCGATTTTCTATTGAACTTCTGAGAACATCGATTTGAAAGAGAGAACAATAGATATGCCACTCATTCGCGAAGAACAGTGATAGTATCATTTGGCCACTCCTTTGCGAACCTCGTAATAATTTGACTGAATTTTGCCGTCTGCATTGTCCAGTAGCAAGTATCGCACATATTGGTAGGTTCCTCCATGGATCCGTATATAACAAGACAACTGTGGGGTAAGTCCATGTTTCCGCAGTGCAAGTTACAAGCTTTGTGAAAAACCAAAGTAACATTTTCTTCAAACACTTGTAGAGGGTTAGCGTTGAAACCCCTCAAGCTTGAATGTTCCATTGTTTGAAGCATTTGTACTGCCTCCGCCCGGGTAATATCTGTCACAGATGTTAAGCTCACTTCGCATCTGGACATGATGAGGACAAGCATTTTATGGCAGTATTTAACCATAGAGCATCCCGCTTCTGCTGATTCCTTAATCATAGCCATCCCTGCCTCGATATTACGGTCACAGAAAATAATTGAAAGACCTCTTTCAAATAAAGTCGTTGGATTACTTGCTACCAAACATCTGTCCTTCAACATTCTCATCCATGCCATATCAAAGACCCAAAGTGTGGGCACGCTTAACAGATCCATGCTCCATAAGAAGATTGGATCCTTGGAGATTTCGTTAAAATCCTTAGGGGCCACTTTAGCAGAACAGTAATCTCGTATGCAATTACTGATTATCTTCTTTAGTATTTTGGTTTTCATCTCGATGGGCAAATCATAAATCCCTACTTGCTTTGCCATAGGAGATGAAATGTGTTTCTGATACTTCTTGGGTCTATGTTAAATAAAAGAAGGCACAACTCCTTAAAAACTCTTGCAGTCGCTGTTGGAAAACGAAACGACACGTCATTTGTATTTCTTTGTTGCATTTTTTTATTTCTTTGTTTCTTTTTTTTTTCAAAAATCGTAAAACATCACATTTCCAAATTATAGGAGTTCAGAGTAATCCCGAGGAGTACAGTGGGCATTTCCAAATTATAGGAAAACAATAGTCGACTGTAGTTGTACCAAGTAATCCCGAGTAAAACATCACATCTCCAATTATAGGAGTTCAGAGTAACTAAACCACGTTATCACCTGCAGTACTTTCAGAGGCACCTGCAGTACTTTCAGAGGCATCTGCAGCATTTTCAGCTCCAGTATTTTGACCTGCAGTAAAATAGGAATAAATTCCAAAAGATTCAGGGCGACGCTTATTACTCATCTTCACTTTCTCAGACTCCGGTCGACGCTCTCCAACGGATGGATGCCTTTTCTGCTGTTTTGCCCCCCTTTTTTTCTCATGTTCCGGGGGAAAGCACTAAATTTCTTTATATCATCGGGAACAACCCAGTGTGACTTGTGTGAGACTGGATAGATGGTTCTGTTATAAGCAAAAGGCCACTGCTCGGTTAAATAATACTTTGAACACAAGTCCTCTACGTATATATCCTCTTCTCTGTCTGGCCGCTTCATGTAATTCTCAAGTGCGACTAAGGCATGCACACAAGGATACTTGTCTATATCAAACCACTTGCACGAGCAAGTTTTACTTTTCAAGTTCAACATGTAATTCATCCCATCGCTTCCGATTACACTGTATTCAATCTGACTGATGTTTAACTCGGTGACACTTAGCCTATTCCCTTCAACACATCTACTGTGAAATATATTCTCAACAAAAGCCACCAGTTTACGTCCTGGTGGCGTAGAAGCAGCCTCGTTCTTATGCTTGTTAAACCACTCACACAACTTCGCAACAATCTTATCCACCATAGGTAATAAGCATAGCCTCCTTGCATCCTTAGATATACTATTCAAGGACTCCACAACGTTACTAGTCTCTAGGTTGTACCTATCTCCTGGAAAATAGCACCTGGCCCATTTCCATATTTCTACACCCCTTTCTAGATACTTTAATGCCATCCTCGTATAATGATCAAGAAACTCGACCTTTGTATACTGTCTTGGGCACTCCATGAATGTCTCTGCAACTATTTCTCTATCCCTTGAAACTTGCAATTTCACATTCTGGCTCAGATGCCAGATGCAATACGCATGTTTAGCTCCGGGTAAACCTCAGCTACTGCATTGATGAGGCTTACATTTCTGTCAAAAACAATAACCAATTCAGAACTATCGGGTATAACAGTTTTCAACTCCCTGAAAAACCAGCCATAACTGTCATTTTTTTCTGCATCAATTACTCCAAAAGCAATCGGATAATGGTGACGATTACCATCCTGACAAGCAGAAAAGACTAGCTGACAACCCATTCCGGCTTTCAAAAAAGTTGCATCAACAATTACCACTTTCCTCATTGCTGCAAACCCGTCAATGCAAGCTCCCAAAGTGACAAATAAGAACTTGAATCTTCGTTGTCCGTCCAGTAACACATTGTGTTTTGTACCTGGATTCACCTGCTCTAGCATGTACAAATACGAGTACAGATCTCTATAGCTGTCTTCAGAATAACCACGAATCAGAGATTTAGCTTTCTGTATTCCTCTCCATGCGGTAGAATATGACACACTCATAGAAGCATTATCTTTAACCATAACCATGACATCGTGAGGAGTTGGTGTATCTAATCGACCTGGATACGTTTCCTTAACAATAGATGCTACTAATCCTGGTGTTCCTTTCCTTTGTTTGCTGTTTGTACTCGCACTGGCCCGAGAACAACTATGCATCTTCCGGTATACTATATCAGAAAAACAGGGTGTATTCGCATTCTTCCAAGCTCGTAAATACCAATTACACCCTGTTTCACCGCATTTCACCACGTATCGCTTCTTATCTGAATTCTTTTATATTCAGACCAAAACAATTCTGATGTGAAGCTCTATACAATAAATCTATCAAATCTTGTTTACATGCAAATCGTTGCCCTATCTCAGATTCATACCATCATCCCATTCAAAATGTTGTGTTTCTACTTCAGCACGGGGACCATCATCAAAATCAAACCGTCTGTATTCTCCCTCCTCGTTATCCAACTTTGCTTTATCATCATCTACTCCATTGTCACGTGATACATCATCACCACTTTCTCCATTGTCACGTGTTACATCATCACCATCTTTTCTCTCGTCAACATTATCATCATCAGCTTCCTCTATCACCGGGACATTCTGTTGATGTTGTTCTGCTGAACAGTTGCCTGTGTAAATAGCAAATACACCATTATTTAATCCACCATTACTTAAACGCAACCCCCCGTAATTGATATCAATTGAACTTACCCTCTCAAAGTTTGTAATCATTATCACCTGAACACATACACCATAATCAACTGCATAAAAATTGGATTTTCCAGTTGTACGCAAGTGATACCATGTTTCCACTTGTTTCCAGTTGTAAGCAAGTGATACCAATTGTTACTCTCTCTCATCGTCTCACTCCCAGAAAATACTCTAATCTAACTCCCATTTACTGCTGTATAACATCTAAACCTACAATCCACTAAATACCCATCCGATTAGCAACCAATCGCCATTTCCATAGTCTACAATTCCCTATTCAATAATCGAATTTAATCCCCAATAGTGGTTCTATGGCAACGACTTCCCAAAATCAAAACGAGGTAATATAATTCAACCACAGAAATGTCAATTACCTCGATTAGCTTTCAATGTCGGATCAGTGCAGCAAAATGTCAAGAAGGACTCGACGATCTCTCGTTCTCTCTGTCGGGATCGCTGGGAGAGGAAGCTGGTCAAAGATGGTCCACAAAACCCTGTTCCTGATCTCTTCCTGATTGGATAAATTTTTGGCGCCTAATATTCGTCTTCACCCTCCTGATTGGCTAGTTGTGCTTATATCTTATTGGTTGAAATTTAGTAAACCGCTTTTCATTGGTTCATCAATGCTTAATTATCATTGGCTGAATTTCTATTTCTAATTTTCTTCCATAGAAAATTACAAAAAGTACTTCGACATTTCCAAACTCATTAAAAAGTGAGAGACCTGCGAGGGGTACGAGAGAATGAAGAGATATACATCTGAATAAATAATTCTTCAAAAGAGTGTTTCAGGTTATTTCTCACACAAAAGATCTTGTTGTTGCTTCATTAACTGCGTTAATAATCTAAGCAAACTTAGTAGTAAATCATCTTAAGTGGAGTTAGTTATGCCTCAATTATTGAGTTATTTGCTGTGTATTTCTTTTACTGTTAAAAATTTGTCTTTAATTTCATTATCTTACATTACGATTGTATGAGTGCATAGAGTATAATTGATTGATAGAGTATCTTTAATTTCTTTGACTGTTAAAATTTTATCTTTAATTTCATTATATTACATTACATATACTATGATTGATGTGTTCTTGAGGAAGTGGATTATGCAGACAAGATGTTCAATGAAATGTCTGAGGGAGACTTAATGTCTATCTTCTTTTCTTCTATTTTGGCTGCAAAGCAAGTTGGATCTTTATATTCTTTTGCTTTCAAAGGTGAAACAAAGCATTCTGTTTAAACATAGCATCCCAACTAATTGAAGTCACTCTAGTAAACTATCTTCTTATACTGCGCAAAAAGTGTAAGTCATTTCGTTTATTTAAAAGTCATTTACAGTAAACTATCTGCTCGTTCAGTAATTTTTTCCACTCTCCTTTAAAGTTAAACCTGCGTACCTGATCTTAATCTAATATTAATATCATGATGATAAAGTCTTTACTATGAATTTCCTATATGGCTTGAAACGGCCATTGGAGAAAGTATGATTTAAAAAACTCGCTGTTAAATGATCAAAAAGTTAAACTGTTGTCTTTGTACTCATACTTTTAAAGGGTTAAGATTTGTTATTTCTAAACGTTGAAGATAGCTCTGTTTATGCATGTAATGCAGTTTAGTTTCCATGGTAATTGACGGTTTTGCTTTTGATCGTCTGCTTGTCTTTTCTTTTTCTTTTTAGAATAAAATGGTTAGGAATTGCGGTGGATGTCTCAACAGCTTAGCAACAAAAGTTCCAAAGGTAAACTGTTTAGCATTCTTGTAAATGTTTCTTTAGTTTCCCATCTCATTCAAGCTTTTTTATTACTTAACCCTCGTGGTGGCTTCAACAGGCCGTTGTTCTTTGTCAAGTGGAGAAATCAAAGGAAGACATGCTGAATCAGTTATACAGTTTTATCAGGTCTCATATCCATTTTCTAATGTATATTTGTTACTCATTTAATTAATACGGCTCTGGCGTGGTGCTTATTTGTCTCTCTCTCTCTCTCTTGGATTAATCTGCAGTGCGATAGGTACTGAGAAGATTGAATCGTTGATTCAAGAGGATCAGAACGTGAAAAGACAAATACACCTTGACCAGAAACAGTCCTCTCTTCTTTCAAAGCTCACTAGACAGCTTAGCATTCACGATAACTGAGCAGCTGCTGCTTCAAGCTGGTCTGACAGTGGCACTGGTATGTATACACACACATCTACCCTGTCGATATTGTGATAATATGTAAGAAGCAAAACCGATTTCATTTTCTTGTTGCGTTATTTGCAGAAAACAGTTGTTACCGATACGATCGCAACTCTCTTTGATCTAATCGCTCTCACTTCTCCTCCTCTCTCTCTCACTCTTTGTGTTTGCGGAAAAACTAGATCAACACGAGGCAAGTATAGAGTTCCCCAAAATCTTTGGGTACATCTCTCTTCAGGAACGGAACCTGGATAATTCATGTACAGAGAATTCTTGAAAAGTTTGTTACAACAGATAATATCAGAGAAAGTCAAAAGGAAGAAGAAGACTCGAACGTTAGAATTTGTTGAGCTACCTCTTTTTCCTTAAAACGACCTCGTCTAATGAGTCTGGGCCAACACCAAATCATTGAAGCCCAATAGCTCTCCAAGTCTGCGACTCTGATACTTGGACCTAAGCCCACCTTAACTCAAACCTGGTTAACACCAAACCAGCTAGATTTGATCGAACCGACCTAAATCACGAACCAGATCCTCACAAATCTACACCTTGGTTCTGATTTCCTTTGGTCTTTAACGGTCGAATCTTGAGAAAATTTCGTTCCTGGCAGTACAAATCTTCACTTCCTCGACAATTTGTATCTTACCGCGAGTTTCATTCAAACCTAAACCTCATACTTTGCAATCTCCTGGTCACCAGAGATAGAATGAACTTGAATCTGCATTACCAGAATCACCTTCAAGTCTCCACCGGACTTGAACTCTCGTCATCTCCAGACCTCCTGGAAATGACGCACTCACCGCCAAGATCAGGCGGTGACATTCAGAGCTTCCAAACACCTTCCGAAAGAACTACCAGGCAGAATTTTGGTTAACATATCTGCTGGGTTCTTCGATGTATGAATCTTCAAAACACTTACATCACCTTGAGCAATAATATCACTGATGAAGTGATATTTTGTCGCAACATGCTTTGTCCTCTGACTAAACATGTGATTCTTCACCAAAGAAATCGTACTTTGCAAGTCACAATGAACCTCAACAGCTCCCTGGATGAAACCCATTTCCTCGCAAATTCCCTTTAGCCACAACGCCTCCTTAACTGCCTCTGACAATGACATGTACTCTGCCTCGGTGGTTGACAAAGGCAACAACCTTCTACAAACACGATCTCCAACTCGCAGTATTTCCACTAACCGTAAAAACATACCCGGAAATGGATCTGCATCTGTCTAAGTCCCCTGCCTAATTTGAGTTGCAGTAGCCTATAACTTTGAAATCTGACCTTTTTGTGAAAGTTAAACACAGATTTGGAGCCTCCTTGATGTACCTCATTATCCACTGAACTGCTCTCCAGTGACTTTTACCTGGATTTCCCATGAACTGGCTCACCAAACCCACTGAGTAAGCTAGATCAGGTCTCGATCCCACCATGGTGTACATCAGACTACCAACTGCGCTTGCGTATGGAATCTGATCCATCTCACCAGCTTGATCCAACATCACTTACTCTGTAAGACTTTGGAGTTTGAACTGTGGACCCATTGGAGTAGACAATGGCTTACAATCCCACATTTCAAACGTCTTCAACACTTGATTCAAGTACCCTTTCTGAGATAAGACCAAAACTCCTTTGGATATGTTTCTGAATATAACCATCCCTAGTATCCTTCTTGCTGGCCCCAAGTCCTTCATCTCAAACTCTTTGCTGAGAGAATCTTTTAGTTTGTTTACAACACTTCCATCATTTGATGCTATTAACATGTCGTCCACATATAGCAGAAAATAGACCATGTCTTCAACTGTTGAGCCCCTAAGATACACACATAGATCATACTCACTCTTCTTGTACTTATTCTTGATCATTAATGTGTCAAACCTGTAGTTCCATTCTCTCGGTGACTGTTTTAAACCATAGAGCGACTTCTTCAACGAACAGACTCTGTCCTCAAATCCTTTCTGAACATAGCCCTCCGGTTGACTCATATAGATTTTCTCCTGCAGCACACCATGTAGGAAAACCGTCTTTATGTCAAGCTGCTCAAGTTCCATGTCTTGATGAGACACCATTGACAAAATGAGCCTGATCGAGACATGCTTCATAAACGGAGCAAAAACCTAATTGTAATCTATACCTTCGACTTGTGCATAGCCCTTTGCAATATGTATTGCTTTGTATCTAGGCTTCTCCACTCCTGGTATACCTGGTTTCAGCTTGTAAATCCATTTGCAACCTATAACCTTCTGTTTCTCTGGTTTGTCAGAAAAATCCCAAGTGTGATTTATGCTTAACGAGTCCATCTCCTCGTCCATAGCTGAATCCCATAAATCACTCATATTTACTGTGTCTGATGCAGTCAAAGCATACACCACGAAGTTAGCTCCTTCGTATCTAGATGGTGGTTTTATTTCCTTTCTCACCCGATCTCTAGCCAACACATAGTTGTCTAGATTTCCTGCAGTAACAGCTCCTGTATCTTCAGAACCATTGTTATCATCATCTTCTGATGTACCTGACTCTTACCCTGTCACTTCATAGTCTGGATCAGCTCCATTTTGATTTGAAACCTCCCCTGAAGTTACAACATCTGTTGATTCTCCAGCCGATTTATTTTCCGAAGATGAGACTCTCACTACATGAGTAGCTTCTTGCTCCATCTGATTTCCCTTTTCTAAGTTCAAATCTTTGAATAACCTCTCTTCATGGAATACCACGTCTTTACTGATGGTAATCTTTTGTTCTTCTAGTAACCAAACTCGATATCCTTTTGTTCCCTGAACATATCCAACAAATATGCCTATGCGAGCTCTTGGACTGATCTTCTCCTGCACTGTATGAACATACGCCATACAGCCAAAACATTTTAGGTGACCATACTCCGGCTTTTCACCAGTCCACAACACTTCCAGAACCTCAAACCCAATAGACGCCGCTGGAGATATGTTGATGATGTAGACTGCAGTAGATGCTGCCTCAGCCAAAAACTCGCCCTTTAAACCCATCTCTTGGAGCATGCTTCTTACTCTATCCATTATAGTTCAGTTCATTCTCTCGGAGATACCATTTTGCTGTAGCGTGTAGGGACAAGTCTTGTGTCTTTTAACCCCGGTTTCTCTGCACAACTCATCAAACTGCCTATTGCAGAATTTAGTCCATTGTCGGTCCTTAAACACTTTAGCTTCTTTCCTGTTTGGTTTTCTACCAGAGTCTTCCAATCAGCAAACTTTTGAAAGGCCTCATTCTTTGTCTTAAGAAAGTAGATCCAGACTTTCTTGGAGAAATCATCTATGAACGTCATGAAGTATTAGTTCCCAGATAGAATCGGTGTAACTGTCGATGAGCCCCACAGATCCGAGTGAACATAGTCCAGAATCTCCTTTGTAGTGGGTTTGATCTTCGGGAAGCTTTGCTTGTGGGATTTACCCATCGTAAATGCTTCACAGAATCCCAACTTCGATACCTATTCCTTCTTCAGATAGCCCTTTCTCACTAAAGTATCCATAGACGACTGTCCTATATGAGCCAATCTTGAATGCCATTTCTTTGTTAAGTCTTTTGTGGCTTTAACAATATTTGTCTCTGGCCTCCTGATTCTTCCTTGAAGATAGTATAGACCTTGCTCATACTGCCCCGTTAACACCTTCTGATCCCCTTTGTAGAATACCACCTCAAAGTCTCCACTTGAGTACTTACACCCTGACTGTTCTAGTTGACCATACGAGATAAGATTTCTTCCCATCTGAGGCATGTATCTCACCTTGCTTAACGTAATAACAGTACCATCTGAATTCTTTACATTTCCCATACCTTTAACCATATAGTGCGTATTGTTACCCATAAGCACCTTACTTCCTTCACATTCCACAAAGTATGATAGTAACTCCTTCTCGGAGTGATGTGGAATGTGCAACCTGAGTCTTAAACCCATTCATCCTTCGAGTCATGTAAACTGGCCATCAAAGCTATCGGTTCTTGCAGATTTGTGGCAAGGTTAGCGGAATTTGGGTTCTTGTTCCGTTTGGGACAATCTTTCTTCCAGTGATTCTCATCACCACAAATCCAGCAGGCTTTGGGTCCAAACTTGCTTTTCCCTTTGGACTTCTTTTTCCCTTTACCCTTATTCTGCTTGTTGCTGTTCTTGTGATCTTGCTTCGGTTCTGCTTTCCTCTTTGAATCAACATATAGCCCTTCTTCATTTCCCTTTGACCTTGTTAACTGACCCTTCTGTCTTAGCACAGCTTCTTTTTCATAAGCCAAAGCAACTACGTCCTTAACTGTTAAGAACTGCTTTCCCGTTCCATATTTGAGAGTATGAACCAATGGTTCATATGCTGTGGGAAGGCTTGTTAGAAGTTGTATTGCTTGATCATCATCACTTATGGTGATCTTAAAGCTTCAGAGGCCCTGAATCAGCTTCAAGAATTTGTCGTCATATTCTTCCTTAGACTTGCTCTCATCCATCTTGAAACTGGCAAAACTTTGCTTAAGATAAATCCGATTTGGTAATGACTTAGTCTGATAGTCTGCTTCCAAATCCTTTCACATGCCTAAAGTTGTAGACTCATGCATTATCTTTCTCAGAATCTGATCCGTCAAACAAGTTCCCAAAAGATTTCTCACCCGCAGATCCTTCTCAGCTGCTTTCGGATCAACTTTCGGGTTAACAACAGTTCCCTGTTCATCCGTAACCATTGCTGACTTAGAGTGCTCTTCTAACCCCGATCCCAAACCTTAAATTTCTAGTTGTCCTAGCATTCTGTATTTCCATATACCGAAATCCCATTTACCATCGAATTTCTCTATTTTGAATCTTCCCTGTGTTGGTTCCATGGTTGATTTAAGAATTGACCAAGTATCACCTGCAAAAAAAGTTTACAATACAAGAACAGACCAAACCAGCAACAGATCCAAGCAAAATATCTCTCGCAATCAATATTTCAGATACGCAATACCGATTCAAGATAGATTCCACAGTATAAGATTTCGATGGGCTTTAGAACAATAGTTGGGATAACTACGAAGAAAAGGTTTTGAGAAACTTCCCTGAGTTCTTGGTTTGAACTCGTAGATTTCAATCTCACGATGAGATCACCTTTTTCTTCACTGTTGGTCAGTGAAGCTCGCGAACGTCTCCTCCTTCGATCCTTGAAACTCCGATTTGATCCTCGAGTCGCCTTTGTATCCTTGAGACTTGAGTGTGTCCAAACCTAACGCTCTGATACCACTCGTTACCGATATGATAGCAACTCTCTTTGATCTAATCACTTTCACTTCTCGTACTCTCTCTCTCACTCTTTGTGAATGCAGAAAAACTAGATCAACACGAGGCAAGTATAGAGTTCCCCAGAAACCTTGGGTACATCACTCTTCAGAAACGGAACCTGCATAATCCACTATCTGAGCTTGTACAGAGAATTCTTGAAGAGTTTGTTACAACAGATAAGATCATAGAAAGTCAAAAGGAAGAAGAAGACTCGAACGTTAGAGTTTGTTGAGCTTCCTCTTTCACCTTAAAACGACCTCGTCTAATGAGTCTGGGCCAACACCAAATCACCGAAGCCCAATAGCTCTCCAAGTCTGCGACTCTGATACTTGGACCTAAGCCCACCTTAACTCAGACCTGGTTAACACCAAACCAGCTAGATTCGATAGAACCGACCTAAATCATGAACCAGATCCTCACAGCAGCGCAAGAACCAATGGAGGATCTTCTAGTGAGGATTGGATGAACGCGTTTAACGCTGCTGCTAGTGGAGGGGACTCGTTGAGGAGGTATGGATCTGGTGGTCATAGCCGGCAGTACAATGATCCATCTTAGAATGGTGAGGATTCCTCTGGTTCTGGTGGTAGCAACTGTCGTACCACGCCAAACTGGCTCCCATCGGCACCGCCAGGATCATCTTACAGGTATTAGAAGAGCCTGTTTGATTTTCAGGGTTGTTATTGGAGAATTATAATAATATGAGAGAGAGCTTAGTGGAATGAGAAGAAGAAGTTTTTGATTATCTTCAATTGATCGATCACTCTCCTTAACGTGAAGTACATATTTATAGTAACAAAGTTACCGACTTACTCATGTCGGTAAAAGTAAACTTCAAGTAGAAGTAATTATTAAACAATTCAAATGGATAATTACTATCTAACACTTTCTTTTAATTATCCATCATCGTTAATGTATTACGTACTACCTTGTTAAAAACCTTATTATGAAAAAACCCAATAGGATAAAAACCATGACAAGGGAAAAAGAGTATAGTAACGTAATCTTCCTCTAAAATGATGGAATAACGTTCTCTTCATAAATCTCGCAAATGACGCATTGCGATATTTTGAATATGCTTTCTGAATACTGTAGTAGGAAGCGCCTTTGTAAAGAGGTCCGCCGCATTTTCACATAAAATATATTGGATATCGACTTCTTGATTCTTCTCGAGCTCTTGCGTATAAGAGAAAAACCTTGGAGGAATATATTTCGTTCTGTCACTCTTAATATAGCCTTCTTTTAGTTGAGTGACACATGCAGCATTATCTTCAAATATTTTTGTTGGTTCCGTATCGATGACTATTCCACTTGCACCTTGTATATGTTGAGTCATGGATCTGAGCCATATGCATTCTCTACATGCTTCATGAAGAGCAATGATTTCCGCATAATTTGAAGAAGTGGCGACCAAAGTCTGTTTTTGAGAACGACATGAGATCGCCGTTCCACCAATTGTGAAAACATATCCAGTTTGCGATCGAGCTTTAAGCGGATCTGATAAATATCCTGCATCTGCAAAACCAACTAGACCAACTTTGGGGTTTCTATGATAAAATAAACCCAGATCAATCGTACCTTGGAGATAACAAAAAATATGTTTTATCCCATTCCAATGTCTACGCGTAGGAGATGAGCTGTATCTTGCAAGTAGATTAGTAGCAAAAGCTATATCTGGTCGAGTACAATTTGCAAGATACATAAGCCCACTGATAGCGCTCATATAAGGTACTTCAGGACCTAATACATTTTCGCTATCTTCACAAGGTCGAAATGGATCCTTGTTAATATCAAGTGATCTATTGACCATTGGAGTACTCAAAGGAGTTGCTTTATCCATTTTAAAGCGTTTTAACACCTTGTAATTTGATTGATGCACAAATATTCCGTCTTGGAAATGCTCAATCTGGAGCCCTAGACAAAATTTTGTCTTTCCAAGATCTTTTATTTCGAACTCTTCTTTCATGTGAGTTCTTGCATCATCAATCTCCTTTTGAGTTCCAATTATGTTCAGGTCATCAATATATACAGCAATGATCACAAATCCAGACGAGGATTTCTTAATAAATACGCAAGGGCATATCGCATTGTTGATGTATCCTTTACTCAACAAATATTCACTTAAGCGATTATACCACATGCGTCCAGACTGTTTTAATCCGTAAAGTGATCGCTGTAATTTGACCGAACATATGTCTTTAGATGCTTCAGACATCTTTGATCCTTCTGGGATCTTTACTCCCTCTGGAATTTTCATGTATATTTCACTATCAAGTGATCTATATAGATATGCAGTCACAACATCCATAAGGTATATGTCTAGATTTTTAGATGCTGTTAGGCTCATTAAGTACCTGAATGTGATTGCATCCATGACCGGGGAATATGTATCTTCATAATCAATTCCCGGTCTTTGAGAAAAACCTTGTGCCACAAGTCGGGCTTTATATCGTGTGACCTCGTTTTTCTCATTTCCTTTTCTCACAAAGACCCATTTGCACCCGACTGGCATTACATCTTTAGTTAGGTCCAAAGACATTTCTTTTATTCAGGGAGATTAATTCATTTCTCATGGCCATTTGCCATTTCTCCCAGTCAGGTCTTTTCTGGCATTCTGACACGGACCTTGGGTCTGGATCATCGTTTTCATTTTCAATTTCTTTGGATACCGAAAAGGAGAATATTCCATTTATATCATTTATCTCGTTTCTAGCCCATAATGTCCCACTTTGGGCGAAGTTAATGGAAATCTCACACTTTTCAGTATCATGTTCGTCTTCTGGACGAACTTCTTTTACTGGTTCTTCTGGAACCTCTTCATGTATGTCTTCAGGACATATATCTCTATGTGGTTCTTCTCGAACTTTTTAACCAATGTCTTCAAGACATTTTCCTTTATTTGGTTCTTCTGGAACATTGTCTCCCAATTTCTTTTTCTTTCGAGGATTTTTATCCTTCGAGCCCATCGGTCTCCCGCGCTTTAATTGAGCCCGCGGTTCATTTGCTTTATTCCCATCAATAACTAGTTCCGGAACATTTATTTTTGATGGAGCATTAGCAGCGGGGATATATGATTTTGTCACTCTTCTCGTATTTGTGAACGCATCAGGTAACTGGTTTGCCAACCTTTGTAAATGTATGATTTTCTGAACTTCCATTTCGCGTTGATGGGTAGTGGGATCGAGATAAGCCAAAGTTTGTGTACACCATGTGATATCTTTTGGTGATTCTCTTTATCCTCCCCCCAATGCTGGGAATTCATTTTCATCAAAGTGGCAATCGGCAAAACGTGCCGTAAACATATCTCCAGTTACCGGTTCAAGATATCTAATTATACTTGGTGACGTATAACCGATATATATTCCCAATCTCCTTTGTGGCCCTATTTTTGTTCTTTGCGGTGGGGCTATTGGGACATAGACCGCACATCCAAATATACGGAGATGGGATACATTTGGCTCCTTGCCAGATGTTAACTGTATTGGGGAATATTCATTATATGCACTTGGCCTCATCTAAACCAATGCCCCAGCATGCAATATAGCATGTCCCCATACAGTAATTGGGAGTTTTGTTCTCAATATTAACGGTCTTGCTATCAATTGCAACCGTTTTATTAAAGACTCAGCCATGCTATTTTGTGTATGAACATGTGGAACCGGATGTTCAACATCGATTCCTAATGACATACAATAGTCATTAAAAGCTGCTGAAGTGAATTCACCAGCGTTGTCAAGCCTGACTTTCTTTATGGCATAATCAGAGAATTGCGCTTTCAACCTGATTATTTGGGCAATGAATTTTGCGAAAGCCATATTTCTTGTGGTCAATAAACACACATGTGACCATCTGGTAGATGCGTCAATTAATACCATGAAATAACTAAATGGCCCGCACGGTGGGTGAATCGGCCCACATATATCACCATGTATTCTCTCTAAGAATACAGGAGATTCATTCCCAACTTTGACTGGTGAGGGCCTAGTTATGAGTTTTCCTTGAGAACATGCCTGACATGAAAACTCTCCCGATTGAAAAATCTTTTGGTTTTTCAATGGGTGGCCATTCGAATTTTGTACAATCCTTCGCATCATGACTGATCCAGGATGGCCAAGTCTTTCATGCCATACTCTAAATGTACTAGTAAACCCCGGGTTTACTGTAACATAGGATTTAGTCATATTTATTTTTGTGCAATATAACCCAGAGACATCATTGGTAATTCTTCCAATACGTGTTTCCTCTCAGATATAATGCAAAGATATTCAATGCCATTCTTATTTGTACTTGCTATATGATATCCATTTCCTCGGATATCTTTAAAACTTAGCAAGTTTCTACTGGATTCGGGGGAATGTAATGCATCATTTATTTCAAAATTTGTCCCCCTTGGCATTGAAAAATTAGCTCTTCCGAAACCAATTATAATATTTGCATTTCCAGATATGGTACCCACGCTTCCGGCGGAGTCTTTTATTTTGAGACAGGAGAAATACTTTTTATCTTTAAGTATAGTATGTGTCGTAGCACTATCGGCTAGACATGTATCTCCATCCTGAATCTCAAATGATGACATAATCTGAATCAAATATGCAAGAAAATGCATTAATAAATCAAAACATGATTTTAAAAATTATTTCTATTAAGAAAAACCTTGTCTTGTTAATAAAAGCATATTACATTCTTATTTAAAATTACATAGGGTTTTTCTTGTCTTCTTTGAGAAGACTTTACATTACGTCGATCTTAATCGCTTTGTTTCCGTTGATTCTTCTGGATCAACTAGGAAATCAGCGATATCAAGATGAGTATATTCACTTATGCCATCAAAGGAAGTTCCAGCTTCATCAGAGATGAAACTGGTTTCAAAATTATTTCCTTTATCCTTTTCTTTGGCACCTTGTGATGCTCGATACAGATCGGCTAAATGTCTTGGTGTACGACATGTTTTTGCCTAATGATTTTTCATGCCGCATCTGTAACAAGCAGCTTCCTTTTGCTTTCCTGCTTCCCGACCAACATCATTTTGTCTTCCTCGTCCACGACCTCGTCCACGACCGCGGTAACGGTTTTATTATTTTGACTGGATGACGCAACATTCGCTTTTGGGAATGGCGATGATCCAGTTGGACGAGTTTGATAGTTCAACATCACGAGCTGATTATTTTGTTCAGCTACAAGGAGGATTTGCATCAACTCCGAGTAAGTGGTGTAACCTTTTGCCCGGTATTGTTGTTGCAGGATTACATTTCCAGGATGAAATGTTTGGAGAGTTTTTTCGATCATGTTGAAATCACTTACCTCATGTCCACATAACATCATCCTAGAAGTAATTCCGAACATAGTGGAATTGTATTCACCAACACTTTTGTAATCCTGAAACCGGAGGTTCAACCACTCATGTTTGGCTTTTGGTAAGATCACATATTTCTGGTGATCAAACTTATCTTTGAGAGATTGCCAAAGATCTGCAGGATCTTCTTTCGTGATGTATTCCTCTTTTAAACTATTATCGATGTCGTGGAGGAAAAATATCATGGCTTTCGCCTTTAACTCATCCGATGTCGTTTCCGACTTATCGATGGTATCGAGAAGCCTGTTTCCTCTTAGATGCATTTTTGCACCTACTGCCCATGACATATAATTTTTCCCAGACATATCAAGGGCAGGGATTTCGAGGTTTGCCAAATTCGACATTATAACTGTATATAATTTTATTAAAAATAAATTTAGCAAACGTTCGGTTTAAAAATTTGTTTTTCAAAAAAACATGATAGAAAAAATTAATTCTCACACATAATAAAAACATGAAATTTAAAATAATACAACAGGCAGAGCCTTCCATATAATTTGAGGAGGCAGAGTCTACCATATTTTGAGGAGGCAGAGCCTACCATAATTTTTGAGGAGGTATAGCCTACCATATAATTTTGAGGAGGCAGAGCCTTTTACTCCATAAACATAATATGAAGGAGGAGGTTTAACCTTCTACTCCATATATATGATCTGAGGAGATATAGTCTACCATATGATCATATGATCGTGAAGGCATAGTCTATCTCAACGATCGGTTCGGGAAAGGCAGAACCTATCATCCCGTAAACTTTAATATAAATTTAATTAATGGTTCGGGAAAGGCAGAGCCTATCATTCCAAAAATAATACGTAAAATTTGAAATAAACATAAATTTAAATCTTACCTCTTTAGGTATAAGAGCGGATCAAGAGACGTTCGTGCTGATAACGTTTTAAATATATTATATAATATGAGAGAGAGCTTAGTGGAATGAGAAGAAGAAGTTTTTGATTATCTTCAATTGATCGATCACTCTCCTTAACATGAAGTACATATTTATAGTAACAAAGTTACCGATTTACTCATATCGGTAAAAGTAAACTTCAAGTATTAAACAATTCAAATGGATAATTACTATCTAACACATTCTTTTTTGTTTGGATTGGTCCTCATTTCTGGGACTACTGTTTTCTTGTTTCATTACTAGTTATAAAAAAGGAACGATTATGATATGCTTATATGATGAATGATGTACTTGCGTGTTTGTAGATAGATATTGATAGAGACACATATCTTTGAGTTTCGTCTCATTTTGGTCATATTTTTTTTTTCTTTTGGAAAGAAAATGTTTTGTTTCTTTTCTTTTTAGCATCCAATCTTATTATTTCTGTAAAATGCTTGTTATTTTATTTTTGTGTAATAAGGTTAATTTATTTGTTTCACATCATGCATCAGAGTAAACATCTCCTATCCTGAACCGTTTATGGCTACGTAGATAATTGGTTTTAAAAACTTTACTAAGAAGTTTCAGATTGTAGTCTAATCTAATCTTATCACCCAGATGCAATATGAAATCTATGTTTTTATATTTAATAAGAGTACATCTTACCAAAGTAATAAAACGTAATTATCACCAACGACTTCCGACACGATCACATGCCTTTGTTGGAAGAAGACCCTTTCACTATTACAAACCAAAAACGAATTGAAAACTAAAACATGTACTTGTTTGACCATCACAAACTAACAAAAAAAACTAAAACATTTGTTTGACAAGCTTGAAACAAATATAACACCAAAAATCTTCAGTTTTTCACTTCATCACATGTTTGATTTTCTTCTACTTGTGAGTGGAGAAGCAATATCCTCCGAATCAATCTGAATAACAGCAACACAATTGAATAATCTACAGTAACATATATATCTCAAAATTAATTTAAATTATACAACGAACCATAAACATCTCTTCTATCTGTACATATAGGGGATCTCTCTAAATAAACAAACCAGTTATATAAGGCAGACTTTCCAACATATCCATTTCTATCCACCATAATTTTTACCAACCATTAGCACGATCTTGGACAACAAAACAAAACACAATCAAAACAAAAATTATCATCACACATCATATTACTCCCACAAATTTCATCAGTTACGAAATCAACACAAAACTCAAAATATCTCAGAAAGCTTTTCCCAGGAGGTGACTATGATTCACTTTTTTCATGTCTCTGTAGAAAGATATGTGGTTTAATCCCCCCCCCCCCTCAAATAGTATATTTATACTATAAATTTTGCAAAATATATTATCTTAATTATGAAAAAACTATATAGAACGGTACCCGTTTGAAATTATAGAACGATACTTCGTTTGAAATTAGTTCGTTATTTTATACTATTTTAGACTATTCACCATATGAATAAAACCAAGTAAGGTTAGTCTAGTTATTAAACACATAGTAGGCACAAAAGGCATAGATAGATCAACAAAGGAAAAATTCAGTAACAAAATTTTCTGTCTTCAGTTGACCCAAATGGATAACGTGCATGCAGCACTTTTCAGTTTTGTTTATTGTTATTTTGTAAAATGATTTTATTTGAATTTTTCATTTATGTGAGTCATTTATTAAGTTGATGTTCATAGCTAAGAACAATAATATCCTTTCTTCCAAAGGTCGACGACCAGAAACTGCATCTGAGAGGTAAGGCAGTTTGTAATTTTGCAAGTTATCAATTTTCTCTTTACTATCTGCATTATTTTTTCTTTCATTTTCTGTTGTTCAAGAACAAGCCATTTGCTCTGTTTATGTGAAAATTTTTTAGATCATTTTCCTATCTTTTATTTCATTAGACGGTAGATTTAAACCAGTTTTATTTTTCAGCAACACTGTTAGACAACTGATCTGTTTTTGTGTTCGTAAGTGTTGACTTTAATAATGGTCATTAGCTTTAATATTTTGTATTTTTCAGTTCTTTTCTTATCTCAGTTTTGTTCATGTCTCTGTACAGAGATCTGTGGTTTAACTCCCCCCAAAACAGTATATTTATACAATAAATTATTGCAAAATATATTATCTGAGTTATGAACTCATGAATCCTATTCTAGTGATTATTGACTACTACTTTCATATCTTGGTTAAGCAGGAGATTTATGGCTGAGACACTTCTGTCATTTGGAGTTGTGAAGCTTTGGGACCTCCTTGTCCGAGAATCTGAGAGATTTCAGGGAGTTGATGAGCAATTTGACGAATTAAAACGTGATCTGAGTATGTTAAGGTGCTTTCTGGAAGATGCAGATGCCAAGAAATAGACAAATGCAACATTGAGAAACATTGTTAGAGATGACAAAAGATGAACTTCTAGAAAAGATACTTAAAGTATTGGAAACGCAAAAGGTGTTCATTGTCCTTGATGATATATGGAGAGAAGAAGATTGGGAACGAAAGGGAAAAGGTGACATCTTATGGTACATTCATTTTAGGGCATGACTAATGTAGAGTATTTCGTGGGGTTTTTAAGGTAAAAAGGATTACAATTAAATAAAAAATTCTTTTTTTTTGTTAATAACCGGTTCTTATTAAAAACATTAAGAGTAGGTTGTTAGTGAAGGTTTTTAGCCACGTGTCGATGTCTAATTCGCCGTTTTTTATTTGTTTTTTACTTTTTTTTACATTTTTTTTACTTTTGTTTTACTTTTTTTTTAAATTAAAAAATTTCTTCTTATCTTTAATTTTAAAGAAGCTACTTCAAAAATTTCTTGTATATTTCAAATTTATTCAATGCAGTATATTTTATATTTTATTCAAGAAAATAAACCCTTCTTAAAATAAAATAATTTTCATAATTTTTTTTATTAAGAACCTCATCCGAATTCTACCATTGATGATGATGGTCTTATAATTTTCTTTTTCTTATCCTTTGGGTAAAACATAAAGAGAAAAATAATTGGAGAAGGCAAATATAATTATCCTAAATCGTTATATTCCTATGTGTTATGTAGTCATATAAAAAGAGTTAAAGAGATATTTTGTTTTGGTTGGAAGGTACCAACTACGCCTCGCAACAAGGGTGTTGCATTACGAGCAGATCCAAAATGTTTCACATTTAAACCAGATTGTCTAAGTTTCGAAGAGGGTTGGGCAATTTTTCAGAGCATAGCGTTTCCTAGAGAAAACATTACGGGTAAGCAGTTTAATTATTTTTTTTATCATGTTGATCATAATCAAGGGCTTCGTACTTAGGATGATCACAACTCCAATACGTCTAATTCTTGTGGACATTCGTTTAATTTCACCATATCTTGATGATGTTATGTAGAATATAAGGTTGCTAAAAAAAAGGAAGAAATGGGTAAAGAGATGATATATCAAACATTGTGGAGGTCTACCGTTGGCCATTAAGGTGTTAGGCGGGTTGTTAGCTGTGCAATACACAACATGCGAGTGGGAAAGGATATATGAGAATATTAGATTTCACATCGTTGGAGGGACTAGCTTCAACGATAGAAGTATGAGTTCTGTTTACCATGTTTTACATATGAGCTATGAAGAGCTGCCTATTTATTTGAGGCATTGCTTCCTCTACTTTGCTCATTTTTCAGAACATTATGCAATAAATGTGGAGAGATTGTCCTATTACTGAGCCGCAGAAAGAATACCAAGGCCGATGAAGCGGTGAATTTTGTTAATTGCAGAATTTTATGTATGTTTGCTGCTTTGAGTGAACATACTCATGAATTTATTCGATCATCGACATAGAGCCTTCTTGATATTGATATTGATATTGTATCAGAGATGTAGATAGCTCATTGGTTTGTTTTTGAGAAACATCATCCGAATTAATTAGGACCTCCAATTTCATTGGTACATGCATAAACAGAAGTATAAAAGACGAACTTGACATCAAAACACAAAGTGAAAACATTCCTCACTGTTTAGGTTTTGAGTGGTCACTACACTAAAATTATAATAAGAATAACCAAGCAATCAACGTTGTTGTCAAGTCATAAGCCTAATTTCTTTTCCTTGAGTTTAACAGGCGTCTTTGTGAGTTGTTGATCTCTGATGCTCTGCCTCCAATGATGAAGAAGTGCTGATGCCAAATTGCAGATTTTGTGGTCTTTGTGCGTTGTAAGATACGAAAGCCTCTCCATGATCTGCCTTGTTTCTGGAGCTGTTGAGCTGATGGGGAAACTGATGAGAAAGAGAGCGTGTTAATGCATATTGAAGTCTCTTCTTTGGCCAAGAGAAGTCCCTTTGCATTGGCTACATCTGCAGATTTCTTTGCTATTTCGAAGAGCTCCAATGTCTCTGTTGCGTTCTTCCTCAAGGACGGAGCGTTTTGAGTTACTTTCAGAGGCGGATGCTTCTTCTTCGATGTTGCTGGAACAGACTTGCAGAAAACGTCAGGCTTGTTCAGATTTTTCTTAATCTCTCCCACTTCATGAGCCAGATGAGACTTAGGGTTTTCAGAAAGACTTGAAATGACCAGACTTGAATTGGTAGAGCAGATTGCTTCTTCTTCGAATGTATAGGCTTCAATGCAAAAGACTTGAAATGACCAGTCTAGTTTAAACTTTGTTTAATCTCGCACACTTGATGAGGCCTAGATCTCTGATCTTTTGTCTTATTCAGCCCCAAACGGTGAAGAGAAGGGGTCTCCATTGCAGTCACAATGTTCGTCATCATTATCTTCGATTCTTCGTCAGGTGTTTAGTTTTTTTTCACTGTTGATTTTTCTTTCGTATGGGTTGGATTTTGGAAAGAGGCAATTAGGGTTTTGATCTCAACTCTTAGAAAATAAAATATGGAAAGAGATAGAGAGAGATGCACTGAGTCTGAATCCGAAATTAGAGAAAGAGTTGAAAATAAAGAAAAAGGAAGTTTCTTAGGTCCCAAGAAATTTCACCAATGCTAGTCAAAACAAATCCCAGTCCAATATTTCCTTTTTTATAATCGATGGTAAATGTGTCTGAACAAATATTTCAACCATAACAATTAGGAAGAGGATCATTAGACACAAAGATCTTGTTGTTGCGTTATTAATTGCGTTTGTTAAATCCGTGAAATTGATTTCCAGTTCTATTTTTTATTTTATTGTATTCAGTTAATAATCTAAGCAAGCTTAGTATGTGACATGCATGTCACGGAGATTTTGGAGGAGAAGAGATTTGTTCTTTGTCGTCGGAGGAGAAGAATCGTCGAAAGAAATCTGGTCGACGAATACGAGAATGCGAAGAGAAGAAAGAAAAAATTTCATTATCTTACATTACGATTCATTGATTGTCTGAATGCATAGAGTGAGTATATATTATGATTGATGTGTTTCTTAAGAGCCGATTTTTCTGCTGTTCATTATTTTTGGTTCAATTTTTTAAATTAATTGAGTAGGAAACCGTGGTAGGAAACCGCGATAATGATGCTTTTAGTAGTAAATTATCTTAAGTTGAGTTAGTTATGCCTCAATTATTGAGTTATTCACTGTTTATTTCTTTGACTGTTAAATTTTTTCTTTAATTTCATTATCTTACATTACGATTCATTGATTGTCTGAGTGCATAGAGTGAGTATATATTATGATTGATGTGTTTCTTAAGGAAGTGGATAATGCGGACAAGATGTTCGATGATGAAATGTCTGAGTGAGACTTGATGTCTATGTCTGAGTGAAACCGCGATAATGATGCTAGTTGGATCTTGTATTCTTTTGCTTTCAAAGGTGAGACAGAGCATTCTGTTTAAACAGAGCTTCGCAACTTATTGAAGTTTGCGTTGGTTCTTTTTTTTTTCCTTTTCAAGTAAAACTGATGTATCTGTGATTCGTACTTTTAAAGGGTTAAGTTTTGTCATATCTAAACGTTGAAGATAGCTCCGTGTAGGCATTGTTGTGGTTGAACCCTGAATTTGATAAACTGTGAACTTGGAAAATGATTGAATCGTGTACGAAGCATTTTCTTTAAAGAGTATTTCCACCCTAATCAAAGCCTTGGGTTACACAAAATCCCTTGTAGGTTAAGACAATCAAAGTTTCTCTCTTGTTCTAGGCTAAGATAGAAGATATACATAAAGAGTTTTTTTGTGCTTTGATATTATGTTGTTTTTTGGTGGTAGTTTGAAAAAAAAACTTTCTTTTCTTTCTCTCCAAAGATTTCTCAACCTTTTATAGAGTTTCTAGGGATCCAAGGAATAGTTGCAATGGTTCACAATAACCATAATCCCAACAGTTGCAATGGTTTAAAATAACCATAAAACTCAAAAGTTGCAATCTTAGGAGAATAACCATATTCTCAAGAGTTGTAATGTTTGGAGAATAACCATATTCTCAAGAGTTGCAATGTTTGGAGAATAACCATATTCTCAAGAGTTGCAATGGTTTACTAAAAACAATTGTAACACTTAAATCTCCAACATTCCTCCCTCCATTTAAGTGTAATAATAGATTCACTAAATAAACAACACATATACCAAATTAATGCATAAATGAAAATGTCGTGACGATTGAATTTTCATTTTAGTGATATTACACATTCCAAATGCCCGAGAATCAGGATATCCTATGGATTGAATCCTTTCAACTCATTTTGATCACATGAAGATAATACACACACGAATTTCTACACTACTCTAAGTGCTTATACTTAGCCATGTGTCCCTATCCATTTATTATTAGCCATGTGTCCCTATCCATTTATGAGCGTATACAAAGCCAAGTCCTAGCTTCTTGAAGCGGCAACACTTCACACTCATGTAGATAGATACTTTTAATCTTGCACATGCACATGCAATTTATCAATTATCTATTAAGAAGAGAACTTCATCCTAATCCTTTCTTGCAGGTCTAAGCACTTACTTTGGAATGATATAAACTAGTGTTTCAATCTTTGAATGTAGGCTTTCTACATTGAATTCCGCCTCTAAATTTGTATTAAAGGGGAATTGGGTATCCCATCATTAAAGATTTTAAATGGACTTTAATCTCATCCCTTTAGCCGAATTGGTCACCAAGTCCCTAGGTAATCTTTTGGTCAAGTGATCCACTAGATTTTGTTGAGACTGACCAAATCCAATGGTAATTATCCCATGAGTGATCAACTCACGTACCGCTCTATGTCTAACGCCCAGGTGTCACGACTTACCATTATACACTTGGCTATAAGCTATAGCCAAAGTAGCCTGATTATCACAATGGATAGAAATAGGTGATCTTGTAGACTAAGTTTCTTACAATTCCGCTTCTCTACCAGCTGCTGCTAATGCTACGAATTCTGACTCCATAGTTGAACTTGTAATACAAGTTTGTTTCTTAGAGGCCCATGAGATGGCACCTCCCCTAAGCAAGAAAAAAATCCAAACACTAACTAAATCTGATACAAAAACATTTACTTTACTTTCTCTCATAATTCTCCATGTGTATATTTGACTTGCTTCATATTGATGTTTCCAATTGTTCTGCATGTATGTCTCCTCAATATTTAGAACTCACATGCTGTGTATGTATCTTTCTGCCATTTCATTTCAATTTGCGTCGAAGTAAAATCCATACACTAACTTAAAATGTTTATCCTTTTAATTAAAACCTCCAGCATCAAAATCAAACAGACAAACAATAAACAAAGGATTCAATAATGAAGTAATATTTGTGACAGCCAACACCTATAAAAACCAAACTTATCTCGAGAAGATTTGAAGCATTTCTGTTGTTATTAAAATGTTAAATATGATCAAAATATAGTTCGGTAAAGCTTAAAGCTGGTGATGTTTGTAATGATTGAAAAACAAATCAAAAACAGAGCAAAACAGAAAACAAAACACAGCAACCATCGAAAACAATGTTGCAAGCTACCGGTCTAGAACAGTTCTGTGATGTGGGGTCGAATAGTCTTGTATTGGTGGTGAGGAGGTGGCTCTGGTGGTGATATATATTGCGGTGGCGGTGCTGTTTAGGCTGTCTCTCTATACATGATACATTGTCGCCTGAAACACCATCTTTATGAGAGCTTTGTCGATTTTGTTGTAAGAACAGTTCTTGATTCTTCAAAAACTACCAAGAACAAGAAGACGACTATTTATACAGACACAGAGGGCTCTTCTACCCAACGGTCATATATGTGAAAACGGTAAGCTGGTCAACTTGGGCATTAACGTATCAAACAAATAAATAAACTCTCTGCACTCTTGCCCTTTGTTGTATAAATTAATCAGACATACGATATTCGGTTCGAGTATCATGTCGAAGAACAAAAATATATTGTATCAGAAATGTAGATAGCACAGTGGTTTGTTTCTGTTTCTGGAAAGTTTTTGTATCTTCTATCTTTTGATGATCATAAACAAACACTTGATATTAGAGATACAGTCTTCATACTCATTTATGAGTCAATATTTGATTTCCCTGATTTATAGACTTTCTGTAAATAGGTCTCCTAGATCCTTCTCTCCCGTGTATAAATCTGCTGCTGTACATTCATTTGTGATATATTGAAATACACATTACTTTCATGGTATCAGAGCATTGTGCGATACCTTGATCTTTTTTTCTCCTGACTGCCTCCGCCTCCCTCTTCTCTTCATTCCTTCTCTTATTCATCCTCTCTGCTCTTAATATCTCTCAGCCGATTCTCAGCCATGACCACCACTGCTGAAGCCGTTGACGCCACTCAAGCAATCCTCAACATTAACATGTCCAACATCATCAAACTCACCACCACAAACTACATGACATGGAGTCTCCAAGACCATGCCTTACTCGACGGCTACGAACTTGCCGGTTACGTTGACGGCTCCACACCTAAACCAACCGAAACTCTCGTCACCAATGGTCAGTCCTCTGCAAATCCTGCATATACCAAATGGAAGCGTCAAGACAAACTGGTCTTCAGCGGCCTCCTTGGTACTCTATCTCCGACCATTCAACCCCTTGTCTCGAAGTCAAAGACGGCGGCTGAGATGTGGACCACACTCAATAAGACGTACGCCAATCCAAGCAGAGGACATACTCAACAACTTCGACACCAACTCAAGTATATCTCCAAAGGTGAAAAATCCATCGACGAGTACCTGCAAAATCTAGTCACTCGGTTCGATCAACTCTCTCTTCTCGGCAAACCCATCGAGCATGAAGACCAGATCCAATACATTCTCGACGGACTCTCTGAAGATTACCGCTCCGTTGTTGAACAGATCGAGGGAAGAGATGCCTCACCATCGATCACTGAAGTTCATGAAAAACTTCTCACCAAAGAAGCCAAGTTATTGGCTGCTTCCACAACTGTGTCCACGGTCGTCTCTGCCACTGCCAATGTCGCGACATCCAACACTCGCCAGTATCAAGGGAAGCACACCAAAAACAACACCAATCAGAATTGGCGCTCCAGTAACACACAACAATACCAACCGCGGCCTGATAACCGTGCCACAAAAGGATATCAAGGCAAATGTCAGTTGTGTGGCGTGTTTGGTCATAGTGCCAAAAGATGCTCTCAGCTTCAGCAACATCAATCTGGAAACCAGAGTGCCTTGCTTCCCTCACCCTTTCGACCCTGGCAACCAAGGGCCAACCTTGCCGCTGCTCCGTCACACCCATCAAACGCCTGACTCATGGATAGTGGGGCGACTCATCACATGACAAGCGATCTCAATAACCTGGCTCTACACCATCCTTACAGTGGCGATGACTCAGTTCTTATTGGTGATGGATCAGGCCTGTCCATCACACACACGGGTTCCCTCTCTCTCCCCTCCTCATCTCGTAACTTGAATCTCAACAGTGTTCTTTGTGTACCTAATATTCACAAGAACCTTATATCAGTATATCGCCTATGCAATACTAACAAAGTATCTGTTGAATTCTTTCCTGCTCATTTTCAGGTGAAGGATCTCAGCTCGGGGGTCCCATTAATCCATGGCAAGACCAAGGATGAGCTCTATGAGTGGCCAGCCTCACCCACCACCCTCAAATCCTTCTTTGCATCAACTACCTCGAAACCAACCATGACTGATTGGCACTACCGCCTAGGTCATCCGTCTTTTTCAAACCTCAAAACTGCTGTTTCCCATTGTTCCCTACCTTACTCTCAATCTGTAACCAAAAACTCTCTATGTTCAGATTGTGCCATTGATGGGTGTGGTGACTTGATGTGGTTGTGTCGAGGGTTGTCAAGTTTTACCCTAATTGAAATCAATAGCCGCAAGTGCACAGCTGATCGATTGTAGTACTTAGGGATCAAATCCACAGGGAAGGAGGATCTTTTCCTGCAAAAAGCCTTTGAAATAAGTATTAAGTAAGGAAGTCTAGAACCAAAACGGTTTTGTGGGGGTTTGGTAGTGTGTTTAAAATGAAAAAACGAAATATTAAAAGAGAATACGAGAATTAAATGACGTAATAACTAAACTTAACGAAAATGACTAAAAATGTAAAAAACGGATATCTAATTGCTTAAATGAAAATGAACTAAAAAGGAAAGACAATATTGAACTAAAGCTTGAAAAAATATCGGTGTAAATCAATGAGAAAGAAGGCGTTGGGGTTCAGGGAAGTTTTCTCAGGGGTACGAACGATTCAAAACATTGCTAGAGAGTAAAATTGATAAGATCTTAGCTTAAACTTTTCGAACTGGAGTCACGGACGTATGAATAAGCCATTGTTGTGATCATAGACAACTATCTCTCTCAACCCTGACCAGTAGGTTTCCACTCTGGCCCTGGAAGAGAAGAGATGCATTATGTTTAAGACTCGTCCTAATTCACAAATCGCCCATAGGTAGGTTTCCACTCCTATGTTTGTTTTGCTCTCCCAAACTAGATCTGATACCTGATGAACACTTTCGTGTCACCAAGCATCTGGATCAGATTGTAGTTCATGACGCTACTCTCATGCAGTAAAAACGAATTCAGAAGAAAAAGTTCTAAGATTCGGCTCAAAAGCTCATGGAATCCTCATCGAACATATAAATCCCCATCGAAAATCTCTTAATCCCAACAATAAAACTACTCAGACATAATGAACGAAATCAAAAACATAGTATTAATAAGTAGAATAGAAACCGAAATTGAAAAAGAAAGAACAAGGGTTCAAGAGAACAAATCTCTCTCTCCCTAAAAGCTAAAGCAAAAACAATAAAAATATAAAGTAATAATTCGGTGGTCTGAGGTTGTTATCGATTAGGGCTCCTAAGACATGTATTTATAGTGTTTAAGACCTCTCTGGACGTCACTTAGGGTTTCTCCAAATGTGGGCTTCAGAAATGGGCTTTTTGGGATCGGAGGTTGATGGCCGCGGTCGGGAGGGCTCTGACCGTGGGGAATGAGTGGTTTGCCGCGGTCGGGATGCTCCTGACCGCGGGAAATTGGTGTTTGGCCGCGGGTGGAAGTGCTTGCTGGCTGGTTTACAGGACATCTTGCTCTTCGCGTAGCTTTTGATTGAACCGTTGGATTGCCAAGCTGTAAAGTGCACTGGAAAGCTGATACTTCCATCTTTAAGGTCTCCAAATTTGAGCTGGATCAGACGGTGAGGAGGCCTTTAATCAGGGGTGAACTTCTGACGGTTTGACTCTGAGCTGAAATCTAGTTTTCTATCCATTTTGTTAAGCTTTTCCCTAAGTTACCTGAAAAGAGTCTTGGAACTACAAATACTAGAAAAACGTAATAAAAGTACTTAAAAGCAATTAAAAACATAGAAAAAGTATTTCGAAACGATCCATATAAGTGGTCAAAATACGGTGTTATCAGCCATCAATAAAACACATAAACTTCCTTTTTCCCAAAATACTATTGTTTCCTCTCGACCATTGGAATACATTTACACAGACTTATGGAGCTCACCAATCACTTCGATCGACAACTACAAATATTACCTTGTACTTGTTGATCACTATAGCCGATACACCTGGCTCTATCCGCTGAAGCTAAAATCTCAAGTACGTGAAGTCTTTGTCACCTTCAAAGCTCTCGTTGAAAATCACTTCAACACCAGAATTGGAACTCTATACAGCGACAATGGAGGAGAGTTTATAGCTCTCCGTTCTTTCCTCTCCGCGTCTGGCATTTCTCACCTTATCACTCCACCACACACACCCGAACACAACGGTGTGTCAGAGAGGAAGCACAGACATGTCGTCGAAACTGGATTAACGATGCTCACTCATGCCAGCATGCCCAAAACATACTGGTCTTATGCCTTTTCTACAGCGGCTTATCTCATCAACCGCCTTCCATCACCAGTTCTCGATATGGAGACACTGTTCAAAAAATTGTTTGGTATTCCTCCCAATTACACGAAGCTACGCACCTATGGATGTCTCTGCTTCCCGTGGCTCAGGCCCTACAAGACACACAAACTTGAAGATCGATCCACCCCATGCGTGTTCATCGGTTACTCACCAACACAGAGTGCATACCTCTGCCTCGAGCCAAATTCTGGACGAATCTATGTGTCACGGCATGTTCGGTTTGACGAGACCATCTTCATATTTCAACGGTCGAAGGAAACAATCCCTACCACTCACATAAGCCCCACCACCATCCCAAATCAACCAGAAGTCTCGATACTCCCATACAACCCACAAATCCCACCTCCGAATACCACAATTTCAACACCTCCACTCATACATACCACTCCGACGGGACCCACGAGCTCGGATACTTCACCAACGGCGACAGCGACTGTACCCGCGACATCACCATCACCGGAACAATAAAATGCGGGTCATACAAGCCCATCTGCCTCAACCACTCAAACCAACCAACCAACAGCCCACACTGAAATCCAATCTACTCAAAGCCCAACATCAACTCAGGCCCAAACAAAATTCCCTCCCACAAACCAACACCAAGCCCAACATCCGACCCATCAAACTACTCCAATTACAACCCCTTCTTCCTCTCCTCAACCAAATACCGAACCTGTCAATCGCCATCCCATGGCAACTCGCCGGAAAAACCAAATTACAAAACCCAATCCCAAATACAACTACTCTGTCGTCCTATCTGCCATTATCCCAGCCGAACCCATGACCGTCACACAGGCGTTAAAAGACAAACGATGGAGAGGAGCAATGTCCGAGGAATACACCGCCTTTGTTTGAAATCAGACATTTGACTTGGTCCCACTTCAGCCTCACTTCAACGTCATTGGCTGTAAGTGGATATATAAGAACAAATTTCTTCCTAACGGCTCTCTTCACAGGTGCAAAGCCCGATTAGTGGCAAAAGGTTATAACCAAGAGTATGGACAGGATTACACCGAAACATTCAGCCCGGTTATGAAGTCAACCACCATCCGCCTCATTCATGATGTCGCCGTCACAAGGAACTGGCCAATCCAACAACTTGATGTCAACAATGCATTTCTGCAAGGCACATTGACGGACGAAGTCTATATGGAGCAGCCCCCAGGATTCATTGATACCAATCATCCAACACATGTTTGCCGGTTGAACAAAGCCATTTATGGACTGAAACAGGCCCCTCGGGCGTGGTACACAGAGTTATGCAACTTTCTCCTCAGCCTGGGTTTCACGAACTCACTTGCTGATACTTCTCTGTTCGTTCTCAAGCTTAATAAAGACTTTATCTATCTTCTCGTATACGTCGATGACATTTTAGTGACAGGAAGCTGCAAAACTGGAATTCAGAAAATCCTCCATCTCCTTGCTGATCGGTTTTCTGTAAAAGACCCGGAGGATCTCAACTACTTCCTTGGTATTGAGGCACACAGAACACCAAAGGGCCTCCACTTATCTCAACGCAAATACATACTGGATCTCTTACATCGGTACGATATGACGAACGCCAAGCCAGTGACTACCCCCAAGGCCTCCTCTCCGAAACTTACCATTCAGTCAGGTTCGCCACTCTCAGATCCCAAAGAATTTCGGACTCTGGTTGGCAGTTTGCAATATATGGTATTCACACGTCTCGACATTGCATATGCCGTCAATCGGTTGTCGCAATTCATGCATCAACCTACCACCGATCACTGGCAAGCAGCTAAACGGGTACTACGATACTTAGCGGGAACACCGACACATGGGATCTTTCTTTCGGCCTCAACAAACCTCTCTCTTCATGCGTATTCGGATGCAGATTGGGCCGGCGATACTGACGACTATGTCTCCACCAATGGATACATCATATATCTTGGCAGCAACCCCATCTCCTGGTCAGCAAAGAAACAACGCGGTGTCGCCCGTTCCTCGACAGAAGCTGAATATCGAGCAGTTGCCAACACCGTCTCAGAACTCATTTGGATATGTAATCTCATCACAGAACTAGGCCTTGCTCTCCCCACACAACCAGTTGTCTACTGCGATAACGTGGGAGCTACATTTCTGTGTGCAAATCCAGTGTTTCATTCAAGAATGAAACACATAGCCCTTGATTACCACTTTGTTCGGGGACACATTCAAATAGGAGCTCTACTAGTAGCACATGTCAATACGAAAGACCAGCTAGCAGATGCACTGATGAAGCCTTTATCTCGCGCTCGTTACAACGACTTAAGGGACAAGATCGGAGTGTCATCAGCCCTCCATCTTGAGGGGGCGTATTAGAGATACAGTCTTCATACTCATTTATGAGTCAATATTTGATTTCCCTGATTTATAGACTTTCTGTAAATAGGTCTCCTAGATCCTTCTCTCCCGTGTATAAATCTGCTGCTGTACATTCATTTGTGATATATTGAAATACACATTACTTTCACTTGATTCATCGGTGCAGCTGCATAAACTCGTTTTTTTTTCAGTTTTGAGTATGGTATTTCGATTTTACTCTCACTTCAGCACAATTTCACCATCCAGTTTATGCTAATCATATAGTTTATGACAAGATTGATCAATTTTTCTGACTCCTCTCTCTTAATAGCTGTATAGAACTAAAGCTGATACTCACTGTAGAATCTGTCATATGCTGCTATACATAAAAACAAGTTCTTATTTAGGATTTTACAATATCTAAGTGTTTCGTATATATACAATTCACACACACACACACACATATATATATATATATGGTGGTTAATTAGGTAAATAAAAAAACACACTTAATATCAAAAATTCCTTTTAAGAACTACAGACTGAGATAGACTAAGAATCACATAGATATAATGTGAATCTTCATCAAATATTAACTTAATTCCTACTAATGT
This sequence comes from Eutrema salsugineum, assembly GCF_000478725.1. Classification (NCBI taxonomy): domain Eukaryota; kingdom Viridiplantae; phylum Streptophyta; class Magnoliopsida; order Brassicales; family Brassicaceae; genus Eutrema; species Eutrema salsugineum. Next base: position 5,806,609 of record NW_006256414.1, on the reverse strand, counting down.
TACAGTGGAATCCATATGTTTTCTGAAGAAAAGCAAAATGTAGCATGTGTGGACAGTGTGGTCGCACCAACAACATCAACACACAAAATCAATTAGTCAATGATAGTTAAACAACAATATCCAAAGGAATGGGAGGAGAGATTGTTGGAAGGAGGACAAGATTATTACAAAGTCAACACTTTCCTTCTTTTAGCTTCCATGGTTGATGAGGCTCTCAGTACCAGGTAAAATATTATTATTTTCCCAAATCTAAATATCAAGTACAAAACCCATCCAGAAAAGAATAATCTATGTTATCTGTTTGTTTTCAAAAATGATTTATTTTAAAAAAGAATTCACATAGTTATTATGACATTTTCTAGGGAGAAGTAAAACTTCCTCAATCGCAGGAGCCTTTGTTTTTTCAATTAGATGAGTTAGAAGACTGGATAGTGGAAGAAGGCTCCATGCCCCTCTTCAATATCTGGAGATTACTAACTGTAAGAAGTTAAAAGAGCTTATGTTGCATTTAGGAAGAAAATTTGGTGATGGGGCTCTTAGCAATTTCAGACTATATACAAGGTAAAATATTACTTTCCCAAATCTAAATATCTAGAAAAATAGGAATATATTTTCTATTTTTTAAAAAAAGGAATTAGTTGACACGTTTTATCGGATACATGATTTCTATTTGAGTATTAACATTATTTTGATATGGATTTTAGGGGTTTATGATATATATAGGGGTTAAGTATATTGTAAGAATCATCCAAGCTAGGGAAAGAGCTTTGGATGGTTTATCGGGTTAGAACGAGGGAGAGAACATAGTTCTCTTTGGGAGTTTTACTCTTGTTACTTATCTATTATTATCTTAATAAAGGTTGGATTTTGGTTAATCGATTCTATCTCTAACAATTGGTCTGACCTGCCGGAATTGAACCAGCGACCTAAAGATATCTTTGGGAGAACCCACTACAGTCTTCAGAGCTCTTTATTATCTTAATATATGTGTTCCATCTTAATAATGATATATATCATCCATCATTTGTTAGAGATAGAATCGATTAACCAAAACCCAACCTTGATGGTGTGCGTGTGATAATACTCTGCTGAGTGGAAGAAACCAATTTCTGAAGAATTTCCTGCAGGTAATCCATCTTAGAGTTTAAACCATCGATTTTAGTAGACAGAATCTCATGATTCTTTTCTAACTTCTCCAAGAGTTCTTCAATTTTCATCCTTCTTTAGGTGTTCATCTTTAGGTCAGACCAATTGTTAGAGACAGAATCGATTAACCAAAACCCAACTTTTATTAAGATAATAATAGATAAGTAACAAGAGTAAAACTCCCAAAGAGAACTATGTTCTCTCCCCTCGGCCTAACCAGATAAACCCTTTAAAGCGCTTTCTCTAACTTGGATGATTCTTACAATAGACTTAACTCCTATATATATCATAAAACCCTAAATACAGCAATTTCGAAAAAGAAATTAAAGAAATAAAAATACTAATGATAATAGGAAAATTAACTAAAAAACTAAGACATATCAGTTTTTTATGTTTGCTTGTGAAAGTTCGGACAGGGCAGAAGCTAAACATGCTCACTTATTGAAAACTAGTAAAATTTTGTTTGTTCTAGACGATTTATACGCAGCATCACACTAGAATCTCAAAAAGCTTTTGTTTCCACGCACAAAGAAAATTGGTGATCTCTTATAGTAATTTTCTTGATGTTTCACTAGTGTCTAAAACAGAAGAGAGAAAACAAGACACCTGTTTTGTGACATCCCAAAAATCTCATTAAAGGCAAAAGAGGATATTTGCTTGGAAACCCTAAACCTAGGAAGCTTCATCTTTTACCCTATATATAAAGTGAGTTCGTGGCAGAGAAGAACAGAGAGATCAGAGCAGTGAAGCCCTGCTGGAGTCACATTTAAGCAGCCACCATCAAAACACCTCAAAGAAGAAGCTATTGCAGCAACCTAGAAGGCTGGTCCGATATGTTCTGGCGTGAGAGATAATCGGATAGTCAAACCAGATTATATCTGTACGAAAATTGGTAAGGTGATTCTAGATCCTCATATCTAGCTATAGCCGCAAACAGATAATTATATGGAGTTGTATTCTAAAAGTTATGAGTGTTTTCGCAAGCCATATTTGCGAAGGTTTGATCCCCGAACAGCCAACTTGTGTAGCGTTTTTCCGGCGATCTTGGAAGTTTCAGAAAACGATCTTTATACCATTGTGAAGATCTTTAATCCAGCTATCCATATCAATCTTTCGATACCCATTCCAAGCTGTAAAAAGAAAGTTATGATCGTTTTTCTGTTGGATGTCAAATCTGGCCGAAGGTGAACTATATTCGTTATTTATTATCAAGTGGCAAATTTGAGGCGGGACTTGTGGATCTATAGGTTTTCTTAGACATAGTTGTATATGTGTGTGCTGAAACTAGAACTAGAGATTGGTTGATAATTAAAATGAACATGAATAATTTTTTGAGAACTGTTGTATGTATTGTTGCTTGGTGTTAATCTAGGCGTGTTAGAGCGCATGATTGATCCCGGCCTATGGACAGATTGCTTGCTGGTTTTCACGAAGGAAAGTAGGACCATGGTTGGACCATACACAGAGAAAGTATGGCCAGTACATGGGCTAACGGGCCTGTGAGATTTGTGGCTGCAAGTCAGCAGATTTAAATAGTGTGACGTTCTCGTAAGTGAGAACTTGTAGCTAGGTTTCGATGTACTTATGAAATATTTATGATTGTTGTTTGTATAATATTAGGTTAAGTAGACATATATAAAATTATGTTTAATTTTTTGTATAGATCAAGTGGGCAGGTAAGATCGTTCTCACTAAGTATCTTCAAAATGCTCATCCCTTTTTTCCCTTTTATGTGTTTTTAAAAAGATCATTTTAGTGTGGAGTACAAGTCAAGTTATTCAATAGGGTTTCCCCGGTATTGGGGTGTCTCAATTTGGTATCAGAGCAGGTTAGCCAAACCGGTTGTGACCTGAGAGGCGTTTTGGGACTTGTTCAAATTTTGAATCGGTTATAAAAAAAAATGGAGTTCTTTTCTGATTCAAAATTATGAATTAGAAAAAAAGGTTTTTGAATTTAATTTTATTTTTCGATTTTCAAATGTTTTGAAATTTTGTTTTCCTTATTATTTTCAAATTTCTTTTGGGATCAAAGAATGGGCCAAGTCCAAGTTCATTAGTTGAAGACTTCAACATTGGTAAAATGGAATGGAATCCAAAAGATGTATGGAGATCTACTGTGCAACATATCCGTTGAGATGTCAAGGTGAAATAATTTTGAAGGACGTGAAGGTGAGGTCGATAACCAAGTGGATGAGAGGCAACTCCAAATTCGAGGATGAATTTCATTTCAAGTGGGAGTTTGTGACATCCCAAGAATCTCATTAATGGTAAAAGAGGACATTTGCTTGGAATTCCTAAACCTAAGAAGCCTCATCTTTTACCCTATATATAAAGTGAGTTCGTGGCAGAGAAGGAACAAAGAGATCAGAGCAGTGAAGCCCTGCTGGATTCACATTTAAGCAGCCACCATTAAAACACCTCGAAGAAGAAGCTATTGCAGCAACCTTGAAAGCTGATCCAAGATGTTCTGGCGTGAGAGATAATCGGATGGTCAAACCAAATTATATCGGTACGAAACTTGGTAAGCTAATTCTGAACCCACATATCTAGCTATAGCCGCAAACGGATAATTATTTGGAGTTTTATTCTAAAAGTTATGAGCATTTTCTCGAGCCATATTTGCAAAGGTTTGATCCGCGAGCAGCCAACTTGTGAAGCGTTTTTCCGGCGATCTAGGAAGTTTCAGAAGACGATCTTTATACCATCGTGAAGATCTTTAATCCAGCTTTCCATATCAATCTTTCGATAGCCATTCCAAGCTGTAAAACGAAAGTTATGATTGTTTTTCTGTTGGATGTCAAATCTGGCCGAAGGTGAACCATATTCGTTATTCATCATCAAGTGGCAAAGGTGAGGTTGGACTTGTGGATTTATAGGTTGTATTAGACATAGTTATATTTGTGTGTGCTGAACCTAGAATTAGAGATTGATTGATAATTAAAGCGAACATGAATGATTCTTTGAGAACTGTTGTATGTATTGTTGATTGGTGTTAGTCTAGGTGCGTTAAAACGCATGATTGATCCCTGCCTATGGACGGATTTCTTTCTGGTATTCACGAAGGACGTTTCGCGAAGTGGGATCATGACTATACCATACACAGAGGAAGTATGGCCAGTATAGGGGCTGACAGGCCTGTGAGATTTGTGGCTGACGAGTCACCAGATTTAAACAGTGTGACGTTCTCGTGAGTGGGAACTTGTAGCTAGGTTTCTATGCACTTGTGAATTATTAATGATTGTTGTTTGTCTAATATTAGGTTAAATAGAAATATATAAAGTTATGTTTAATTCTTCGTATAGATCAAGTGGGCAGGTAAGATCGTTCTCACTGAGTATCTTCAAAATGCTCATCCCTTTTTTTCCCTTTCGGGTGTTGTTTAAAACATCATTTTGGTATGAAGTACAAGTCAAGTTATTCAATAGGGTTTCCCCCGTTTTGGGGTGTCTCAATTTGGTATCATGGCAGGTTAGCCAAACCGGTTCTGACCCGGGAGGCGTTTTGGGACTTGTTCAAATTTTGAATCGGTTATATAAAAAATAGACTTCTTTTCTGATTCATAATTAATTATGAATTAGAAAAAAGGATTTTTGAACTTCGATTTTCAAATGTTTTGAAATTTTGTTTTCCTTATTATTTTTAAATTTCTTGTAGGATAAAAGAATGGGCCAAGTCCGAGTTCATTAGTTGAAGACTTCAGCATTGATAAAATGGAATGGAATCCAAGAGAGGTATGGAGATCTACTGTGCAAGATATCCGTTGAGATGTCAAGGTGAAATAATTTTGAAGGATGCGAAGGTGGGGTCGATAACCAAGTGGGGGAGAGGCAACTCCGAATTCGAGGACGAATTTCATTTCAAGTGGGAGAGTTTGTGACATCCTTAAAATCTCATTAATGGCAAAAGAGAACATTTGCATGGAAACCCTATACCTAGGAAGCCTCATCTTTTACACTATATATAAAGTGAGTTCATGGCAAAGAAGGAACAAAGAGATCAGAGCAGCGAAGCCCCGCTGGAGTCACATTTAAGCAGCCACCATCAAAACACCTTGAAGAAGAAGATATTGCAGTAACCTAGAAGGCTGATCCAACATATGCTGGCGTGAGAGATAATCGGATGGTCAAACCAGATTATATAGGTACGAAACTTGGTCAGGTAATTCTAGACCCTTATATCTAGCTATAGACGCAAACGGATAATAATTGGGAGTTTTATTCTAAAAGTTATGAGTGTTTTCTTGAGCCATATTTACAAAGGTTTGATCTGCGAGAAGCCGATTTGTGAAGCGTTTTTTTGGCAATCTAGGAAGTTTCAGAAGACGATCTTTATACCATCGTGAAAATCTTTAATCCAGCTTTCCATATCAATCTTTTGATACTCATTCCAAGCTTTAACAAGAAATTTATAATCGTTTTTCTGTTGAATGTCAAATCTGGCCGAAGGTGAACCATATTCGTTATTCATCATCAAGTGGCAAAGGTGAGGCGGGACTTGTGGATCTATAGGTTTTCTTAGACATAGTTGTATATGTGTGTGCTGAACCTATAATTAGAGATTGATTGATAATTAAAGCGAAAATGAACGATTATTTGAGAATTGTTGTATGTATTCTTGATTGGTGTTAGTCTAGGCGCGTTAAAGCACATGATTGATCCCTGCCTATGGATGGATTTCTTGCTGGTCTTCACGAAGGATGTTTTTCGAAGTGGGACCATGGCTAGACCATAAACAGAGGAAGTATGGCAAGTACATGGGCTGACAGGCTTGTGAGATTTGTGGCTGACGAGTCACCAGATTTAAACAGTGTGACGTTCTCGTGAGTGGGAACTTGTGTATTAGGTGATAGCAGGAATTTTTCAATCTTTGATCAATTCCTCAACTACTCATGTCATTGTAGCACTTGAGGTATCAATCCAAATGGAGAGATTCTAAACACTAGAACTATGAGGAGCTATCTTAATTCAAGTCTAACAAGCAGATGAGTTGGTAACAAGGTGATCTAAAACATAAAACAAACAAAAACAAGCAGTAATTTAAGAACAAGCAACAAGACAACAAAACAAAGACTCAGATTCAAAACAAAGAGAAAGCTAAACCTCTAGATGTGATCATTGATTAGGGTGCTTTAGAGATTTATTCATGATGCTAAGAACAATAATGCAATGCAAGTTACTCTTTAGTCTAGACTTCAAAAGCAGATTAATTCATTCCCATGACAATAATCTCTTTGTAAATCACTTAATCAAGATTAATTCACCTTAAGCAAGATCAAGCAATCAACAAGCATAAAGTATCAAGTCTAATAATGACCAAACGGTTTCTATTTCAAAGAGACTGAATCTTACACAGAAAGCAGCAACAAGCAATCACATGATCTCAAAACCAATTAACTTAGAACTCAAATCTAGACTAATCCTCTCATGAAGGCATTAATCTCTACACTAATCCACTTTCAAACCAAATCATCATTTGTGAAATATGAATCAGTGAGCATTAAGAAACAGTCCTAATATGTCATTCATGCATTTAACAAATCATTTCCATGATGAAAAAGGCATAAACCCTTAGCTTAGCTTATTCAGACATTTCATCAAACACCTTGTGGGTGGAGAAATGACTAAGGTCTAGATCAGAGTGATGTGCAAAGATCTAGCATTAAGAGCAGCTAACTAAGGAAAAGACCTAAACATCATAAACCGATCATCTAAGCACCCTAATCTACACACCTAGAAGCTTAAAAGATAACTACTCACTAATCATGATTAACACACCATTTCCTTTGCAAGAGGTGATGTTAATCATGATTAGAAGTTGAGATCAGATGATGAAATGATAAGAAACAGCTTTAAGATAATGAAATCTCTTAGATATCTCTTAATCACGTCGGTTTTACACAGATAAGGAAAGAGAAACCAAAGAGAAACTAAGATAAAGGATAAGATAATAGATAACTAGGGTTTTAGTCTCTAAAAACTATTTATATAAAAGGGTGTGGGCCGGGTCATCCCAGGAAAAACTGGGTACTGACCCGCCCTTTCTGGGTTGCTGGAGCCAGCCCTCGCCATCTGAAGAAGTCTCACACCGAGGGCCATACACCAGGGGGTCATGTGCTGGGTTGAAACTTTGATGAACACTTGAAGAACATACATGAGACTTGGCATTTGATCCTGTTAAAGCTTTGAAACGTGAAGAGGATTTGTTTGTAATCTGGGTTGGAGAGATGAGGACCTCGGCATACATGCCGAGGGGCCTGGTACCCGAGGTTTGTATAACATAGGAGCTCGGCATAGCATGCTGAAGGGTTCACACCAAGGTCTGCTTCAACACTTAGTCGTTTTGGGATCATTTTGGTGATCAAGGGAGTCTTGGTGTTGAAAGACCGAAGTCCTACCTCGAGGTATAGTCTCAAGGCTTCGTAAACATGCCTCCTCGGCATACATGCCGAGGTATTCACGCCGAGGTAGGACACAACACTTAGCTTACAGTCGCATCTCTTAAAACCCGAATTGACCAGCTTCTCTTCTGTTCAGTGTAACTTTCAGCTCATAACTCCAAATGACCTAAAACCAGTTCCATGAGAAAGATAACTCATTCAGCTCAATACTTAGTGAAGAAACTATCGGAACTTGGGAAGTGGAAGGCTTCCTGGAGGGCTCATCTTTGCAGTGCATTTACACGATCAGAGAGAGGCGTCTAGACATGTGTCCATTCCGGAAATGTTAACTTCTTGCTCATAGATCCGAATTGAATGATCTCGGACGTTCTGGAACGAGGACTCAAATATCTCTGATTCTCATGAAGGCCTTGTAAACTGAATCGGCCTGGAAGTGCGCCGTCCTTCGCATTCTTCGGAGCTCATCGGGTCGGTCCAAAACGGCAGCGAGACAGGGGTTTCTTCCGACGAGCTTAACTTTCTGCTCACGCGTCCGAATTCCATTATTCCACTTGATATGGAACCATTATCCAATCGTCTCCAACTTTGATGAAGCCCCCGACAGCTGAATCGGACCGTAAGGTTCCTCGGACAGGCGATCATTCAGGAGTATCGGATTGCTCCGGAATGGATGCGAAAGAGGTCTGTCTTCCGATTACCATATCTTTCAGCTCCGTTGTCCAAATGCTTTGATTCTAACTGTTATGAACTCTTGACTCAATTATCTCCAACTTCTAAGAAGACTCCGACAGCTGAATCTGACGGCAAGACCTTCCGGTAACGTGATTTCCGAGATGTATCTGCACTCGAGATTTTTGGCCGAGAAACTTAACCGCGGCACGTGTTTTTGGCCGAGAGTTCTACCCGCGGGAAGGATTTTGGCCTAGAACCTTCGACCTTCAGTACACCATTTTGCCGAGAAACCCAAAATTGCTCCTTTTCACCATTTTTGATCATTCCAACTCCATTTCTTCATCTGAATCACATCCTCCACTCCAAATTGGCTCCAAAAGCACCTGTTTAACACTCCAAACCATGCAAAACTCTCTTGGACCTAATGCATTCTTCTAAGTCCTAAAACAATGCCTAAAGACCTAAAATGCATGAGATAAGACATGATTTGGACTAAAATATGTACACTAAATGATGCAATTTATGAATATATCATTAGGTTTCTGTGAACTTTTGAAATATTTATGATTTTTGTTTGTCTAATCTTAGGTTAAGTAGACATATATAAAGTTATGTTTAATTCTTCATATAAATCAAGTGGGCAGGTAGGATCGCTTCCGGGTGTTGTTTAAAAGTTCATTTTGGCGTGGAGTACAAGTCAGGTTATTCAATAGGGGTTTTCAGGTTTTGGGGTGTCTCATGTTTGGTCAAAAATTGTCTATGTTCTTTATGTTTAGAATCATCAAGCAAGAAACTATTTTGCAGGTTTGGAGGTATTACTTGGTTTTGGCAATCAAATGTGCTTGTTTACATTCATATCCATCATCCAAAGAATGTTTACCATTTTGATGGATAAACCTTTCGTAGGAGAGCTTATGGGAGTAAGATTTAGGATCAATAAGGTATCAATATGGTCATATATCTTGTTAGTCTTAGAATATTCCATTTACTATCTCCAGTACAATGTATAATCCTTTCAGGAAAGTCATATAATAAGACTATACTAGCTAGGTAATGTACATAACGTAAATGTTAGTCATGACTCATACCTTGGAATAAGGTTGAAGAAGAAATGGCAGAGATTGCTAAGAGATGACATATTTATTGATCTCGTTGAAGTTTGTAGCAAAGACTTACTTATTCATTAGTCATTTACGTATTCTTTGCAAGTTTGATGATAGAAATTAAAATAGCTCAATTTCTGTTTAGTTCATAGAGTGCGTTTTTAGACGATCTTGGTTTGGTAAACTCCTCTTAACTCTCAAATACCTTTCTTACATGCAGAGCTAGAGGCTCCAGGGAATAAGTGGTATAGATTTTGGAGCTTTAGCGCGTGTTTGATGACTAAGTTTTTTTTTACTGATTGATAATTGTATTTTTGTTTCACAATATTCTGAATTATTGATTGTTTTGACAATTTGGAAGTGAAGTGGAACGAACTTTAATGTTTAATCTCGTCGAGTTATGGTAGCTAACTTGTTTTAGCATCCTATCACCAAGTGATTGACGATTGTTTAATCTCTGGTTTTGCTTCATGTCGTCCTTTTCTTCTTTTTATGACAGTGTTACAGAGTGGAACAATTTAATTGAAATTTAAGCCCATGAAATTTAAGCCCATGAAAAATGACATGTGACAAGTAGCAGCAATTAGATACAATATAGATTGCCTTTCAAGACTTTCTAGCCAAAGGATTCACATTTGAAAAGTCAACTCTTATAATGGATTTTTGCCGAGTTCTTCTAACCAAACACTTAAAAATTCCCGTCGTCTATTTCTTTATACAGATCAGTTGGACGAAAGCTTTTTCTAGGAGGTGACTATTTTGCTTTAATCTTTTGTAATTTGCAGTTTTTTTCTTATCTCAGTGTTGTTCATGTCTCTGTACAAAGATTTGTGGTTTTTTTTGTCGACAGATCTGTGGTTTAAATCCCCCCAAAATAGTATATTTATACAATTAGTTGTGCAAAATATATTATCTGAAGTATGAACTCATGAATCATATTCTAGTGATTATTGACTACTACTTTGATATCTTGGTTAAGCAGGAGATTTATGGCTGAGACACTTTTGTCAGTTGGAGTTGAGAAGCTCTGGAACCTCCTTGTCCGAGAATCTGAGCGATTTCAGGGAGTTCAGGAGCAATTTAATGAATTAAAAACTGATCTGAATATGTTAAGGTGCTTTTTGGAAGATGCAGAAGCCAAAAAACAGACAAGTGCAATGGTGAGAAACACTGTGAAAGAGATCAAGGAAATTGTTTATGACGCCGAAGATATAGTTGAAATCTTTCTTCTAAAGGAAGAACTAGGAAAAACAAGTAGCATTAGGAACAGTGTGCAGAGATTTTCTTATGATATTGTGAAACGCAGGGGGCTTGCTTTCGATATGAAAGCCATAAGTAAGAGGATCTCAAAGGTGATTCGTGATATGCTGAGTCTTGGCGTACAACAAGTCATTGTCAATGAAAGGTATACGCAGTCCCTATATAAGAGAGAAAGGGAAATGCGACAAACGTTTTCAAGTGATAATGGAGACCATCTTGTGGGGCTGGAGAAGAATGTTGAGCAATTGGTTGGCTATTTAGCAGAGGAAGATAGCAGCCAAGTGGTTTCTATAACGGGGATGGGTGGTATCGGTAAAACCACCCTCGCAAGACAGGTGTTTAATCATGAGACAGTAAAAAATAATTTTGCAGGATTGGCGTGGGTATGTGTTTCTCAACAGTTTACAAGGGAGTATGTGTGGCAGACGATCTTGCGGAAACTCAGGCCAGAGTATAAAGTGTTAGAAATGACAGAAGATGAAGTCCAAGAAGAACTCGTTCGACTGTTGGGAACACAAAAGACTTTGATCGTCCTTGATGATATATGGAGAGAAGGAGATTGGGACATAATAAAACCAATGTTTCCACAGGCAAAAGGTGACATCTTATGGTACATACATTTGATAATTCTGTTTTTAATATCCACCGTTTGGGTGAAAACAAAAAAGAAAAGAAAGGTCACAACGAGGCAATATATGGTTCACCGTTTGGAGTTATGTAAAAAAAAGTATACTTTTTTGTAGGTTGGAAGGTACTACTTACTACTCGCAACGAGGGTGTGGCATTACGAGCACATCCAAAATGTTTCACTTTTAAACCAGATTGTCTAACTCTCGAAGAATGTTGGAAAATTTTTCGACGGATAGCATTTCCTAGAAAAGATACCAACGGTACGTTTTCAAGGACAATCTATGAGGATTTTATTTTTGAAGTGAATCATAAACAATGATGTTTTTATCCTTAAATAAATTGACATTAATATCTTTAAGAAATAATCCATTTGAACATTCTTGTTATTGAACCATACCTTGACAGGATGTATATATACTTTGATAACGTTGTACAGACTTGAAGGTTGATGAAATGGAAGAGATGGGTAAGAAGATGATAAAACGTTGTGGAGGACTACCATTGGCGGTAAAAGTGTTAGGAGGTTTGTTAGCTGCGCAATACACATTGCATCAGTGGAAAAGGATATATGAGCATATTGGATCTCATATTGTTGGAGGGACTACTTTAAATGGCGACAATAACAGTTTGGTTTATTATGTATTATCTTTGAGCTTTGAAGAGTTGCCTAGTTGTTTGAAGCATTGCTTCCTCTACCTCGCCCATTTTCCAGAAGATTATCTCGTAGATGTGGAGAAATTGTCTTACTACTGGGCTGCGGAAGGAATACTAAACGCAGAATCTTATGAAAGAACAAGCATTCGAGATGTTGCGGATGGCTACATAGAAGAGTTAGTTAAAAGAAATATGGTTGTGTCCGAAAGAGATGGTAGGACTTTGAGATATGAAAAATGTCACTTGCATGACATGATGAGAGAAGTTTGTCTTCTTAAAGCCAACGAAGAGAACTTCCTACAAATTATTAACGGCACCTCAACTGCGAATTCTGAATCTTCTTGTAAATCTCGCAGACTCGCCTTACATCAGCTTGATAGGACATTTAATGTGGAAAGGGAGATGAATAATCCAAAACTTAGATCTCTCTTGGTTATCTTGAAAGACAAGAGAACAGATTGGATGGCACCAGATTTATGCTTTACAAGGCTTAAGTTGATGAGGGTTTTAGATCTCTCTAGAGTCCAGTTTGAAGGCGGGAAGTTACCTTCGAGCATTGGGAATCTCATTCACTTGAAATATTTGAGTTTATATATGGCGCATATAACTCATCTACCTTCTTCTATGCGGAAACTGAAGCTGCTGCTCTATTTAAACCTATGTGTACATAAGAGATATTCAATCTACATGCCCAATTTCTTGAAAGAGATGCGAGAATTGACAAACCTTTTTCTTCCGGTGAAGATACATGATAAAGTAAAGATGGAATTGGGTAATCTAGTCAACCTGGAGACGTTGGAGAATTTCTCAACAGAGCATGGGAGTGTGAAGGATTTCCAAGGTATGACACGGCTCAAAGTCCTCTCTATCTTATTCAACGGCAAGGGGTGTACTATGGAAACTCTATCTTCATCTCTAAGTGAATTGAAACACTTGGAAAATCTTACGATATATGATGATTATAAGTTGTATGCTCCCACGAATGATGAAGGTTTCTTTTTGGATTGCAAGAATCTCAAACAGCTCAAGTTAAGTATATATATGCGAAGGTTACCTGATGCGCAACGCTTCCCTTCTCACCTTACAAGCATAACTCTAAGTGGTTGTTGTCTAGAGGAGGATCCGATGCCAATTCTAGAGAAGCTTCTTCACTTATATGATGTCAGTTTATTGAATAAATCTTTTTGTGGAAGCAGAATGGTTTGCTCGGCCGGTGGGTTTCCTCAATTGAAGAAGCTAATATTATCTACATTATATGAGTGGCACGAGTGGATAGTAAAAGAAGGCTCCATGCAACTTCTTCATTCTCTGACTATTCTAAATTGTCGAAAGTTAACAGAGCTTCCTGATGGGCTGAGGTTCATCACTTCCTTGGAAGAGCTGGATATGAACACACATACATTGGAATTTTGGAAGAAATTGTCAAGAGGAGGAGAAGAATACTACAAAATCCAACACATTCCTCGTTTGAATATTGTCTAAGACTCTCCAATAATAGGCAAACAGGTAATATTATATTCTTTCACATGTCCAATAATGTGGGAAAAAATTTTATAAAGAAAAGGGATTATGTAAAACAAATTGAGAATGTAAATGGAATTTGTTTTCTCTTTGTAAGAAAAAGTTTAGTAGAACAAGTAAAAAGTAAAAACTGATTGTTTTTGTGGGTCGTACTTGAATAGAGTTAAGATTTTGCTATACTAAACGTTGAAGATAGCTTTGGTTGTAAATTATGGTTCTGCTTTGGTTATCTGCTTTCCTGTTTTTGTTTTTTCAAGGATAATATGGGTACAATACCGGTTGATCCGGAAGAGGAATTGCAGTGGATGTCCTAATTAAGACGTACATGGTTACATCGAAACTGTACTCACCAGCCTAGGTGCCAATGTTCCAAAGGTGAAAACACTAATTTCCCATGTCCATCTCGCATTTTATTACACGATCACACTACTTGAACATGTGGCTTCAACAATTATTATTCTCTGTCAAGTGGAGAAATCAAAGAAAGATGCTGAATCAGCTCTACACTTCTATCAGGTCTCATATCGTTTTCCAATGTATTGGATTTGATCAGAATGAGATGTAAGGTTCGTTCTTGGCTTAGTGCTATCAGTGTCATATACCAAGTGATTGTTTGTTGGCGCTGATAGTAACAATCTCTGTTCATTTTATCTTGTTTCTGTGGAAGTTATTAAAGAAGCGATTATCATTTTCTATCTTGCTATGAATCCCACTAAGATGGACCAATTTGATTATCATTTTCTATCTTGCTATGAATCCCACTAAGATGAATCCATACTTTACTTCCCAACCTTTAGTAATAGTATCCCTCAAACCGTCTTGTCCTATCCATCTCTTGTCAATTCTAAATTGTGCCCTCTTGCGAGGAATTTTATCCGCAATTGTTGCGACAATTCGTTGGTGGTCCGACCCAATCATTGCTAAATATTCGACAAAGGATTGTGTAAATAAGTCATGCCAATTCTCATTTGCCAACCATCTTTGCATTTCGTCTTTCCTTCCAAGACATTGTATTTTCTACGCAAGGAAACTCTAGAAAACCGCAATCCTGTATCATCGTATGAAAAGACACGAAACTAGATGCATGTCTTAAAAGGCAACTTTGTTTCTCATGATTCCCAGTTATCTCATTCAAATCCCCAATTATTATCCAAGGTTCTGTACGAGTGATGCTTATCCTTGTTAAACGTTCCCAAACTTGATCCCGCAATTTTAGAACCGGATTCCTATAAATAAAAGATAAAAATACTCTTTTTCCAAGAATTTTTGCTTCAACATCAATTATTTTATTATTTGAAAATAAAATAGTGACATCAAAATAATTATCATAAAATAAAGCAAGTCCACCACTTGCCCCGTATGGTTCAACCGTGTACATTTTATTATAACCGAAATGAATCTGAAATTGTTGCATAAAAAAAATTCATTTTTAGTTTTTGAAGTAATAAAAACTCTGATCTATAGTTTTTCCAAATCTCCCGAAGATAGCTTATTGTCCATCGGCTGCCAATACCTTGCCAATTCCAACTAAGTATCCTCATTTATTATGCAGGTTTTGTTCCAGTCAGTCCCAGTTTTGGGTTTGATGAACCCTTGCCAGACTGCTTCTTACGGGGAGAAATCAGAACTTGAACCATCCTCTTTTTCTAGTGCCTCCAACGAAAGATGAGCCTTTTATTATCTTCTTCCTATTTGCAGGTTTGTTCCCTTCATTTCCAACCGTTCCTTCCATTACAGTGGCCATTATTGTCCCCATCTCACCGTTATTTGTCTCAGAACCCACACCAATGATATTCGTTCCGTCACGTTCAGCATCGGTTTCCCCATAATTCACCAGGATTTCACCTTCTTCCTGTTCCAATAAGTCCTTCACCGCATCTGATTCCAACTGCAGTTCCCCTGGTTCGAATAGAGTAGCACCTTGCTCCACCAATTCACTTTTTCCTGTTGCATCCTCTTGAAAATTCTCCACCATCGTACCTTCAATCTCAAAATCCATTCGAGAGTCATCATTAGCTCATAAATCATCCCAATCATGATCCATATTTTCTTTATTTTCCAAATTGTTTTCCTCCATGGTGCTCATCAATTCCTCATGAACCTTCTCTTTCGCCTCTTGTGCGTCCGGAGCTGTTAATCCTTCATCGTCAAAAACTAGGCTTTTCTTCACCTGTTTTCCTGTATTAAGAACCGTCTTTCCCTTTTGCTGCCATATCTGCGGCAGTATCCTCCAAACTTCCACCAGTTTTATTGTTTTGAAATTCCTCATCAATCTCTGCATTCCTGATCTTGGATACACCAGCCGTCGTTGTTGTTACCCGGTATTGTAGATCCTTTGGAGGAGCATAGGTTGTTGGTCTCCCACTTCTAGACGAACCTTCACCATACCGACGGTCTGTTCTTCCTTTGGTAACGGTAACTCTCTCCCATATGGGATTGTTTCACCTCCTCTTTTTGACCAAAAAGCTTCCCTTTACCTCTGTTTTGTCCGCCATGAAAGTGATTGGAGTTCACCTTTCCCATTTCATGTTTTCCATTGTTTCCGTTAGCCCCGTTAGAACCGTAGTTGACCGCAGCTTTGTAAGTAACAGCACCTGAGTTGTGTGTGGAGTCATCGTAGTGATCTTCTTGCACCTTCCGTTCCGTATACTCTGCTCGGTTTGGGCAGATCTTCTGATCATGACAGAGGCTGTAGCAGATTCTACAATAGCCAAAGAGTTTCTCATACATCAAAAAGACCATAGTTTCTTCTCCGCCATGAAACTCAACCACTGTTTCAAAGCATAGAGGCCGCAAATGGTTAATCACGACTTGGACTTTGCCATCGTCCAAATTCACCTCCTTGACGTCTCCTAGAGCTTTCCCGATGGTTCGGAACGTCGGGTCAGCCCAGAAGTGAAGTGGTACACCGATGACTCATACCCAAAACATGATCGTTGAAGAATACGACGGATTGACAATTGGTGTCCACCGAACAATCGAGAGCATCTAGAAGTCGAAGTGGAAAGGCTCCATCTTCACGACCTCCTTAATGTCTTCTTCACTTTCAAAATCAAACTGAAATCTCCCAAGTCCCAGATCCGCACTAGCTACCCTCTCCTCCACCTTCCAAATTCGTGGCAACATGTATAGAAGCATCTTCATATCTTGCATTGGTGGGTTCATACACCGACCAATCAAAGTCTTGGAGTATTCTTCTATAAGCCCCGAGTTGTCAAAGTGTGGAACAGTAATCTTCATTCTCTTCAAAGAGACCTCAACCTTCTTTCCTGTTGCATCCTGCCTCACCAAATTGCTCTGAGCCATTTTTTGATACCGTAGAGAGATCTCGATAAAGAGAGATAATATGAGTAAAGGTTGATGATTCTGTGTTTGGTGGAGAAGACTACCTCTCTTTGCTTCTTTATATAGCCTCTCGTCTCTCTTAATTTTCTGATACTAAGAAGATCTTTTTTTTGAAATTGTGACTCACCATCTAGATATACCGATATCACTTTTGGGAAAGCTAATATTTGTACGACCTTCCCTGCATTAATCTCTGTGGGTTTAAATCTTGATTTGTTTTCTCCCGTAATTGAATTCCTTCCCATCGTATTTGATTGGGATTCTGTGAAGATCTGTTTTGAATCCTCCCTCAATGTTTTACCGCATCCAATCCCGACGAGTCTCTTGGATTGCAGATCGTTATTTCCCTTGATTCCATTCGAATCAGGTAAATAAAACGGATCTAAACACACTTAACATCAAAAATTCCTTTTAAGAACTACAGACTGAGGTAGCTAAGAATCACATAGATATAATGTGAATCCTACTAAAAGTTACAATGGAATCCATATGTTTTCTGAAGAAAAGCAAAATGTAGCATGTGTGGACAGTGTGGTGGCACCAACAACATCAACACACAAAATCAATTAGTCAATTATAATTAAACAACAATATCCAAAGGAATGGGAGGAGAGGTTGTTGGAAGGAGGACAAGATTATTACAAAGTCCGACACTTTCCTTCTTTAAGCTTCCATTGTTGATGAGGCTCTCAGTACCAGGTAAAATATTATTATTTCCCCAAATCTAAATATCAAGTACAAAACCCATCCAGAAAAGAGTAATCTATGTTATCTGTTTGCTTTCAAAAAGGATTTCTTTTAAAAAAGAATTGACATAGTTATTATGACATTTTCTAGGGAGAAGTAAAACTTCCTCAATTGCAGGAGCCTTTGTTTTTTCAATTAGATGAGTTAGAAGAATGGATAGTGGAAGAAGGCTTCATGCCCCTCTTCAATATCTGGAGATTACTAACTGTACGAAGTTAAAAGAGCTTATGTTGCATTTAGGAAGAAAGTTTGGTGATGGGGCTCTTAGCAATTTCAGACTATATACAAGGTAAAATATTACTTTCCCAAATCTATCCAGAGAAATACGAATATATTTTCTATTTAAAAAAAACAAATTAGTTGACACGTTTTATCGGACACATGATTTCTATTCGAGTATTAACATTGTTTTGATACGGTGTTTAGGGTTTTATGATATATATAGGGGTTAAGTTTATTGTAAGAATCATCCAAGCTAGAGAAAGAATTTTAGAGGGTTTATCGGGTTAGGCCGAGGGAGAGAACATAATTCTCTTTGGGAGTTTTACTCTTGTTACTTATCTATTATTACTTAATAAAAGTTGGGTTTTGGTTAATCAATTTTATCTATAACAATTGTTTCAGGTATCTAGGGAGTTTTAGACAAGGATTGGAGTAACTGGGAGCATTGGAACAAAAAGGAGCTGAAGCTGAGCAAAAAGATAATAAATCATACGCAGAAGTACCATTCTTGGTTGGGAGCACCTGCTCCCGACTAATCCCCTTTCGTGGAGCACCTGCTCCAACCGCCTGGAGAAAAATAAGGAAAACGATTTTTACTTAATTTTGGGACGCATGAAGATAATAAAAGACTAGAGGCGCCTCAAAAAGAGAATCACGTTTTACAGAACTTATTTTACGCTTTCTTTTACAAATTTCCAGACTTTGGAGAGTTTTTGCTTGTAAGATTTGGGAGAAAAATCTCTGCTACACTTGAGAAGAATTCTGAACCCTCATGATATTTCTAAGTTTTTATTCATGAATTTTTTTATCTTTTGCTGTGTTTCTTTTCTCTATGTTTGTGTAGATCTCATTGCTAGATTAAGGCGTTCAAAAGATTTCGATGATTTGTTAATTAAACACAAATAGGGCTTAATTAGAATTGTCTTCACCATAGTTGTTCTTAATGCTCAGGTTGAACTGATAGCTCAATCTGAGATTTTAGGTTAACCTGTTAATCAAAAGTGTAATAGGTTGCTAGAATAAACTTTGGTGAGCGATTCGTCCTTGGCCAACGATAGTTGATGTTAAGGCGAATCGTGAACAGATCAAACCTGATTGTTAATGCTTGTCTGCGATTTTTCTAAGTTCAAACGACAGTTTAGAATTTAGGTTATTAGACAAAGTTATCGGTGCCACGACAGTGGGTCGTTATGCATGTATTTTTGAGTTCGAGACTTGCGTTTATCTGTGTCCTGAATAGTTGTTGATTTCCATCTCTGGAATTCCTACGAATTGTCTTAGTCTAGTGCTTGTTTTAATTTGAATTTACATCGTTTCTAATTTGCTTTTACTTGTCGTTTAAGTTACAATCAAATCATCTTTTCTCTTAGCTTTGTTTCAGTCCTCATAGAGTCATATAGTAACACTGGTCCTATGGATTTCAAATCTTTTATATTACAATCTCAACATTGTTTCATTGCAGTAGAAACTAGGAGATACATCCAGTTGAATCAGTTTCCCCGGTTTTGGGGTTTCTCAATTTGGTATCAGAGCAGGTTAGCAAACCGGTTCTGATCCTGGCGGCGCTTTGGGACTTGTTCAAATTTTGAATCGGTTATAAAAAAATGGACTTCTTTCTTGATTCCAAATTCCGAATTAGAAAAAGGGTTTTTGAATTCAAATTTCAAAATACAAAAAATTTGATTTTCAAATGTTTTAAATTTTGTTTTCCTTAGTATTTTCAAATTTCTTTTGGGATCAAAGAATGTGTTAAGTCTGAGTTAATTAGTTGAACACTTCATCATTGTTAAAATAGAATAGAATCCAAGAGAGGTATGGAGATCTACTGCACAGCATATCCGTTGGGATGTCAAGGTGAAATGATTTTGAAGGACGCGTGGGGTCGATAACCAAGTAGGGGAGAGGCAACTCCGAATTCGAGGACGAATTTTATTTCAAGTGAGGGAGTTTGTGACTTCCCAAGAATCTCATTAAGGTTAGAAATCCTAAACCTAAGAACCCTCATCTTTGACCTTATATATAAAGTGAGTTTGTGGCAGAGAAGGAACAGAGAGATCAGAGCAGTGAAGCCCTGCTGGAGTCACATTTAAGCAGCCACCATCAAAACACCTCGAAGAAGAAGCTATTGCAGCAACCTAGAAGGCTGATCCAACATGTTCTGGCGTGAGAGATAATCGGATGGTAAAACCAGATTATATCGGTACGAAACATAGTAAGGTGATTCGAGACCCTCATATCTAGCTATAACCGCAAACAGATCATTATTTGGAGTTGTATTCTAAAAGTTATGAGTGTTTTCTCGAGCCATATTTGCAAAGGTTCGGTCCGCGATCAACCAATTTGTGAAGCGTTTTTCCGGCGATGTAGGAAGCTTCAGAAGACGATCAACATACCATCGTGAAGATATTTAATCCAGATTTCCATATCTATCTTCTGATACCCATTCCAAGCTGTAACAAGAAATTTATGATCCTTTTTCTGTTGGATGTCAAATCTGGTTGAAGGTGAACCATATTCCTTAGTCATCATCAAGTGGCAAAGGTGAGGTGGGACTTGTGGATCTATAGGTTGTATTAGACATAGTTGTATATGTGTGTGCTGAACCTAGAATTAGAGATTAATTGCTAATCAAAATGAACATGAATGATTCTTTGAGAATTGTTGTATGTATTGTTGATTGCTGTTAGTCTAGAGAGCGCATGATTGATCCCGGCCTATGGACGGATTGGTTGCTGGTCTTCACGAAGGACGTTTCGCGAAGTGGGACCATGGCTAGACCATACACAGAGGAAGTATGGCCAGTATATGTGCTGGCGGGCCTGTGAGATTTGTGGCTAACGAGTCACCAGATTTAAACAGTGTGACGTTCTCATGAGTGGGAACTTGTGTGTTAGGTTTCTGCGTACTTGTGAAATATTTATGATTATTTTTTGTCTAATTTTAGGTTAAGTAGACATATATGTAGTTATGTTTAATTCTTTGTATAAATCAAGTGGGCAGGTTGGATCGTTCTCACTGAGTATTTCAAAATGCTCACCCTTTTTTTTTCCCTTTCAGGTGTTATTTAAAAGTTCATTTTGGTGTGGAGTGCAAGTCAAGTTATTCAATAGAGTTTCTCGGGTTTTAGGGTATTTCATGTTTGGTCAAAAATTTTCATGTTCTTTATGTTTAGGATCATCAAGCAAGAAACTATTTTGCAGGTTTGGAGGTATTACTTGGTTTTCACAATCAAGTGTGCTTGTTTACATTCATATCCATCATCCAAAGAATGTTGACCATTTTGATGGATTAACCTTTCGTAGGAGAGCTTATGGGAGTAAGATTTAGGATCATTAAGGAATCAATATGGTCATATATCTTGTTAGTCTTAGAAAATTCCATACTATCTACAGTACAATGTATATTCTTTTCAGGAAAGTCATATAATAAGACTATACTAGCTAGGTAATGTACATGACGTAAATGTTAGTCATGACTCATACCTTCGAATAAGGTTGAAGAAGAAATGGCGGAGATTGCTAAGAGATGACATATTTATTGATCTCGTTGAAGTTTGTAGGAAGGACTTACTTATTCATTAGTCATTTACGTATTCCTTGCAAGTTTGATGATAGAAAATAGCTCAATTTCTGTTTAGTTCATAGAGTGCGTTTTTAGATGATCTTAGTTTCTTACGGTAAACTCCTCTTAACTCTCAAATACCTTTCTTACATGCAGAGCTAGAGGCTCCAGGGAACAAGCGGTATAGATTTTGAAGCTTTAGCGCGTGTTTGATGACAAAGTTTTTTTTACTGATTGATAATTGTATTTGTGTTTCACAATATTCTGAATTATTGATTGTTTTGACTATTTGGAAGTGAAGCGGAACGAACTTTAATGTTTAATCTCGTCGAGATATGGTAGCTAACTTGTTTTAGCATCCTATCACCAAGTAATTGACGATTGTTTAATCTCTGGCTTTGCTTCATGTTGTCCATTTCTTCTTATTATGACAGAGTTACAGAGTGGAACAATTTAATTGAAATTTAAGCCCATGAAAAATGACATGTGACAAGTAGCAATTAGATACAATATAGGTTGCCTTTCAAGACTTTCTAGCCAAAAAATTCACATCTGAAAAGTCAACTCTTATAATGGATTTTTGCCGGGTTCTTCTAACCAAACACTTAAATTTCCCGTCGTCTATTTCTTTATACAGATCAGTTGGACGGAAGCTTTTTCTAGGAGGTGACTATTTTGCTTAATTCTTTTGTATTTTGCAGTTCTTTTCTTCTTTCAGTTTTGTTCATGTCTCTGTACAAAGATTTGTGTTTTTTTTTTGTCGACAGATCTGTGGTTTAAATCCCCAAAAAATAGTATATTTATACAATTAATTGTGCAAAATATATGATCTGAAGTATGAACACATGAATCATATTCTAGTGATTATTGACTACTACTTTAATATCTTGGTTAAGCAGAAGATTTATGGCTTAGACACTTTTGTCATTTGGAGTTGAGAAGCTCTGGGACCTCCTTGTTCGAGAATCTGAGCAATTTCAGGGAGTTCATGAGCAATTTAATGAATTAAAAACTGATCTGAATATGTTAAGGTGCTTTCTGGAAGATGCAGATGCCAAAAAACAGACAAGTGCAATGGTGAGAAACACTGTGAAAGAGATCAAGGAATTGTTTATGACGCCGAAGATATAGTTGAAATCTTTCTTCTAAAGGAAGAACTAGGAATGACAAGTAGCATTAGGAAGAGTGTGCAGAGATTTTCTTATGTTATTGTGAAACGCAGGGGGCTTGCTTTCGATATGAATGCCATTAGTAAGAGGATCTCAAAGGTGATTCGTGATATGCTGAGTCTTGGCGTACAACAAGTCATTGTCAATGAAAGGTATACGCAGTCCCTATATAAGAGAGAAAGGGAAATTCGAAAAACGTTTTCTAGTGATAATGAAGACCATCTTGTGGGGCTGGAGAAGAATGTTGAGCAATTGGTTGGCTATTTAGCAGAGGAAGATAGCAGCCAAGTGGTTTCTATAATGGGGATGGGTGGTATCGGTAAAACCACCCTCGCAAGACAGGTGTTTAATCATGAGACAGTAAAAAATAATTTTGCAGCATTGGCGTGGGTATGTGTTTCTCAACAGTTTACAAGGGAGTATGTGTGGCAGATGATCTTGCGGAAACTCAGGCCAGAGTATAAAGTGTTAGAAATGACAGAAGATGAAGTCCAAGAAGAACTCGTTCAACTGTTGGGAACACAAAAGACTTTGATCGTCCTTGATGATATATGGAGAGAAGTAGATTGGGACATAATAAAACCAATGTTTCCACAGGCAAAAGGTGACATCTTATGGTACATACATTTGATAATTCTGTTTTTAATATCCACCGTTTGGGTGAAAACAAAAAAAGAAAAGAAAGGTCACAACGAGGCAATTATGGTTCACCGTTTGGAGTTATGTAAAAAAAAAAAAATTTGTAGGTTGGAAGGTACTACTTACTACTCGCAACGAGGGTGTGGCATTACGAGCACATCCAAAATGTTTCATTTTTAAACCAGATTGTCCAACTTTCGAAGAATGTTGGAAAATTTTTCGACGGATAGCATTTCCTAGAAAAGATACCAACGGTACGTTTTCCAGGACAATCTATGAGGATTTTATTTTTGAAGTGAATCATAAACAATGATTGTTTTAGCCTTAAATAAATTGACATTAATATCTTCAAGAAATAATCCATTTGAACATTCTTGTTATTGAACCATACCTTGATAGGATGTATATATACTTTGATAATGTTGTAAAGACTTGAAGGTTGATGAAATGGAAGAGATGGGTAAGAAGATGATCAAACGTTGTGGAGGACTACCATTGGCGGTAAAAGTGTTAGGAGGTTTGTTAGGTTGGAGGGACTACTTTAAATGGCGACAACAATAGTTTGGTTTATTATGTATTATCTTTGAGCTTTGAAGAGTTGCCTAGTTGTTTGAAGCATTGCTTCCTCTACCTCGCCCATTTTCTAGAAGATTATCTCGTAGATGTGGAGAAATTGTCTTACTACTGGGCTGCAGAAGGAATACTAAACCCAGAATCTTATGAAAGAACAAGCATTCGAGATGTTGTGGATGGCTACATAGAAGAGTTAGTTTAAAGAAATATTTTTGTGTCCGAAAGAAATGGTAGGACTTTGAGATATGAAAAATGTCACTTGCATGACATGATGAGAGAAGTTTGTCTTCTTAAAGCCAAGGAAGAGAACTTCCTACAAATTATTAACGGCACCTCAACTGTGAATTCTAAATCTTCTTGTAAATCTTGCAGACTCGCCGTACATCAGCTTGATAAGACATTTAATGTGGAAAGGGAGATGAATAATCGAAAACTTATATATCTCTTGGTTATCTTGAAAGACAAGAGAACAGATTGGATGGCACCACATTTATGCTTTACAAGGCTTAAGTTGATGAGGGTTTTAGATCTCTCTAGAGTCCAGTTTGAAGGCGGGAAGTTACCTTCGAGCATTGGGAATCTCATTCACTTGAAATATTTGAGTTTATATATGGCGCATATAACTCATCTACCTTCTTCTATGCGGAAACTGAAGCTGCTGCTCTATTTAAACCTATGTGTACATGAGAGATGTTCAATCTACATGCCCAATTTCTTGAAAGAGATGCGAGAATTGACAAACCTTTTTCTTCCGTTGATGATACGTGATAAAGTAAAGATGGAATTTGGTAATCTAGTCAACCTGGAGACGTTGGAGAATTTCTCAACAGAGCATGGGAATGTGAAGGATTTCCAAGGTATGACACGGCTCAAAGTACTCTCTATCTCATTCAACAGCAAGGGGTGTACTATGGAAACTCTATCTTCATCTCTAAGTGAATTGAAACACTTGGAAAATCTTACGATATATGATGATTATAAGTTGTATGCTCCCACGAATGATGAAGGTTTCTTTTTGGATTGCAAGAATCTCAAACAGCTCAAGTTGAGTATATATATGCCAAGGTTACCTGATGTGCAACGCTTCCCTTCTCACCTTACAAGCATAACTCTAAGTGGTTGTTGTCTAGAGGAGGATCCGATGCCGATTCTAGAGAAGCTTCTTCACTTATATGATGTCAGTTTATTGAATAAATCTTTTTTTGGAAGCAGAATGGTTTGCTCGGTCGGTGGGTTTCCTCAATTGAAGAAGCTAATATTATCTACATTATATGAGTTGCACGAGTGGATAGTAAAAGAAGGCTCCATGCAACTTCTTCATTCTCTGACTATTCTAAATTGTCGAAAGTTAACAGAGCTTCCTGATGGGCTGAGGTTCATCACTTCCTTGGAAGAGCTGGATATGAACACACATACATTGGAATTTTGGAAGAAATTGTCAAGAGGAGGAGAAGAATACTACAAAATCCAACACATTCCTCTTTTGAATATTGTCTAAGACTCTCCAATAATAGGCAAACAGGTAATATTATATTCTTTCACATGTCCAATAATGTGGAAAATAAATTTATAAAGAAAAGGGATTATGTAAAAATAAATTGAGAATGTAAATGGAATTTGTGTTCTCTTTGTAAGAAAAAGTTTAGTAGAACAAGTAAAAAGTAAAAACTGATTGTTTTTGTGGGTCGTACTTGAATAGAGTTAAGATTTTGCTATACTAAACGTTGAAGATAGCTTTGGTTGTAAATTATGGTTCTGCTTTGGTTATCTGCTTTTCTGTTTTTTTTTTCCTGGATAAGATGGGAACAAAACCGGTTGATCCGGAAGAGGAATTGCAGTGGATGTCCTAATTAAGACGTACATGGTTACATCGAAACTGTACTCACCAGCCTAGGTGCCAATGTTCCAAAGGTGGACTAATTAGTTTTCTTGTGAAAACACTAATTTCCCATGTCCATCTCGCATTTTACTACACGATCACACTACTTGAACATGTGGCTTCAACAATTATTATTCTCTGTCAAGTGGAGAAATCAAAGAAAGATGCTGAATCAGCTCTACACTTTTATCAGGTCTCATATCGTTTTCCCAATGTATTGGATTTGATCAGAATGAGATGTAAGGTTCGTTCTTGGCTTAGTGCTATCAGTGTCATATACCAAGTGATTGTTTGTTGGCGTTGATAGTAACAATCTCTGTTTCTATATGTACTCATTTTATCTTGTTTCTGTGGAAAAGTTATTAAAGAAGCGATTATCATTTTCTATCTTGCTATGAATCCCACTAAGATGGACCAATTTGATTGAAATATATAAATTTAATGAAAATGTTACTAAAGTTTATAAATTATTTAAAAAATAGAGATAACATGGCTCTTTTTTCAGAATATTTATACTCTATAGCTCTTTTGTTTGAAGTAGCACTTTCAAACATTTTTGCCCTGCAAAAAGACAGTTTAATCCTGTCATTCATTTATTATTAACCAAACCAAAATTAACCATCTTAAACCAAAAAAATAATTCAAACCAATTCAATTACTTATATCTCTTTTCTCTCTCTCCTACACGTGAAAATATTGTTTCTCTCTCCCATTTTATGAATCTTCTTCTTCTTACAAGTATCTTCCTCTCTTCCCTCTTACAAATAGTATTCTTTGTGTGTATGTCTCTACAGATTCTGGGATTAAAAGGAACTTAACCATGAAACTAATTTATCAATTCATATGTTTTTTTCGAATCTAGCTTGTTCTTTTCTATATCTGTTTTGCTGTTTTCGCTTTGATTTATGATATGTCCACGCCCACTTGTCCATGTACACATTCCCTATTTATTCTCTTCTATACGTAGGGACTATGATGCTTAAAAAACTTATGTAAAAGATATGTCCATATGGACATGTACAAATAGATGTTATTAAAAAATTATATATTTTTTGCTTAGTGTGAACATAATATGGTCTCAGATTTTTTTTATCTGGTTTTGGATGTTGAGAACCAGATTGACGTGGACAGTGCGTGAGTCTACATACATATTCATATTTAAGATGCAATATGACCAATAAATCATGGACAGATTATCATAGTATCCGCCGAGGATGTAGAAGATGAGAATCAGATGGACGTGGATGGTGAGTCTATATACATATCCATATTTGAGATATAATATGACCCATAAATCGTGGACGTGGTCATCATAGCATCCGCTGAGGACGTGGATGGTGAGAACCAGATGGATCTAGATTGTGAGTATATAGACATATCCATATTTGAGATACAAGCGTCCATATTATCTTACTTATTCACTTATATTAAAACATGAGAGCTTTCTCTCTAAAACTTTCAAGATTAATATCTTGTCTATATAAAGATAACCATATGGAACATAGTTAATGGTCAAGTTTCAACAAGCAATTAAAACAAGAAACAATATACAATACCGTAGGGTTGTTGTCCAATGGTCGTTTTTTAAATATAATTTATGTCCATTGTGGTAAGAACACATGGAGACGAACAAATAAGGATTATGTGGTGTACAAGTTTACATGGACAACTAATTTTGATTGTCTGCAACTATCCGAATCTGGAGAAATACGAATTTTGGCATGCTCATCTGGTGTTGTCGAGTTATCTCTGGGTTTAACAGCTGAAGATGAAGAGTGGTGGTGGGAAAATTTGTGGCCACCGTTGATTAAAGAAGAAGAAGAAGAGAACAAAATGGTTAAGAGGAAGAAGAGAGATCTGAGAAAGAGAAAGAGAGATTCAAAAGGAAGAGAAAAAATAGAGAAGAGGAAGAATAGAGATTTGATAGAGAGAAATCTGAGAGAAAAAGAACGTGCTGGAGAAAAGGAAGAAGAGAAAAGGATAAAATTTTCAACATTTTACTTTAAAAAACTAGGTGGCTAGCCCGCGTCCTGCGCGGGCTGATGCTCTTCAAAAGTTTTTTTAGTTTTGAATGTAATTAGTTTTGAATGTAATACATAAACAGTTTTTTGTGTTTTAAATTTAATATTCGATCCATATTTCGAAAGTTTGTTGAGTAAAAAATGTAATATTCAAACCATAATTGGAAGCTTATAAATTGATTTGTATAATGTTTAATATATATATACTTAAAAAAGCATATTATAACAACTGATCATTTAATAATTTTTTAATTCAAACAAACAGAGCTATTCAAAACGTTATCATAGTGAACACTAATTCATAATATAAGAAGATCCAAAAGATAAATCAGTTAAATATAACAAAATTTAAAAGATAAAACAGTTTAAAAATACCAATGACCACCAAAATAATATAACTAATATCCAATGTAATCTAAACATACTTTTAGTAGCAAACAAAACAATCTATTCAAACTAACCGCGAATTTCTATAAATGTTTTCAAACACGTCTTTGTAAACAACATTCATTGTCTTCATTTGTGCTTTGCCATTCATATCTGTAATAAGAATCTTCAATCCTTGGCGTGATGTAACTCTAGACACGGCGACATAAAGTTGACCATGCGAGAACACTGGCTTTGGCAAATATAATCCCACCTTTTGTAGAGTCTGACCCTGACTTTTGTTTATAGTCATAGCAAAAGCTATGGTAATAGGAAACTGCCTCCAGCGAATTCTAAAAGGAAACCTTGCTTCTGGTGGTGACACAAACATTCTAGGTATGATAACCTTTTTTCCTATTTTCTTCCCGGTTATATGGCTTGCCTCGATTACATGCCTAGCTAACCGAGTAATAAGCAACCTTGTACCATTACACAAACCACCCTTAGGATCAATATTTCTAAGCAACATTATTGGAGCTCCTATCTTTAACTTGAGAGAATGATTTGGCAGCCCTGATACCTTTATACTATTAAGATACTCCTGTGTATAGACGACTTCGTCTATTGTGCTTGTGTCTGAAGTATCAATGCTATCGGCACTAAGGTATTCATGTTCCTCACCTAATAAAAACAATTCAAACTATGTTAGTACTGATATATTTTAATTATAATATAAATACGTATTAAAATGAATTGTGATAAATCATATAACGAAGACCTTTGAGTTCTGATAGCATGAATTCATTAATAACGTCGACATCCTGATTCCGTGGACTGAGTATTGCCCTTTCCTGAAAAAAAACTGGTTCACGAGTGGTTGTGTAAGATTGACCATAAATCTCCGAGACTATTCTCTTAACAGGATCACCTTCTCCGCTTATCAGCAAATCCGCTGGAATTTCTAATTCATCTCCTATGGTATCATGAATATTTAGTTTTCCATCACCAATATCCAAGATCCACTTGGCGAATTCTTCAATTTCTTGATTATTAAAATCATTATCGCCACGAAGCAGTCTCATATTTGTCTTTAGCTGCAGAACTTTGCAATCAGACCAAATATGAGAAGAATTCACAGTTGCCAATATAGTCTCTAAGCTATTGCCTCCGACAATAACAGGGAGTATTTGTCGAAAGTCACCACCCAAGACAACGACCTTTCCACCAAAGACCTTATCACACTTTAGTATATCACGCATAGTCCGATCCAATGTCTCAAAACAATGCTTGCTCATCATCGGAGCCTCATCCCATATAATAAGATCGGCTACTTCAATCAGCTCTGCTTGGTGTGATCCAGAACTCACATTACAGAATATATACTCGTTCACAACTATGGGTATTCCAAACCGAGAATGCCCTGTTCTTCCTCCCTCTAATAACAATGCTGCAATGCCACTTGATGCAACATTGAGAACTATTTTTCCTTGAGAATGAAGAGCAGCGCCTAAAAGCCTCCATAGGTACATTTTACCTGTCCCACCATATCCATAAACAAAAAACATTCCACCGATACCTCTTGTAACTGCATCCATTATCTCATTGTAGATATCCTTCTGTTCATTGGTTATTGTTGAAAACAACTTGACATGATCGTTTGCAAGTTTTGCACGATCGTATGATTTCTCATCCCGAATTAGATGATTTGATTTCTTATACTTTCCAATATCATCAGGGACTGGCATCTCTCCTTTATAGTCGGATAATGAATGACCGTTTCTGCGCATATACTTCTCTATATCTGACAAACCAAGATTCTTATATTGGACTTCAGTCAACACCAAACCTAAATATACAAATAAGCCTGTTAGCAACTAAAATAATGTGAATCTTGTAAAATAGTTTAAAATTTCAAATCCATCTTACCTGGGTCATTCTCTTCACACCTTTTCTGATATAAGAAATCCTCGGTTAATATTTTCCAAGTAGCATTCCAGACGTTGATCGGAACTGCTACACTACTCGAAAGAAGCATTATAGCAAAAAGTTTACGTAGAAACTTTCCAGTTCCCCAAAAACTGGCCTCTTTAATTCCTTCGATGTATTCTTTATCATCGTCTAACAAACCAAGCGCAAAGCATGCTTCTCGGAAGGAAGAGTATATAACACCATTAACCTTTTTTAAGTCATCAAAACTCTCAGGGCCCTTGACTATATTGAGAAGAATCCTCAAATGATATGCGTCCTCAGCGGAAGGTGAGACATACACCAGTCTGCCTATGGCAAAACCTTGTTTTCGTATCCTCCATTGCTGCTGCTTTGAGATCCAGACGAATTTTGTTAGAAAATCAGCATATGTTAGCTCCTTTGCCAAGGCATGTTCCTTGTTTGCCTCCATCCACGCTATAAATTGTGACTGACCTACCGATGCCTTGTTTAAGACTTGGTCAACGCTCTCTCCTTCGTGATATATACACATTTGTTTACCAGGCAAATGAAACGAAAGTTGCATTACTGCCGTGGTTCGGTACTGTGTAGGAATCTTTAGAAGCCTCCATGAAGATTCATACGGTGAAATGTATCTAAGAATGAGCAAATCAAACAGAAATAAATAATCTTGTTTTTCTTAAATCATACTTAAGTAATTATTCAAGCGATCTAATCTTAAAAATTAGTTTCGCAAAGTTACCTGCAATTGAAATGTTGCTCAACCTCATCTTGGGATATAACGGGGTTACCGTCTTCATCCTCGATTGCTGCTCTAATGTAATCTGGACCCTTGTTTATATATTTAAATAGGTACTTTATAGACCTGGTTTGGTTGCACCATTCAACGTTAACATGTGCCCGAAAACGCTTTAAGAGATCTGGATTATATGGGACAACATATCGGTTATCACACAAAACACCTCTCTTCAGAATGGTTCTTTGATCCATACGACGTCTATAGATGGGGAAGCCAGCATCATCGATTTTAGTAACTGATCCAGTAGGCTTAGGAAAGAATTTTGTACACCTTTTCTCATGCATACAAACATTTTTTGGATTGTCATCGCCGCATGGTCCATGTATCATCAAGTCTCCAACAATTTCGTACAAAATTGGATCCAAGTCCTTGTCCGGTATCTCTGCTGATATAAATCTATCTATGTCCTCGCCTGTTGGTAGTTTGGATTCGGGTTCCAAGAAAACAACCATGTGGGCATGTGGCAATCCTCTTTTTTGGAATTCAATGGTATACATCGCTGAAATAAAAGTAAAACAATTAGAAAAAGTTAGAAATACATATAATAAATCGAATTAGTATCTATACGTTAAGAATAAGTTGGCACGATTTATATATTATGACTCTTTACTTATATTTAATATTTTTGACATACCTGAGTTAACATGGCCCATAACGTGGTCTTTCGTTAGATAATTCACTAAATTATCGAGCTTCATTTTAAAAATCCTACAACAAATATCTGGTCGATCCTCGATCTTTAGATCATGTTTTTCCAAAAACCTCGTTATCTCAGGCCATTTTGGATTGCAAGTAATTGTTATGAAAAAATCCGGGTATCCGTAGTACTTGCATGTTGCCATCACGTCTAGATAATGTTTCCTCATGAATCTCTTACTTCCCGTGAATGAAGCAGGTATAAGCACCTTTTTTCCTTGTTCAGAAAGATCATTATTGCCACGTTCACCAGATTGTTCAATCTTATCAAAGCTGTCACACCGTAGCTTCTTTTGATTATGCCATATATAACGAAGCCTATTTGATTCTACCATCGTATATGCGTCAACCAGAAACTGCTGATACAATCTCCCAGACATCATAATGATTGGGGATTCTCCATGCCTGTCTTGAATGCGAAATGCGAAAAACTCGCGCATTGTAACGGTTGTGCGTTTCCTTCCAGATGTATCAACATAGTCAATATCAATACCTAATCTAAAACCATCTTCACCATACGGAAACAATAACGGATACTGCAAAGGTAAATAAGCCGGATGCAACTCACTTATACGGTATAAACCTCCAGACTTGCTTTGAATAACGATGTCTCTTTTTTCTGTTAACATATTGAAATCAGCAGGTATCAAAGCCGCCACATCGTTCTCAGTAGGTAAGTTATGCGTTCGACCATCAATAGTTCGGCCACTTGCAAGAACCAACTTAAAACCTTTAGAATTTGGATTTCCAACAAATTGTTCGCGTGCAGTTCTTAAGGCTTTAACATGAGGATTATGATCATCTAACATCTTCTTCAGAAGCTCCACGATATCTGGTCTCAGCTTCCTCGAATTACCAACATCCCTGAACAGTCATTTTGAAACTATTATTATTTATAAAAATGAAACACTATATTGATATAGATAAATAATAATATTATATTATAATAAAAATCGAAGATTACCCATAAGCATTCATCCTATTTTTAACTTCACTGATGGTATCATGGATATATAATTGTAGGAAGTTTGGTTGTTTGCCAGGTGCTGGTAACATATCTCCGATCAAATGATAATTTTCACCACACATTTGGAATAAATATGGACCATTACCGTTGTTTATAGTATTATCAACCTTTCCACCAAGTGACGTAAACGAAAACATCATATTGTATGCTCTTATGAATTCACGGAAGTGTTTCCTCGTGTTATCGCGATTATACAATAGCTTTAACAACGTATTTGGGAGAGCTTTCAATAAAGGTAGCTGAACTTTGCCACTTAGACAGCACATCGTGAAAACTGGAGTAGAAGATAGAGAGTGCTTGTTTATACGTTTTCCAAACCACATTAAAGCATGGCAATAGTCACACATGTAAGATTGATCACCATCATCATAATAACCTATAATTGATTTTAAATTTTTAAAATATAATAACTTGTATATATACTAATAAAAGGGAATTTGTTTGGATTTGTACCACTTTCCATCAAGCCAAAACTCGCGAATGAATTATATTCAGGATAATTCGGTGGTCTAGGTTTTTTTTGTCTTGGTCGTCGTTTGTTCGAATTACTTGGTGGAACAGCATCTGAATCTTTATCATCGTCCGTGTCCGAATCAGTAGCGACAAAACATAGAACATCATCGACATCAACGGACTCTGTCAATAATCTATAAATTTAGAAAATCAGATGAAGTTCGTTTTATATATTTAATATAAATCAATATAAAATTGTATTTATTCAACATAACCTTTTGAATTATTTATTGTTGGTAAACCACGCTTTGATCGAATGATATTCAGTCTGTTTTGTCTGGCTATTTTAGCCATACCAACACGTCCAATAGAACATCATCGACATCAACGGACTCTGTCAATATATCTATAAATTTAGAAGATCAGATGAAGTTCGTTTCATATATTTAATATAAATCAATATAAAATTGTATTTATTCAACATAACCTTTTGAATTATTTATTTTTGGTAAACCACGCTTCGATCGAATGATATTCAGTCTGTTTTGTCTGGTTATTTTAGCCATACCAACACGTCCAATAGATTCTTTATCAATGTATTGATGATAAACTGATTTTGGTAACGTTGGTGCATACGTTTCAGCCCTTGAAACGATTGCTGTATTAAGGATGAAAGGTGTTTCAGCGGCATATCAAAAGTAACAATACATGCATTTTTTTCAAAGAAACAGAAACACTTACGACGATTTGCAACAGGTATCTTAACGACCCTAGGTTTCGTTATTCTCTTTTTCTTCGGCGACATAGTTTCTGATAAGGTTTTCTTTTTCTTTTTTTGTACGGGTTTAGGATACGTTCATGAGAAACACTATTTAAACATATGTAAGGTTTTCCTATAATTTGTAGGGTTTTCATTTTTTCTTTATTGAAACAAACCTAATTTAACATTTTATGTTTTGTCTTTTTTTTGAGTTTAAGTTTATAAAATATTTAATATTAATAGAATAATCAATATCTTAGATACTTTGACGATTTCATGTGTTAATTTATGAAACTATGATAATATTAAAATATAAAATTGCATATATGCACAAACTGTAATATTTCACAATAAAGTAAGTTGTGTTACTTCGCAATATATATAGAGATTTAAGTACTTGTTTTGAATTTTTCGTTCTTTGAATCAATAATGCATCCTAAAAAAAACAAACCATAAATTCACATGTGCATAAATATCAGTACTAAAGTATATAAAAAACCAAAAAAAGAAAAACTAACATCGAGAATTATAAGAATATCAGTTCGAAGATTTCAAAACGTATGTGTTTGTTCATTGCCGTCTTCCTCTTTTCTTGCTATTACTTTTTTCGTCCACATTAGGCGTTTGAATGGCTGAATCTGAAACTCGTTTTGATACTGGCGATGGTGTCAGTGATGCAACTCTACCTGAGTACCTAAGTTCTAAATCATGTTCGAGGGATCGAATTCCATGATTTTCAAACTTATTCAACATATCTGCATCATCGACAACGATCTCGACTTTATAAGTTTGACGTCTGTTAGTCAGATTCTCCGTTCCTATTCCGATTTTGAAAAGGAGCTTCTTCCCAACCAAATCAGAAAGAGCTCGTGGAAGCACCAAAGTTCCGTCCTGATCAAAATATAAAAAGACGTTACACATAAATAATATAAGATTATATGATAATGTGCACAAAGTATTATTAAATGATATACCTCAGCAACCTCCTCAGCTAAAGTATCTGCTTGAACACGGAGAAATGCGCTAGCGATTTTATCAAACAGTAAGAATCTTATCTCTTCGCCAGACTCGTCGGAAACAACCAACACTAACTTATACCTACGAAAATATGAATATTTGTAAAGCCAAAAATTAAAATTTTTTTAAATAACTGCTTTGAATCAATGAACCATTTACCTGGCTATAACATCTGAGACAGCCTTGCCACATTCTCTACAATCAAATAGCAAGGAATCGTCATCGGTAGAATCAGATTCTATTGGATGAACTGTTTTATCGCAAGTTCTGCATGCAATATAATACCATATAGGATTATATTCGACTCGAACAACTGTCGCAGCAGTAACACATTTCATTTCCTACACTCGAAAATAATATATTTAAATATAAAAAAACAGATCATTCTCAAATATATAAAACAAATAATTATTATGTATAAATTTAAAATAAACTTAATGAACACGTACCGTATCGGCATAAACAATACCTGAATTGTCTTTCTTTCATTTCTATCAAAGAATTCATCTTTCCATGAAACAGACTTAGTGGACGATGATTGCACCTTATGTTCATTGGATATCACAAATGTATTGGTTGGCAACCTAACAAAAGTCATTCCTTTTAGTATTCATGATAGCTCTAAAAGTATACACAAACAAACAGATTTCATTACTTACAAGGCTCGAAAATCTTCAATTTGTTTAGAATGTGGATCGAGAAATATTTGTGTTGCGTTGAAAGAGTTTGAAATACTGTAAACTCCTACAAGAAATTAGAAGTAAAGTATTTAAAATTTTTTAAAAAGCGTATATGATAAACTTATTTATATCACAAATATTATGAATACAATTAAGTTCAAATATACCTTTCTATTCTGATACTGAAGCAAATCTAACAACACACACGATCACAGACGCAGTATTTTTCGTCACGTAGTCGATTACTTTCTTTCCGAAATTTCCCCACAGCGTGCAAGTCAAGCGATTATCACTATACGTAATCAACAAACTAAGTAAATTATATATGATTTGACTAAATATTATTTAATAAATTATATCATTATGAACTCACCTGGCATTACGTAGAACAACGTCCAACTTTTTTATTGGCTTTCCTTGAGCGATAACGTCAGAAGTTTCTAGACTAACAACCTGCCCTATGACATCTACATGAATATTTATAAAGAATTAGTACAGATAAGATGTATTATATCACAGTATAACCCGATAAATATAATAAACAACATATATCTAGCATACCTATTAAAACACTGTTTTCATAATCCCCATTACTTATAGTTGAAAATTCCTTAAAATATCTATAAGGAAGTTCCCTAGGAAAGTCATCACAAGGTGTTATAACAGTAGTCCTGTAGAAACTTATTTTAAAAGATAAAGGACTTGTCCTATATGCAGTAGTGTAATCTTTGAACGTGAAGTTGCTTAAGAATATAGTACGGCCTTCCGTCAATTCAGAATTAAATTGATCCACCAAATCTCCATCAACAGTTGCATGAATCCTAGAACCCTGATATAAACTTAATAAATATATAAGTTATTCATATCATAATTTTACTATACGATGCATGTTCATATATATAGATATAAAACATTAACATTGCCTACCACTTCATCTGCTAATACCATCTCTATGGATGTAACCTTATTTTTACGATATGATTTCCAGAGATTGATTATCTGAACCTTTATCTTGTAACAATCACTCGTTCTATCAATTTCGTCTATCAGAGCAGAGACGATTGTTTTCCGCTTGAGATAGGACTTCACAACTTTCTTAGTGTCAACACTATTATCTATTGACGACTCCATCTTCTTCTTTTCCCCGAAAATTCTTGAACCGATTTAATGAGGAAGATTAATCAGTCGTACATAAATATATATATATATATATATATATAGGAATTGATAAAAACCCTAGGTCTTTTGGATCGATGCAAATAAATAGAGTATCGTATCTTTTATTGATTTCTATATATCGAGTTCAATTTTAAGACTTTACATAATTTAAATGTAAATTTTACTTATTCCATTTCTCATATAAGTATATTTGTTATTTTTATCCAAAAATCAGTTGCGTGAAATTATGTTTTCAGTCATTTTAACATAAACATAAAACAAACATTATAATGATAATGAAATTAGCATCTTTTGTACATTTTCCTTTTATTTATAAAATCCTCTTTCATTTTTTTTTTTAGAAATATATTTCGAACTATAACCGTATATTATACTTTTTTAATTTCATTTAAATAATCATAATTTCCATAATTTATAAGTTTTTATTTTTGTAAATACTACAAAGAAGGAAAAGACACTCGAGTATGATGCGTACAATCATTGGCAATTTTAATATATGTAACAATAGCGATATATATGAATTTCATTGAGAATTTCAACTCGGATATAAATATATATACTGTATACGCATATTTATGAAAGATACTTTAACTTAAAATATATATATAGATATATGGAACATGTATAGGCAATAGTCGAGAAACAATTGATAATAAATGATTCGAAAACAATAATTATAACTATGAAATACTAACTTCACATATAATGAAGATGAAGAATTCGAAGAACACTTTAAAAAACCAAAAACCTTATGAAATGTATCCTAAAACATAAATTTAAAATACGAATAGTGAATATGGGTAATATTGTATCTATCTAATCTCGATGGTGAACATTCTCTAGACGATAGCTTCGACTGCTAATCATCCTGCGTAATAAAAATAAAACAACATAACTAAAAAAGGTTATGTATGATATTATATATACTATACATAGGAAGGTATGTACAGGCCATATTTTTCTCTGAATTCTTTGACTTCTGCAACATGTGGGTTCAGTACTACCAATGTTGGTTGAATAGCCGAGATCGTTACCTTTCCTGAAATAGGAAGTAAAATACTAAATTTATACCACGCATATTCAAACATTAATTTATATATGCAACTGACATACCTCCAAGATAATCAATATTTCCCCATCTGATTACACAAACAGCATTTTGGCTATCACAACTACGCCAGTCCTTATAGAACTTTAAAGCTCTTATGCCAGTCAATTTGCAAAAGAGACGAACGTGTCTACATGATTAAAATAATTAGCACAAAATTATATATGCTTGTATTCTTATAATTGTTCACATAGTTAAATTCGAGAAAGCATTTAACAGGGAATACAAACCTTAAATCCTCCAAGTAGAAAGTGATAAACTGGTATTCGCTATCAATGCACTTTTCCTCCAGTTGGTCCAAAGTATAACCTTCCCAAAAATGAAAATTGCCAACGTTTATAACACGGCCAATTATTTCTGAAACGAAAGACAGTAGAAAACTCATTATTATTTCTTATACTTCAACAAAATATAAATCATATATCAACATACTTACCAACTAAAAAGTCGTCACTGTATGTGCGGTTCAAGTTTACACGGAAGTCGATAAAATCGAAAAAATTCCGTTCGCAATGAAAACTATCACCATCTACGACAGTATGTGAACCCAAAACTATTTTAAAACGACGCGAAGTTGTCCTAAAAACACCATAGACATGAGCAACCTGGAAACGGCGAATCTTAATCCAATTTCCAACAGGAAACTGGTCTTCAAACAAAGCATAGCATGCGGTTGGTACAGTGGCATGTATTTTATCACCCTAGCATATGATATAAATTGTTAAAGTCTAATTATCGCAATAGTAATATGTTTTAAAAATATTATAAATGTAAATATATAAAACTGGACTATATAGTAAACAAACCAGGTCATCACATAGCACAGCCTCGAGACGCTTTTCAGATGGGTGTAAACTATGAGTCCAAACTCTCAAAACTTTAACATTAATCTCAAACTCACAGGGACCATCGGTTAGATGTATGACTTTTATTGGAAACACTTGAATCTCTTGAGACACCATAGCTGTATTTGAAGAGGAGTCGTTGGAACATTCATCACCATTATCAATTTCAGAATCTGAAGTAAAGAGCCTACGTCGCACGCAAATGCGTTTAGGGGGAGCTTTAACAAAGATACCATCCACAATATTTTGTGATGTTCCATGGAAATCATAGTTGAGATATAGTCTTTTTCCCAATGGACGTTTGGGCTGATGATCAGCAGAACATTCGGTTTTCACTGCCGATGCATCATTCCGAATATCATCAACATCATCACTCATGTATTCTTCATTTTCTCATCAACATCATCATGACTCTCGTCCTCGTCTCCTTCTTCATCACAACCATCAGACAATTCGTTCGTCTCATCATAGTCATCGTCTTCATTTTCTTCATCGGTTTCCTCACAATCATCACTTTATTCGTCCTCGTCTTCTTCGTCAATTTCATCACTATCATCACTATCAGTACTATCTTCGTCATCTTCCTCATCATCATATTCGTCGCCATCGTTATCATCACTGTCTTCGTCTTCTTCTTCGTCATCACAACCATCATACCAGTTGTCATCATCATCATTGTTATCAGTATCCGGTTGATCACTACCGCTATCATCACCATCATTGTCATCACCTTTGTTATCGGTTACAATGTCGCCATCACCAATGTCGTCAGTTCGATCACCATCAGTTGGATCATCTTGTTTGTAATTTGATTCGTCAGGGTCAGCACCAGTAGGACCTTCGTATATATATATTTATACATTTTTGATATATTAGTCGTCCCTCTATATAGATGTTTAATAAATTATCAACTTGAAGACTGTTCTGATCAAGAGACTTACCGTTTTGTTCATGTTCATTACAAACACCAATGCTTCTATTAGCTGAGTCGCTAATCATGTCATGTTCGAATTCATTATCTGGTCCTATATCAAACCAAATTATGAATATATTTGTAACGTCTAACAGAAAAAGATATTACTATAGGAATTTTTTACCAATTTCATTGATTAGATGACAGGGCACATCCCACAAACCCGACTGAACATCTGTGCGATCTCCATGAGCTGATTCAGAATACAATATTCCAAACCCAAACACCTTAGAACCCAATTCTCGTGGGCCACTCCTCTTTCTTAAACCACAAGGTATTTTGGACGTAGCTATAAATAATAAGACATATATAATTTATTTATCATTCAATGAGTTTTTTATTTATTTTTTTAATATAACACTCATACCGTTAATATGTGGAATATTATACAATCTTGAAGGATGTTTAGGGAGACGATCAGAGGATTGATAGAGGCGTAATCTCTCGAATGCCGTTTCAAGTGATGAAGTTCGATCAACAGTATTATGAAGAACTGAAAGATAAGAAAAAATTGTATTTAGATTTTTATTCCAAACATCATAAGCAAAAACGAAAATGTCTCTTTGCAAGAATTTATAGTATAACAAAAGATTAACGACAATCTTTTAATGGCTTAAAAATTAAGATAAATTTTCACGTAAAAGCATAAACTTCAGTTTATTATATTAAAAATAAGCAAAATAAAAACGAAAACCATTAAGTTACCATTGTTATCAGCAATAGAGGATGAATCAAGCAAGACGTCACATGAGATCTTCGCGTTATGTGTACCCATTGTGATTTAACCCTATTGAGAAATCGAGTTATAATTATAAGCTAATAGAATGGTTTCTTTTTTTTTATTAGTTGCCTAGAAGGGTGAGAGAATTATCGTAAGCTTACGATCGTATATAAAGCCGTGGTTTTTAGGGTTTTAAACGATTATATCTATGGTGCACATATTTTTTCCTTTTTATTAGTAAATAATAATATTTCCTATTAAAGATAAATCCTAGAATAACTAAAATGTATAGATCACATTTTATGTTAAATTATTTAATTTTCAAATATGTATATTTTCTTATTTGAGTATATACATATCAGCGATTAAGAAGAAGTGTTCTAAATCAATACAATTTATTTACGAAAGTTTTCTTTATTTATGAATAACTACCAAGAACTACAAAATCGATAAAGTAAAATGACTATTACTAAAATGCAAATTTTCTCAATTTACACTGGCATTTCTAGAAGTACAACTAATTTAAGAGATTATTTTTTAAAGATAAGTACCGGATTTTACAGAAATCATTAACACATAACTATATGCGATTTAAATTTATATTTATCTTTAATTAATTTATTTAATAATTATTAGTTACTACAATTATTTGGAAGAATTAATTTTCATTTATATATCAAAAAATAACATTATTTAGTTATTATGACTGCGGAGGTGACGATTATGTGGTTAAACCTATTCTGTAAAACATCTTAATATATATATTACATAAGAATTTGTAATAATTAACAGTAATGAATATAGTTTAAAACACCATAATTATTATACTGCAAAGCCAGAATTTATTACATAATAATAAAAAAAAAAGAGGATATCACTCTTTTAAATTCAGAACTTAATATAAGAAATACATAAAAGTAATCTTCTAGTGATTATGCATTCCCCGTTGCAGCCGTCCCAGCATTCTAATCTTCATATTCATCATCCAAAGGGGTAAAATCAACTGAAGTTTCAAGTCTGGAACAATATGACAATATTATAAAATCACAAAATAGATGTCAATAGAATACATATACAGGATATAACATCAAATATGTAATTTACATACCTCATTTTTGCTATTGCCACTTCTGGAGTAGGAGGATCCTCGAGAATATCAGATATGAATCTTTCCGATTCAACAATCCACTCATCTAATTACATATACATATTCAGTACGCATGTGGAAACAATATATTAGTTAAACTTCTGATTAAACGCATGTGGTTACAATAAATTTGTTAATCTTCTGATTAATTGCTGTATTGGATAGATATTAATAGTTAATATTTACATACCTCTCCACATATTGAAAGAGAAAAATCGCAATACAATAATGTGTCTTGAAGACTTATCACGATTCGTCCATAGTTCTTCAAATTTTCTTGCCAAGTTATCCCAAGCAATACATTTCAAGGAATTTCCACTGTATATATTTACACCAACATAGAAGATAATTAACATATTTTAATATATAAAGAAATCCAAGTCTGACATCAGATATTATGTGGACAAGTTGTACTTACTCAAGATCTTCGAGTACAAAACAAATAAGTGGACGTTCTGTGGGTATCCGATGTATCAGACATATGAACTCCACTTTGAAGTTTCTGAACAAAAGTGACAACCCCGAGAAAATCAACTGCAAAATTAAACAACTAAGTTTTAAAAATTCATTTATAAGTTATTGAGATAAACCAAGATAATAACATGCATATAGGAAACTTACCAAGATATCGGTCAGTTTGATTCGACGCAAGCAAAATATCTATGTATGCACAGAAAGAGTATATTTCTCTGGAAGATTTTGGATCGGTTTTCTCAGTGATTGTATCCTCGTTCAAACGTATATAACAGTTGTTTGATGATATGCTTGGATGGGGTAATCTGTCGGTAACTGAAAAATTACCAAGAAAATACCACTCTCCTTCGAGCAATACATCCTCGAATTTGTCAATTATTTCAGATGGCATGGTACAGAGGATGCGATTGTTCTACACAGTTTTAGTAAAAAAGAATCAATAAACGATTACATTCCCAAAACATGAACAGGGATAAATTTTAAAAATCTTACAAACTTACAAATTCATCAGCGAGAACTAACTTCCGATGAGGATAATGCATGTTAGTGAAATCATAATAATTTCGAACAACTTGGACACAGATACGTTGCCCGCCATTTATCTTGTGAAGTTCGGTAACTCTATTACATGGAGCCATTCTTTTTTTTTTTGGTTTGGAGATGAAGAATGAGACAAATGAACGTTTTTTTTATAACGCGGGTTTAATATACTTTAGAAACGACGGTTTTGCTTTTAAAGACGGGTTTAAAATACCTATGCAACGGTTCAGGCTTAATATACTTTTGAAACGACGTTTATGCTTTTAAAGACGGGTTTTATATACTTAAACTACGTTTAGCTAAAAATAACAAAAGTAAATGACAATTGATTCAAATGTGAACTTAAGTAAATATTTAAGAAACGATTTTGCAAACTGTCCTTTGATTGTCCTCAAGAAAAGTGAACAAATGAGAGAAAAATGTTTAATGCATTGGAGTTCATATTACTTAGAGAAAGAGTGTATTACTATATGACTTCAATTCTCATTTTTCTAAATACAATGTTCCAGATAAATAGAATAACCCTAAAACTAATAAGAAACAATGTCTATAAATTATAATAGTAAATATTGAAACATTATAGTATATTACAAAAAAACGAAAACGTGCAAGCTTTAAATTCAGATGATACAGCCTTATTAATTTTAAATATTTCGGATCTTCGTAATAGAAGATCTTGGTAAATCATACTTGAAACCACAATCCTTAATTGTTGTCGGTTCATTAGTCCAAAATCGAAAAATTACAAATTTATAAATAAATAATCGTTAGAATAGTTATATAATTATTGGGTAATAATATTTGAATATTCGTATATTTTTACAATTTGCTAGTGTAACATGCAAGGGTTTATCAACTGATAGAATATTACTTATCAATGCAGAATAAAGCAAATCAAACTGTAATAATTTTTGCATGAAATAACTTTGACAGAGGAATCTAACTATTTACAATCTTTGGGAAGTTCAACTGACATAATTATACCGCCTGAAAAGTAACACTGTGATATGCACTATTTATAATTTTATGGTTATTCGTTTATACAATATTATTTTGATTTATCTGTATGTATTTTTTCTTTCAACGTTGTTTGTAACCACGTAAGAACAACGTTGATATCAACATTTCCGGTGATTTCTTTTTTAGTATTACGCACAAATCTGATCAATGTCATAGCCAACACTGAGATATTATGTAAATTTTTTTTAACAACTAAACACTAAACAAAGCCTAGATTCTAAGCTAAAAAATGTGTTTATTTATTCTGTTAATAAGAATAATGAAAAACTCTTTTATACGCGTGTTTAAGGATGTAGTATTTAGGATTTTAAACTAATAATCTTGGTACGTGTGAGTTTAATAATTTAAAATAGTTAGTAATAATTTTCCAAAGCGCTAAACCTTAAAGATGAGTAAAATGTATAGTTTACAATTATTTCCTAAATGGCTAAATATTGAATTTTTTTAATTTTATTATTTGCGTGTAAATATGTGACCATTTTGGGTAAATAGAATTCCATTCAATATTTTTGGCACATAAGTTTACTTTTCTATTTTGTATAACTACCAATAACTACTAAATTTCTAGATTTTCATATGTACTATTTC
This sequence comes from Eutrema salsugineum, assembly GCF_000478725.1. NCBI lineage: Eukaryota > Viridiplantae > Streptophyta > Magnoliopsida > Brassicales > Brassicaceae > Eutrema > Eutrema salsugineum. The sequence goes on along the minus strand of NW_006256414.1, from coordinate 5,762,731 downwards.
TTCATATTAAAAATATGTGATTTATTTAGATTCACATTTTTTATGACTATATAGGTATGTAAGATTTATAAGATAAAATCTTCTAAGGTTACAGAAAATATGATAGAGATATATATGAATCTTTCAAATTAATGTATATCTGGTTTAACTATTAATTATTATGAATACGAATGTAGTGTATATATGGTTTAACTATTTCTTTCTAAAGTTAACTAATCAGATATTTTAGAGCAGATTAAATAACAGCAATTAAAGTTTTTAGATCAAAAACAACATAATTATTTAAACGCAGTACCGAGTTTAAGTTAAAACATAAATAAACATAGTAACTATAACATCACGCCATTAAGTCTTAAACATATGATAAGAGAAATACGAAAACGATAAACTAATAGAACCGCCATTTACGCAAGTCACATTCCATGGTTTCCTGCATCCTCCATTCTCTTCTTGATCTTTTCCCAAATCCTATCCATTATATTTATATATAAGTATAATATTAGTAAATAAACTGAATTTTAAGTAACCAAAAGTTTCTTATACTTACTTCCTACGGTAGATGAGAACCTCGTCAATAGGTGGAGTAACAAAGAAACGTGAGAAGTCAATATTCTCATGATCATGGATGGTTATTTCATCTAAAATAAAAGTCAAGTGAAGAAATCAGAATACAAATATTCATGCGTTTAATTATTTAGGTTATTTGCATGACACTACAAGAAAGATCGGGTTTTACGTCGGCATATATCGACGTAAAAATCGACGTAAAACAGCATTTACGTCGAATTAACGACGAAAAAAAATTCGTCGTAAAACGATTGTCGTAAAACCAAAATCGTCGTAAAATCGTCGTAAAATTACCAACTCCGAAAAATCGTCGTAAAATCGTCGGAAACTATTCGTCGTAAATGCGACGTAAAATTTCCAACGGAAGTACAACGAAAGAACTCCAACATAAAAACGACGTAAAATCGATGTAAAATTACATCGATTTAACAACGATTAGGAGACGAACAATTTCAATTAAGGGAAACTAATTTTTTAATTATCGATGTTAAATCGTCGTAAACTTTCGACGTAAATTCGACGTAAACTTATTCGACGTAAATTCGTCGTTAAATATTCGACGTTAGATCGATGTAAATTTATGACGAATTTACGTCGATTTATAAATTAAATATTTAATTCGATTTTAATTTAATTAATGAATTTTGAAAATAATAAAAAATTAAAAATAGAAAAAAAACAATTTAAATTCAAAAATAATTTATAAATAAAAAAAATTTAATACAAATTGTTTTTCACAAAAAAACCTAATCTACAATGTGATTTCGTAATCGTCGAGGTTCAGATCGACGTCACGAGGAGGCTCTCCGTCTTGGCCGCCCGTCGCTGCTGGACCGTCGTTTCCCGTCTGCACTACCGGAGCCGAAGACTGACCCTGCGTCTGCTGGTCCGATGGTCCAGTACCGGAAGTACCACCGGTCTCAAAGACCCCTCGTGCTCGCTGTTGCCTCGCTCGGATTGCGGTGGCCAACTGCGGAACCGCTTCCGCAATGATGTCGAAGAGACCGTGCATCTCGGTGAGCTCCTGCTTCTGGGCCACTTGCTCATGTCTGAGAGTGGTGATCTCAGCATTGGCCGTAGCAAGCTCCTGGCGAAGCTGACTCGGATCCTCCTGCGTGCGGAATCCGGAAGCCGAGGCGGCAGGATAGTCTCTAATAGAGCCCATCCCTAAAGTTCGGCCCTTCTTCTTCGGAGCAACCTACAAATAGAAAATAAAAACGTTAATTATTTATTAAGTAATAAATATAATAAATTTTTAAAAAAATTGAAATAGATCATACCTCTTCGAAAATCTGGTCTTGCTCAGCGACGGTCAACGGTACTTGGATAGTACCGTCAGGTGTGGCCTGGGTCTCCCGCTCGGCGATCCGCTGCATAGCGGCATTGTAGATCTCCTCGGACCGAGCGTCGATAAAGCTCCCGTCCCTCTTCCGGTGAGTGGTCTCGAAGAGCTTCGTCATTGGAGGTAGTTCTCCTCCGTTCTCCTCGGCCTACGAATTAGTAAACATTAGTGAAAAATATTTAATAAATTATAGCAATAAATAAAATTAAATTAAAATAATAATTACTTACCATCATGAGACGTCTTTCCGCAAAAGATATTTGGCCAGAAGTGTGCGGGGTCACTAACTTCTCACCAGTCACCGGATCGACCCGGTTTCGGACGGCCGAACACTTAGCAGCGGTGGTTTGGGCATGCGGGTCCAGCCAGTACGCCTTCAACCCATTCCAACAGGTAGTGGACATGGAGCTCGGCTTTGCGTCGTCGCCGTCGGTCTCCTATTTCCGCTTCCAATCGGAAACGGTGTTGACTAGGCGTTTCTGCGCCTTCAGCCGGAAAGCTTCGCGGACCGTCTCGTTGATCTCGATGTCCCAGTTCCACCGTTGCTGCAAAAGAAAATAAAAAATTAGATAAATAATATAAAAGTAAGATTAATTGAATTTTACTACAATTTAAAATGATATAAATAATATTTAAAAAATATTACGTACCGCAAAGCACTTGTACCAGGTGTCGAACGTCTCTTGCGACACCTTGCTCCAATTGTAGTGTGGCTCCACGAAATGACTCTTAATTGTGTCGGAAACGCTCCGACCGACACAATTATCCAAACTAAACCTATGAAACAAAAAAAAAACTTATTACATTAATATTTAAGTAAATTAAAACATTAATTTAAAAAAATATAAAAAACTAAAAAGTTTACTTACCAATAAGAGCCCGGTTCCGCTTTTCCGGGAACCAGACGTCGTAAAGCCCCCCGTCCCGGTAGGGCTAGTAAATCCTCAACCGTAAACTGGGCATACGGATGAGGAAGGGCGGGTACCGGTTCGGCAGCCGGCGGTGGAGGTGGTGGTGAAGGCGATGGTGGAGGCGGTGGTGGAGACGGCTCCGCGGTATTCGGAACCTGGGAGGCTCCGGAAGATGAAGGGACATCGGTACCGGTGTTTCCCGAGGCAGACGCCCGGGAAGAGTGTCCGTCCGCCATGAAATTGATGTAATGCGTCCTCCGTCGAGTCATCGTCTGCAAAACCGATAAAATTTTATTTTTCAAGTTAATTACAATTAATTTTTAATTACGATCCTAAATCTAAGAAATTCTGATCCTAAATCTACCAAATTCCGAGCCTAAACTAATTCCCGACCTAAACCGTTTGAATTTCTAAACTATTTAATAGTAAAATAATTTAAAGTTATTTAAAAAAAATAATTACCTTTTTTTTGCGTCAAAAAGAGGAGGAATGCAAGAGAGGACGAAACAGAGAGAGAGGAAGGAGAGATAAGCGACGAAATGAGGAAGGGGTGAGGTCCTATATATAGAATTTATATTCGTCGTAAATTCGACGTAATAGTTACGTCGAATTTACGACGAATCCGTCGTAAATTCGTCGCAAAGGTCCCACCGTATAATAAAGCGAATAAGACAAACACATGTAGCTGTATCTGGGCTTTGCGACGATTTTACGATGATCTGTGTTATTCGTCGTATAAATCATAAAAATTTAAGACGGCTGTGTATCCACAAATCGTCGTAAATTCGTCGTAATATTACGACGAATTTACGACGAATTATACCAAAACTGATGAAATTCAAAAATTGAAACATCCATAAGGACATACAAGCATGTCTATTCATGATAAATGTGGTGTGTATAACTTTCTAGCATGTTTACATAACTTAATGAAGAATTTAGTAAGATGTAAGATAAATCCATACATCTTGTGTAAATGTATATAACACCTTAAGATTATTTGATAAACACATATATGTCAAATTTTGAATTTTTTTTTTTTTGTTTAGAAAGTTGTTTTACCTTATGAGATGGTAAGACATTTCATTCTCTTCATCAAAATCCCCCCTAAACCCCAGAAAAGATAGATTATAAGATTTAGGGGTTACATTTCGTCGTAATCTCGATGGTATATTACGACGGATTTACGACGTTAACACCCATTCGTCGTAATCTCGATGGTATATTACGACGGATTTACGACGTTAACACCCATTCGTCGTAAATTCGTCGTAATAAAACCACATTTCTACAAGTTCCTGAACCTTATACTACAGACCCTTATATAATACATCAGTTTACTTAGGAAAATAAACCCAAAAACCATTCTGTAAGTTGGGAAAGCTAAACCCTATAGGGTTTAGGGTTTGCATTTTACGACGAATTTACGACGAATTCCAAAAAAATCGTCGTAAATTCGTCGTAAAAGTCAACATATGTCCAAGTCAACACTTTAACAAATTTTCATCAACATTTAATTAGTTTTCATTAATTGGCTTTAATTAATGTTACATTGAAACGTTCAAAGCATGCAATTAAATGTCAACATATTTAATTAGTCTTCATCAACATTTTTCTCGGTGTCCTCATCATCATTGTCATCATCATCACTGCTTGTTTGAAATTCGTCAGCACCTTCTTCAGTTTCGTCCCCATGTAGATCTTCGACTTGTCGATTACGTGGATCAATTAAAAGAACATTTTCTTCAACATCCGGTGCTGTAATGTCGACACAATCATCTTGTTGCATTGGCGGGAGATCTACACCATCAATTATACCCCTTGGAGCAACTTTTGTGAATGTTTGTGAGTCACTTTGCCATCTGTTTGTGAATGTTCCGCATGCCATCTCATCGACGCAGCTGTCCGTTCGGATTGATATAGTCTTTTTAACCTATCAGTGATAGGAAGATACCACATTCGTTGGTAAGGAATCTTCTTACGCCCAGCAATTTGCGGTCTATATCTTGGCTTTTGGCAGAAACGACATTCTTCAAGCTTCTCATCATCTCTCCAAAAAAGCATACAATTATCAACACAAACATCAATCATCTCAGAAGGCAATCCAAGACTAAAAACCAGCTTCTGAATTTCATAATACGTTTCAGCAGCCAAATTATCATCTGGCAAATACTCTTTAATAAGATCTGCCCAATCGTTCATGCAAACTTCAGATAGATTGTGATCAGTTTTTATTGTCATCATCCGAGCTGCCAATGATAATTTTGATAAACCTTCCCTACATCCCTCGCACAGAGGCTGTTTTGCTGCGTTTAACATATCATAAAAGCGTTTCACATCTGCATTGGGCTCCTCAACAGTATCAGCATGTGTTTCATGAAATGCATCAGTAATCATTTCATGCATCCTATCATGATCTTCACCCTGAACTTGACTACTTTGATAATCATTGGACGCTTCAAAATCCACATGTTCTTGATGATTACTACTACTCCGTGCAGCCATCTGACCACTACTTTGACCATATCCCTCTCCATGCTGATACCAAATAAAGTATTGGGGCATGAACCCTCTATTCAATAAATGCTGCCAGACAGTGTCAATAAGAATATGTTTCCTATTTTTGCATTTCACACAAGGACAATACATTTTGCCGCTTTCAATTACAGTTTCCAGAAGGCCGGCTTGGTACATGAATATTTCCAATCCGTTTTTGAAGTCTTCAGTCAACGACCCATCACCATTTTTGGGCGTATACATCCACTTTCGTAGATCGTATATAGACATTTCAAAAACAAATATTTGACTTCTTTTTTCTGAAATTTGATAGAAATTTCAACTACTAAAAATTTTACTTAAACATTCAAAGACTCAAAAAATTTGTGTCTTTATATGTTTTTTTGGTTGATGGAATAATGAGAGAAGAAAGGGTATATATAGAATTTTTTGTTTGGTTACCAACATATTACCATTGCATATTTACATCAAATTTACGTCGAAATAAAATTTACATCACATTTACATCGATTTTACGTCAACTACAAGATAGAGGACAATTCGTCGTATTATCGATGTAAATATTACGACAAGATTACGACGAAATAAAATTTGTTCTTTATTCGTCGTAATATCGTCGTAACATTACGACGATTTAACGAGGGTTATTTTTTACGTCGAATTTACGACGAAATTTTTTATCGTCGTAAATACGACGTAATGTCGTCGTAAATTTACGACGACTACAAATCGTCGTAAATAATTCGACGGAAAAGCCCCTCTTTCTTGTAGTGTGATATAAAACCTCATTTAAATTTATAGATCACATACCTTGATATTTGTTGATCATCCAATCCGTCAATACACAAATCGCAACCGGACCATCTACGCCTACAGTCTGGTTCTTGATATCAACAGCAAAATCACCATGAGCCAAGCAATTAACAGTCCGATCCCTTTGTCAAAATTAAAATTATTTTCCTGATTATTTATCATAAATTATATGAATCAAACTTAAAGTATTCTTACTCAAGATTCTTGATAGTGAACTTCAGCATTTTTTCAGTACTTCCACTTGAGGACTCAGATGTTAAGAGTTCATCAACATTCACCAACACTCCAATAAGATCTGCAAAAAATAAAGTACTTTATTAGCCATGCATGCATAAAATCAAATAATTTTTAAACAACTAAACTATTCTAAAACATTTATCGGGTTTCGATTTTTAAAGAGTGTAAACCAAATTCATACCGACTGGGTACAAGAGATTATAAGGACGATTATAAATATCATCAAAATCAACGAAATTCATGAAGGGATCTTCAGACAATGGCCTGATCCGTGAAGCCTTGGTCTCCGAGTTGAGAGTGATCTGGGATTTGTGTTTAGTAACTCTTTCCTTCCTTTCCCAATCCGACCGAATCAAGCCGAAATTGGTCAGTCTTACCCATCCTCCTTCAGGGCAAACCCTCTCGAAGTACTCATAACACGTAGCACCACAAGTACCATAAATTCTAGAGCCCTGAATTATAAACAAATATAATGTCAATCGCATTATATAACATGTTAAAGTACAATAAAAACATATATGTTATCACGAGCTTACGTGTTCATCAACGAAAACGAATGCTAAGCCTGGATTCCCATTTCGATGAACAATAAACCATCGCCTCAAGACCTTGACGCCAATGTTCCAGTCGGTCCTCCATGCATGCAAATCACGAACTGCATCATATGAATCCATCACGAAGGATAAGGACTTGGAATCTTTTATGTTTTTTTTTTCTTTGTTTGGGTTGATATGTTTATTTGAAGAACAACTATTCTTCTTGGTAAGAAAATATATATATATAGGGAATGAACAAAATAAGTAAGTAGGTAGATTCAATGAATTTTGTCAATAGATTATGTATATTTGCAACTTTTCAGAACATACTGTTTAAATTTTTATGTAAAGTTGCGACTTTTCAAAAAAATAATTATTGATTCAAAGACTTATATGAATCATGCATTGGTCTATCAATCACTGATGTAGGCTGAATATTCCCAGTAGCATGCATTGGTGTTTAATTTTTTTTTTCAAACTTTAATTTTGATATATGTATATTATGTATTTAATTAAACAGCGAAACCAAAAAAAATCTATATTAGAGAGATAATACCAAACTTTACATAAATATCTACTTGAATAATGATAAATTTACATATTAAAGATCCATTTAGTATCTAAATTAAAGAAAATCGTACCCTAAACCCTAAAATTAGAATAGATCGTACATATCCAACGATATCCATTTAAATTAGTGGGAAATTTTCTATATTTTATTAAAATGCTATGATATTTCCATATAGACACGCTAATACATGAATTCAGAAGTTAAATTATGTTATATTAACAATCTTCCAATTATACACAATAGTTTTTTTAAAACAATAAATACATACATTTTTTAGGTCATACTTTTTAATGTATAATAATTACCAAATATATTTATTATAAATGTTTTTGTTAATGAAAATTAGAATAAAACATTTCGTACGAATCGTATTTAGATATGAGGATTCTGAGTTAACCAATTCTATTTTAATATTAAATGATAAATACCCAAAAAGATATTGTTTTAATCAACTAATATGAATAACATGTTAGCTAATAATAAAAATTGAGAAAAACACACTTTAAACCATAGATATATTTTAATCCAACCATGAATATTTTATCTTAGACATTGATAAACATAAAAACTCGTGATTTTGGAGGCTTGCAGCAGAGTATTCTTGAACAGATTCACCACAATCATTGAGCATATCCCATCATAAAGGAGCCTATTATAAATATTTATTAATAAAATAAGAAATAATGTATTGATAAACAATGCTAATAATATAATAAGTAAAAAAGTTTTATACCTCGTTCTGAGAGCAGCAACAGAGGGAAATTTCTGGTTTAAATAAAACTTAGACGCAGGAGTAACTGACAATGTTACAGAACCATTTCTGATAATGCCCAATACACTTGTACTGATCAAGACAATATTAGTATTATTGTAAATTCTAAACTTTTCTTCAAAATTTTCAGCTTGTTCTCCCCACAACACCATGTTGATCTCTATTCCAGGACCGTTTACAAATCTAAATCACAAAAATAATTAATAGACTGTTTAGTATTTTAAATATCTCAATATCAAATAAATCTTATTCTCAATCAGTCTAAAAACATACCGTTCCATTAGAAGGGTTAGTACAAGCCTCCTAACAACAACTTGACCCTCAATCCGACCATCCGTCTTGTTCACATGCTTCACATAAGCAATGATATCTACAATTCGAATATTAAATAATTAGATTTCTATAAATATCAAATTAAGTAATGGGTACATAATTTTAAAACATTACGTACCATATAGTCTACACACCAAATCGTCTGACCTTGATAAATACCCATAATCCACAAAGAGAAATTTCTCCCTAGGTATTATTTGTACTCCAGATGATAAAAGCGATATCCTTGTTCGCTCAGTTAGCACAATCATGAACTGATTATTAGTAATCTTATAACTCATATCATTATGACGTACATTGAAATTAAACATCTCAATGAGACTGCCTTCGAACAAGTGATCACCATAAACACGTAGAATAGAGGAATGAACTGAATCTTGAATTATATTTTCCTGTTGGTAATAGAATAATTAAAAATCTATTCTTATATTATGATAAACAAACCAACACATAGCAATATGATAACTTTAATAATGTTAACCTGAGCATCTACTAAAAGAAGATTGTGTCTCCAGAAACCGTTTTTTTATCACCGTATATGGATTCCACTTTCTAATAAGACGTGCTATAGTACGACGACAGGAGCGCTTGTGGTGAGTTTGTCGAAAGTTAAGTAGTTCATGATGATACCAACCAATCAAGATTCGTTCTACAGATGAAAACGAATTCAATAATATGAAAACAAACTAACAAAGAATCAATTCGAAATTTTACGCAGAAAAATAACATATCTTACAGCAATAAGCGATTGATTGCGATGTGGGATTATCAAATACGAATACAGACCTAAGTCTTTAAATAGCTAGCCTATGACATTTTTTTTTTAAAGAGATTAATATAAGTAAATTTAACAAATTTTGTGAACCAATATACAGTAACTAAAATATTTTAGATTTTTTTAAGATGAGATAATAGAAGGTAATATCACAATATGAGATTTGTACATATTCTATTTATTTTTTCTTAATATTTATAATAATTACTTAATAATAGAAATTATGTAATTAGTTATTTTAATTTTTTGCAAATTTTCATTTTTGGCAAATATACTAAAGATAAACGTATATTTTTGATTTCATAAATATGATTCGATAAACAAAATAAGCATAGACTTAATATAAAGTTCATAATGAAGTATTAAAAGACGAAAGAAATACGAATATGTTCACAATAATATAATATAATAAACACCACTAAAAGAACATTAGTTTTTTCCCCTCATCTCGAAATCCATCTTCTTTGTTGATGACAAAGCTGCTTCGTCATCATCAGTTCCTAAATTAATAACCACTTTTGATTTTTCTTCTTTTTTCCAAAACCTGTAAACAAAAATAGCTTTTTTTAAATAATGACAAATAATAAATAATAATAAGTTTTTACATTACTATAATTACCTTCGAGCAAAAGTTATGGCTCGTGGGAATCTAGGATTTAGCTCGAACCTAGATACTCCTCCCTTAGACATTAGATAGATACGTCCTACAAAATAAATTTAACCATGTATGATAAGAACTTATATAATTACGATTATTAATTACTCTTAAACATTATGTTAGAATAAAAGCAAACCTTTTTCATTTTTAACAGACCAGTCCGATAGAAAACATGTCAGTGGTAATTGTTCATCAGTCCAGAACTTGTCATTGAATTCGATAGCAATCTGTCCTAACGCGGTACAATCCAAGAACAAACCACTATGCAACAAAAACAAAGCATGGTTATTTTTGCATATTTCTACATTCAGATTATAAGATAAAAAAACGTACTTGTGATCTTTAATTGTAAAGGTGAGGCTTGCTGTTTTTTTTCCTGTCCGCTTGATATACTTGTTATCGTCTTTTACAGTTATCAGCTCGCCAATAGAAATGACAACTCCCAAAATGTCTATAATTTTTTTTTTTTTTAAAACAATGAATTAGTATAAAAAAGTTAAATATATAAGACATAAATAATAAAAATGTAATTAAAGATAAAATATACCAATGGGTTGATCAGGTTCCGTTTTCTGGCCAAGTATGTCAGCAAAAGTGTATGACCCTACGGAATCATCTTCTGAAATTGGATTTGTATCGACGATAACAGTGTTCATACATATCTTGATACTAATGCCAATTAGAGTGTTTGGTTCTTCGAGAGGATCATCGAATACGATAAATTCTGAGATACTTTTATGGTCTCCTTCTTCGATTGCCTTCTCATAATGTTTACATAGATCTTCATTATATACATAGGCTTGAATTCGTTCACCCTTTGTATAGAAAATGGTTAAAGCGGTAGAAAATATTATCTATAAAACTGAACTTAATGTAAAGTATATTATAGTTTTAAAATATGAAATACCAACCTCTTCATCCATCAACAGAAATTGCAAAGAATCTACTCCCATTCCAGACTTCTCAACCCATTTTTTTAATACCTTAACTCTAATACGCCAATTGGTTTTATCATCATGTAGATCAGAAATGAGATTGTACGAATCCATTACCTGTAATCAGACTATGAGAATTATGTACTTCGAAGTAACTTATCTAAAAATCAAGATCAAGATATATAAATATACCAATGTTAGACGTTAAGACATAATACTAAATTCGCTCGATAGTCACTACGAAAACAACACCAACCTCAGAATCACGATTTAATGTTTTAAAATTCCCGTATATTTTATATCTTTACAATCGTGAGAACCGATTTCAGTATATACATTTGAATAACAAAAACAACAAAAAAACTTAAAGTAGAGATATTCTGGATATCGTAATTGGGAGGAAATCCTAAAAATATCGTCACAATCATATAAAATCTAAATTAAAATAGAAATAAAAGGTAAATTTCTACAACACAGGCAAACAAATCAACTATTTTACAATCCGAGGAGAAAAAATCGCATACCTTGAGCACAAGATGCCAGTAATTGCGAGATAGACAGATCTGTTTGTTGCCTTTTTTTTCTTTTGTGAAATCGTCGTGTTTTTACAAACTTAGGAAATAACGAAAATAGCATAATAAACTAAGATATCGTAATAAATATGAAAATATTATAATCATAAAATTATATACATTGGCCCATAACTTTGGGCTTTACCCATGTGCTAAAAGATTTAGATTAAGTTGACTTTGGTAAAAGAATAATCAATCGTTCAAGGTGTAGGTAAGACAGAAATAGAACACTATGATATGACGTCCATAAAACATCTTTAATCGATTCCATAGAATAGATAGTTGAACTAAAGGAAGCATTACAAATTAAGAAGAAAATTCTAGAAACATATATAACTAATAAAACCATAATGCCGAGATAAAAGTTTGATGAATGATTATCCTAAAAGATAACTAAAAAATAATTATCATTATAACATATAATAGATGCTTAATAGTTGGCATATGGAAAAATCAAGTGCTTGGTGCAGTTCCAAACATGCACAGAATTCACAAAGGCCTTTTCATCGAGAAGAAACCTATACAAATCACGCAAAACATAGGAAGAGGTCCACTCACCCGCTGCATGAAACTCATCAATATAATGGTCATCATCTTCGGAAAGAATTCCTATAGCATAGCAAGCACTTTTAAATGTTGAATATCGAACATTGTTCACAGTCCTTAGATCCTCAAAACAACATGCTCCTCTCCTCACCTTCAACAAAAGTCTTAAATAGTAAAGATCACCAGATGTTAAGGGACAACTCTCCAACAGAAACACTCGTGAAATTCGAGATAAACGCCGTCTCCAACATGTTCGCTCAATATCCCAAGCCCACTCTGAAGCAAATTGTGGATACGTCAACTCCCGTGCTTCAGGATGAAGATGATTACATTCCATCCAAGCTTCTAATTTGCTCTTTTTGTCAGAGCTAGACGTTCCATCATCTTCCGATGATACACACGGCGGAGATGGAAGGTGAACAGGTAGGAATCCAACACCTATAGAGTTTAAGCAGAAATATTTCAATATTTTGGATAATAATCAAAACATATAAACTTATGCTAAGTGATTGCTATGTGGTTTTGGTGATATCAAACACAACATTATAATGAATAATAATCAAAACACATTACCTCTTAGAGACATATTCCAGTAAGTGTATATAACGTAACACCGAAAAAGGGAGTCCTGAAAATATTTTTAAAATATGTATGCAAACATTATGAGAAACAAAACTACATATATCTAATACTAAAATAGACAAAACTATAGCATATAATACTAAAGTACACAATACGAAAGCACTCTAAAAGAGACCTCTTACAGTCAAAGAAATACGAATATAAAAAAATATTGAAACCCCAAAGCGCAAGAATTATGATACAAATTAAGATAATGACAAGATGATGATCTTCTTAACTTAACATGGATTTATTATAAACCAAACGATAGTAAATCAAACAGGGTTAATAAAAAACGTATAGAATGCGTTTAAAAACAATTACACGAAACCTAGAATCTGGATATAAGGAAGAATGCGTTTACAACTATAATATCCTCTTCAAAAGAACAGAGTCAAAAGACTACAATATAAAAACAGCAACAACATAAAAACACACAAAAATAATAGATTATGAAAACGACGCAAAGAATGAAGGAATTGCATATTCGAAAGTTTAACCTAGTTTTTTTTTCCTCAAGCAATATAAAAGAACGAATATAGGGGACGCATTTATATAGTTTTTCAATAAAAGGGTTTCCACTGCTAGGGTTTCGGTTAGACTGAATAATTGTTTTCCTATTTTGGTGAAAGTTCCATTTTTTTATATATGTAAATTAAACATTTTTTAAATAGGGGACGCATTTATATAGTTTTTCAATAAAAGGGTTTCCACTGCTAGGGTTTCGGTTAGACTGAATAATTGTTTTCCTATTTTGGTGAAAGTTCCATTTTTTTATATACGTAAATTAAACATTTTTAAAAAATTATTTCCGGATTGATCTATCTAATTACCTTAAAACAATATGAACAGTCTATTAGCATTTCAAGGATCATCTAGAATATCAATTACTTTGTATTAAAAATATCAATTACTTTGTAAGCACACAAAGCATCTTTGCAGTTCTATTGCTATGTGAATGAGACAAGTCGTTTTTATCTTTCTAAAAAATAATTGTAAACAATACTTGTATGGATAATGGTGTGAATATGTAGACCAATTCATGAATATATAGAACGAATATGATGAGCACGGGATTCACATTACATTAAAAATATTCGATAATACACAAAAACACATATATAAAAAACTCAAAATAATCTAATTCATATTATATAGCCAAAACCGAGAAGAACATTCACAAGAAAATAATAGCGAATATAAGGTCGTGACGAATAACATGAAAGGCAAATCAAAACATATAAAAAACTAACGAATCCATAACACCAAATAAAAGGTTCTGTTGAATATATTAAAAAGGTATCTAAAATATTATCAGAAACAGAACATATAATAGATATTCAAGAATCGGCAGAGGGAAAGATCAAGTGCTTGACGCAGTTCCAAACATGCGCAGGATTCACTAATGCCTTTGCCCTGAGAAGAATCCTAAAAAACACACGCAAAGCATGCGAAGAGGACCATTTACTCGCTTCATAAAATCCAGCAATAAACTCATCATCGTCTTCGGATACCAATATTCTTTGAATGTTGAATATTGAACACCGTTGACGGTCCTAAGATCTGAAAAACAAAGCGCTCCTCTTCTCACCTTCAACAAAAGTCTTAAGTAATAAAGTTCACCAGATGACAATGGACAACACTGCAAGAGAAAGACTTGAGAAGTTTGAGATAAACGGCGCCTCCATTTTGATTGTTTACGATCCCAAACCCATTCCATAGGGAATTGAGGATACGTCAATTCCCTTGCTTCAGGATGAAGACGATTACATTCCATCCAAGCTTCCAGTTTACTCTTCTTGCCCAAACCAGACGTTTCCTCATCATCTGAGAACGATTGCGACGGTGGAGGGAGGTGCACAGGTAGGAATGGAACCCCTAATCAATGTTAATAATATACATATCAAATATAAACGATTAAACGTTTTAACCAATAAAAATATGAAAGCTTAAGATAGGTGCTGATAAATAACAAATACCAGCCGAAGACATATTCCAAGAAAATTATATACGATGAAACACTGGCTAAGAGTATCCTGAAAAGCACAGAGTCAAGAGATCAGCAAGTACAATATGACAAATTAAAAAAAAAACATACAAAAATTTTAATATAAGAATCAACCAACAAAGAAATACAAGAAAAACTAAAAAAAGTACATATAAAGAAAAATACATTAAATTATAGCTAAAAAGATCATAATGGAAACGATTAGGTTAAGAGATAAATAAGTATACCTATAGGAGTTCTGAACGTGTATAAGCAGGCCGTCCTAAAATACAAAAAAACAATAGTGATCGGACAAAAAGCAACATAGTGTTAGTTTTAAGCTAGCGACTGTAAACCAATAAGGGTTATACGAAACAACATAAAAAGATCGTATAAATACACTTACACGAAACCAATAGGATGAATGAAAAGGATGAATGTGTGATTGGGTACACAATTTCAATATCCTCTCAAGCAGATGAACCTACAATATGAAACCAACAAAACCAAAAGAAAAACGAAAAGCAAACATTAAAAAATTTGAAATCAAAAACCAAAACGAAATAATATAAAACATGCGGCTAACAGAACTTACACGAGATAATCGAAGAGGAAGAATCAAATAGCACTTCAATATCCTTCTCAAAAGATCAGCGTGCGCTCTTATATCCAGTATCGTCCTCAAAAGATCTGCCTACAATAGAAAGCAACAACAACATCAAAATTAATCCAAAGAAAAAAGCAAGCAATATATAAACACAAATCAAAACGCCGCAGAACACAAACAAATCAAAGAAAATATTGCATATGAGAAAATTTGACCTAGGGTTTATCTAAAACGATCTGAAAGAATGAACGTATGAGACTTATTTATATAGGTGTTTAAGATTAGGGTTTAGGTCGGTAGATTTCGTTAGGGTTTATCTAAAACGATCTGAAAGAATGAACGTATGAGACTTATTTATATAGGTGTTTAAGATTAGGGTTTAGGTCAGTAGATTTCGTTTAGGTTACGTAAAATATGGGCCGTGAATATATGTATGGGCTTACGATATTGTTTTCCGCGAGTTTCTTTAAAAAAATTTGGTTAATATATTCAAAATTAATTATTCTCATTAAGGGGTAAGAGGTAATTAACCAGCTGAAACTCAATGAGAGACCTCCATTGCTTATTCTGAACCCGATTTTAATAGTATAGATTTAATTTATATTAAACGTGCCATTATAGTTATAGTTGACTAACGTTAGATTGGTTAAAAAAGGTTTGGGATTAAATGAATGAATTAATGAAATTTGAAGATGAATTTTTTTCGTCAACAGTCTAAGTACTCAGAACGGTTCGGTTATCCAAACCGGTGGTACCAAGTTTACATAGATAATTTTTTGAGGGTAGATACGAGCACTTCTTGCTAGGTTGTTAACCTTCGAGTTCTTTGCACGTGGAATATGTGATATAGAGAAAAAACTGACTCTGTTTTTCATTCGTTAAAGATTATCCACAGAATAGTTGGTGGTTGTTTTAGCTGAAAGTTGTCCATTGAGGGTTTTTTGACATTTTTTTCTTAAATTTTACTGCTGTGGGATTTTCATTGGAGAGATAAATTATTCTCAAAACACTTGAAATAATGCTTTAAAAATGAGATAATTGTTTTTTAATGTTATTCCAATTAATATTTGTCTCTTAAATGTTTTCTATTTTTTGTCAATTTTTGACATAGTTGCCTTTTTAAATCAGTAATGGCATTTATAATAAGAATTAAATTCAAAATTATATTTTAGATCAAAAACATAAAAAGGAAATAAAAATATTTTTGAATATCATTTATGAAAAAAAATAGTTCTAAAATTTGTTCTACGCATGGTAGAATGCGTTCTATGTTCTACGTCCACGGAAAATCTCATTACTATAGTTCTTTACATATTCTACTAGTCTGTATAATTTGTTTTCTATAAGTCTTTACATATTCTACCTATTAGTGGAAAACGTATTCTATATATTATCTATATTCTACCTTACGGTAAATTACAAATTCTTCTGGATAGACTACATTCTACATATTGGTATAATACAACTTCTATTTGTTAGACCAGGTTCTATGTTATTGTAGAATAGTTCCTCTAAATATGGTCTTTATTCTACATTAACGTAGAATACAACTTCTACCAAAATCTGAGAAAAATATAGATAAATTAGTTAACTCCCAGATCTGAATATTTTATAAAATCGTTTTTTTCCATGTTTTTTATATGTTTTTGATTTTTTTTCTTTTTTTTTTGCTGTCATCGTTCTTTTCTTCTTCTTTTCCTTTGATCAAGCAGATTTTCTCTAAATTTACAATCTTCTGCTTCAAACATGCTACATATCTATGTCACTTATGATTCATGAAAATCAAGGACAGATAAGAAAAATGAGCTTGGTTAGTTGTTGTTGAATCAAATATCACTCTTGTGGAGTTAGAAACGATGGTTCTAGAAGACTATGGAGTAGTCTATCACCAATCTAAGTTTATTTTTTATTCACTGCTCTCACTTGCACAAACCAATCAACAAATTGAGTTATTGACTTAACGAAAGCTAAAAAATCAAACACAACAAATATGCATTTTGCAAATTTTAAGCATAAAGTTTGAAGTTTTTTTGTATGCAACACTCAAAATAGTTTCGTTGCAATGCTCTGCCAAAAGCACAAATCAAGTTAAACCGATATGCTTCAAGATTCCACGTTCACAGGCATTAAATCTGTAGGTTTCTATGTGAACAACACTCACAAAAGTATCCTTGTATTGGTCTGCCAATCTCAATATGCTATACAAATCTGATATAAAATTAATAAATTCAAAAATCACAAATCTTGACGATATAGCGATTTCAGGCATTAAGTTGGAAGCTGTATGCATGAACAACACTCACAATACCATCAGTAAACTAAAACAAGATTCATCGATTCAGAACTCCAAATTCTATAAAACATTATTTAACAATTCAATTTTTTTACTAATTCAAAAAATAAAGGGTAAAATTAGATTAAATTTAAACGAAACATTAAGTGGACAAAAACTATTTAAAAAACACTAAAAGAACAAATGTTAATTTAATCTTCAAAATATTAAAGTGGAAGCACTATTAGACACTTGGCAGCTTTAGGATTAAAATTGTTATTTGCTGAAATTTATTAATTCTTTTTATTCTCCTACTATCTCTACTGCGAAACATTATATTTCCATAAATGTTTTGATTATTTTTTATTTTCATATGTATTTAATTCTATTATACTTATTATCAAGTTTAATTAGTTCAATAAAATTATAAAAGAGATAAACTTATTTTACTTTTTCAAATAGATGAATTTAATTTTCAACTTTGTTGCAAAATAAAAATAAATTCCTAAAAAATAAAATAATTAAGATTTACAATATGAAAATTACAAAAGTGAGAATTACTAAATAATAATTAAAAATGGAAATAAAAAGTTTGATTTATTAACAAGAGAATTTATAAAAAAACTGAATATTTTTAATCAAATCCATTTGTTTGCTATAAGGGATCGTTTATTTTTTTTTATAATTTAATAAATTGGAAATAATGAATCTAACCAAATCCGCTTTTTTAAGTTGTTGCAGTATTTACGAATTTGAAAAAAAAAAACAAAAAATAACATTAGAACCATTACAAATTTCCTAAAATAAATCTTAACAATATAAATTTGCAATAGTTATACATTTATCGATATATGGTTTAAATATCAAATTAAATAATGTTTTTAAAATAAATCTTCACAATAAATATACGATACAAAAAATATCTCATAGATATCTCTAATATTTGAGTATCTTATAATTTCTTAGAAAACTTCCAAAAATAAAAACATTATTTAATTCCAAAAATTATGGAACAAATTTATAGAAGATTTCACAGCAAGCTAAACAACATTTTTCCTCATTATATAAGACCATATCATTCCATTGTACGAAACATCCAGCTTTATTCAGTGTTAAATTTTTTTTTTCAATGTTAATGCTTTTGTTGATCTTTATTTGTTAAAATGTTATTAGTTTTTATATAGTTAAAAATGTATTAACAAAATGTTTATATTTGTTTTGTTTAGATTGATCCGGCTAAGTTCAAGTCTCTTTTCATTTCATCAACGATGTCACAGTGTGTAAAATTTGTAATTAGAAATCCTTTTTTACATTAACTAATTTTGTTAATATTTTTTTTCCTATCTTTAATTTTTTTTTAGATTTCAAGTATGCAGTAATTCTATATTCTTTTGCGCAAATATAAGTCATGGCCTAAAACTTGATTCTGAAGGCTTGCTTACTCTTATGGAAGAAGATCTGGACACTTCTGATGGCATACTTTTTTCGTATATAGGATTGTTCTAGCTCCACTGCTTTCTCCAATTGGAAGGTTGAAAAAACTTATTAAACTATTATATCAAATAAAAATATTTTATTTAAATATTATGTACTTAGATTACTCTTCAAGCTAAAATAAGATTATGTTAAAAGATGGATATAACCATTGAAATATACACACCGTTTCCAAAGATATGTGAATCGACATATAAATTGATTTTTATTTATAATTTTTTTTCAAGCTTTTGATTTTCCTTGATCTGTTTTTTCTAACAATTTTGAAGATTATTTGTGCAGTTTTACTTTCCACTTCTGAGGCTTCTTCAATATATAAATGATTGGGTAAATAGAGATAAGTTTCTTCAGTATTTCAGATTTTGTTTTTCACTAAATCTTTTGTCAAGAGTTTTTAATTTAGAAAGAGAACAATTTTTTTTTTTGTTCCATGCATACTCCTATTTTTTTCCTTTGCTAATCAGAGTCTGACCAGAAATTAGAAGTTGTGTACTTCATCATAGAGAAGTTCATAATGTGGAGGTATCTTTATTATATTATACATGTTGCAAGTTTGAGTCTTTAATATAGAAACGATGTGAATGGTTTTTTCGGTTGACAAGATGAAGAAAGAGTTTTACCTTTCTGTTCTAAATAAATAAAATATTAGATAAGCTATAATCATTTTTGTTATCTTTGTAAACAAGTCTTTTTCGAAACCAATTTTAATTACAATTTGATGTCAAGTCATGTGACAAGAACTAATGAAAATCTAAATGGAAGAATCTCAGAGTAAATGAAAACTGTAACAGAAGTTTCTACAACCTTTACAGAAACGAGTTTGAATGTGAAATTTCAGATTTTACTAATTGTTTAGAGAAGTTATGGTAAGATTTTTACCAAAAAAATAATTAATTAAAATTGAATATTGATTCATTTAATTTGAAAAACTGTAATACTTGGAATCATTTATTTTATATTTAACTCTTATTCTTATTCAAAAATTAAATATATTCCTAACTTAACTGAGATCCATTATCTAACGATTCAATTAATATGAAATAGTAAATACTATCCTAAAATATTACTCATGACTCCGGATGTTGATTGCATTTCAATACCGCCAATTTAATTGGATTTAGATTTCGTTTTATTTACATGATTGTTAATATGCTTAAAAATTTGATGGACCTTTTCTTTATAAACAGAAAGATGAAAGATGCTGAAAACGGCAAGATACTTCAACCAAATCTCTATTAATTTTGCTGATGATATGTACTGAATTATTTTCATCAATAAATTAAGAAAATACTGGTATAACAGTTTTTACAATAATAAAGAGGAAATGGGAATACAAAATATTAAAAATGTTGAGAAAAAACATTAGGCTGACACATTCTTATCAGAAACTCAAAAGTTGTTTATGTACACAGGTTTTAATCATATGGTTTTCTCATGGCAAGGACATTTGGGAAGAAGAAGGTAAAGGAAGAAGAAGATAACAATAGGACTCATCATACTATTTTACATAATCAGTGTTAGTTTTAAAAATTTATCGTCAAGGAAAAGGTTCTCTATCAATTTAACAAGTGCTGTACCAGTTAGGATTAGCAAGTGATTTTAATCTTCGTGTTTCCATCTAAAAAATAATCTTTGTACTAAGATTTGGTAAACCATAACCTTTTTTTTTAAGATTTCATATTTATTTTTTCACTTATATTTCTTTATTATCAACAAAGCGTCTTTAGGAACCTCTGTTAAATCTAAGCTTATATAAGAAGTGTACATTCTATTGTTTCTCTAATTTTTACTTAGCCTTAGTTGTGATTTTTGAAAAAATAATGTTTATTTCTTTTGACCATTTATCTTCATGACTTTTTTACATTAATTACTATCTATTTTCTTTGGAAACAGAACTGATGATTAGGGCCACATTTAAATTTAGGGAATGTAGAGGCAAGAAACGCAGGGAATGTAGAGGCAAGAAATATAAGATTTTGATTTTTCTATTTTTTTTTGTTTAAATGTATTCATCTTAGTTTATAATTTCATAAGTTTTGATTTTGCATCTTGCTCTTTTTTTTCCTGGTGGAATACTTGAAGTTCTATGTTGGATTTGGAGATGAAGGAGCTGGTGGTGATGAAGAAAATCGCTAACGCCTTTAATCATCACATGGATGCCAAATGTTTTTTTTTTTTTTTTTTTTCAACGTCTGATACTTTTATTAATAACGAACAGAGTAGCAATAAAACCATAACAACAGCCAAAGGCTAACACGAAGCATCAAACACCTAAGGGAAGGGTTTAAAGATGCTTAAATCAATCAACTAATGCAACAGATTATGCAGCCAAGCTGGACCACCCCTTGCAAGGTACGACTGAAACCGGCCATCTCGAGTAACACTTTTTGCGATCTCACGAGCAGCTCTGTTAGCTCCCACAGTCTCCTGTTCGATCGAACAGAAACTGAACCCATTGCACAGGTAAGCAATATAACTACTCAATGCTCGATATTTAGGCCATAGGAGAGGTTTCGAAATTGCCTCCACCGCAGAAATATTATCTGAAACTATCATTATCTCGTTTGCATGAAGGTCAAGAAGACTCTGAATAGCCCAGATTATACACCTCAACTCTGCTACCACTCTGTTTGGCGATGGAGTAAAAGCCTCTCTAGCATGAAACAAAGTAGAACCCTGGTGATCCCGAGCAATCCAAGCACCACCACTCATATATCTACTGTTTCTCCAATTCGCGTTAATGTTGCACTTCACCACTCCCAGGGAAGGAGGCTGCCATCTAGAATCGACAAGATGGAAGAACTTCTTGTTACGATCCTCCAGAGCCGAGGGCTCATTAAGTTTAGACCATAGGGTAGCTTCTTCTGTAGCTCTCTGAACAATCACAGCTGGCGTCTCCCGATTGTTAGCAAAAATAATCGAATTCCTATGCTTCCATATGCTCCAAAGTAACCATGGAATAAGCAGACGCGTATCCTTTGCCACTGATGGATCCTCCATGACATTCAGGAGAGAAGTCACATTATCATAAAGGTCTGAAGAAAAAGCAGGGAACGAAGGAGGAAGGTGAGCTCTGTCAAAGATTTGTTGCGCCGAGTCACTGAGGAACAATGAATGATTAATCGTCTCGACCTCTAGGTTACACAGCGGGCACGACGGATTCATATTCATTCCTCGCGAAATCAACCTGTCTGCAACCGACAAAGCACCAGAAACTGCTCTCCACCAGAAGATTCTGATCTTCGGTGAAGTTTGAAGTTTCCAGATACGGTTCTTGACATCGATCTTGCGCTGATCTTGGGTGGATCGTTGTGGGAGCGGTATTAAGGGATGGTTAATAGCAAACCAATACCCACTTTTCACCGAATAGGCTCCATTCTTAGAATATGCCCATATAAATCTGTCCTCCACATTGCCAATAGGCAACTGCAAAACCCGCTCTGCATCCACCGGAGGGAAAAGCTCGCGCACCCGATTTTCACGCCATCGACCCTCTGATGAAATCAAAGAATCCACTTTCAATTCCAGGTCATAAAAAAACTGACGGTTAACTGGTCTTCGAGGCTGATCATCCATAATCCAACTCTCCATCCACACCTTAGTTGTCCGACCATTACCAATTGATTTTAGTAAACCTCTCTGAAGAAGTTCCTGCCCATGGAGGATACTACGCCAGGCATACGATGGTCTGAAACCTTGCCCACATTCCAGAAAACCTCGAGATGAAAAATACCTCCCTTTATACAGTCTAGCAATCAAGCTTTCAGGATCATTTAAAATACGCCAAGCCTGTTTTGCCAGGAGAGATTGATTAAAAATTTCCATATCTCGAAATCCAAACCCACCACTCTGCTTTGATTTGCACATTGATTTCCAAGCAATCCAATGAATTTTACGTTTTTTCTCACATGCATTCCACCAAAAAGCTGACATCGCACTTGTGATCTTCTTACAATGATGCTTTGTCAACCTGAAGCACGACATCGCATACACCGGAAGAGCCATCGCCACCGATTTGAGTAGAATCTCCTTACCACCCAGCGAGAGTATTTTAGCATACCAGCCACTCAGCCTTTTATGTAACTTTTCATCAATGAAAGCTAGAAGTTGTTGTTTAGAACCACTAAAACACTCCGGCAAGCCCAGATAAGTCCCCGTACCTCCCTCTTTATCAATGTTCAGGAGATTTGAGAGCAATCTGCGGGAGATCGGATCAATGTCTTGACCAAAAGTGATCGAGGATTTCTGGAAGTTAATCGCTTGACCAGATGAATCACAGTACAACTTGAGGCACCTCAAAAACTCAGAACATTCTCTGAGCGAAGCTCGGCAAAGAAACAAACTGTCGTCTGCGAACAACAGGTGTTGAATCGAAGGACATTTTGACGAGAGTTTCATACCACTAAGTCTTCCTTCTAATTCGGCTTTGCTCATAATGTGGACTAAGGCTTCAGCACACAAAATAAAAAGAAAGGGTGATAATGGATCACCCTGGCGGATGCCTCTTTCGGGTTGGATGTGCCCATGTTCCTCACCATTCAGCAAAACCGTATACGAGACCGACTTAATACAACTCATTATCCAGGAGATCCATTTTGCAGCAAAACCCATTCGCAGCAGTAATACCTCCAAGAAATCCCATTCCACACGGTCATAGGCCTTTGACATATCGGTTTTAATGGCTAGAAAATCCCGTTTACAGTTTGGATTAGTTCTTAAACCATGGACCATTTCGTGAGCAATCAACAAGTTATCTGATATCAATCTGCCTGCTACAAACGCACCTTGTGTGGGAGAGACCAAACTTGGCAGAAACCTCTTGAGGCGATTACATAAGATTTTTGAAATAATCGTATACGTAACCGAGCACAGACTAATAGGCCGAAGGTCAGTCATCACATTTGCATTAGGTTTCTTCGGCAGAAGAGAGATTTGAGTAAAATTCCACCCTTGAGGTAGCTGACCTGTTGCGAAGAACTCCTTCACCTCTGCAATAACGTGTGCGCCGGTAATGTCCCAGAAATGTTGAAAAAATTTGCCTGTCATACCATCTGATCCAGGAGAGCTATCACTCTTGATACTGCGCACAGCTCTGTTAATCTCCACATCCGTCACAACTTTAGTGAGATCTCTATTCATCTGCTGAGAGACTCTTGTTGGAAAACCCTCAAGTAGTTCATCGTGATCCGTCGAGCCAGAGGATTTAAACAATTTGGAAAAGTACTCAACTGCCACATCTCCCTTCTCTTTCTCCGAAAACCTTTCAACACCATTGTCATCTATCAGTGAGGGAATGTTGTTTTTCATCCGCCGAGACTTAACACTGCTGTGAAAAAACTTGGTGTTTTTATCCCCTGCAATCAGCCATCGTTCCTTACTTTTTTGCTTCCAATAGCTCTCCTCTGCTTTAATAGCCTGCATCAACTCCACTTTCAAGGTAGCTATCTTTTGGAAATCGGGATGAAGCTCTGCAGATTCACCGTCAATCTCAGCAGTCAGCCTCTGGATCATTTTCTGAGAGTTAAAATTACTACTCCTCTTCCAAGTCGCTAGAGTTTTACGACATGTCGAGATACGATCAGCAACTCGTCTCGTGCCAATACAGTCCGGAATCAACCAGCTTTTCCGAACTACTTCCACTGCTTCTGGACTATCACACCAGCGCTTGTCGAATATGAACCTGCCTCTCCTTACTGAATCAGCTGGTGCGACCTTAACTAAAAGTGGACGATGGTCAGACCAGATTCTTTTCAAATACTCAGAGTGTGTTCTTGGAAATAACCTGAACCATTCAGAATTCCCAAACGCCCTGTCTAATTGGCACTGAATCCAGACCAAAGCCTTTTCACCATTTGCATTCATCACTTCGCGGTTACCTCCCCAAGAGAGTTTATTACCAGAGCTGGGAATTTCCTTGATGCGACACTCACGAACCATACGTCTGAATGGATAAAACGAGTACTCCGCTCTAGGTGGGCCTCCAAGCTTTTCTGTGTTGTTCATAATTTCATTAAAATCTCCTACAACACACCACGCATCATCTCTACTAATCCCAATATTCGTCAATTTTTGCCACACATTGCCACGCAGATGGCTAACTGGGTCTCCATACACAAATGTCATGAAGAAGGTCCGGCTTCCCACTTCCACCTTAGTATCGATGATTCTGTTATCCGAAAATAGCACATCCACCTTATGTGCCTGCCTCCAAAACAATGCTAAACCACCACTTAGACCCACAGAGTTCGCAAGGAAGCTGTGGTCAAAACCTAACACTCTTTGAACATACAACACGTGATCACTAGAGATTTTAGTCTCTAGGAGAAACACAAAGTCCGGGAAATGTTCACGACACATTTCCTTTAGGCGTCGAACCGTCGGGTCGTTCCTCAACCCCCGACAGTTCCAAGCGAGTGTCGTCATATGGACGGATTGGATGGTGTCTGGTGAACCATCAAACCCGGAGATTGTTTGGATAGTTTAGACGTAACTTCAGAGCTGTCGACTGCTTTCCTCTTAGAAGGATGCTCGGTGTCTTGGTCCTGATCCTTGGTTAGAGAAACACCCTGTTTCGCTCTCTGCTGTCTGGACCAGCGTCCAGAGTTAGACTTTTTGCTTCTGTTACTAGTACCGGAGGAGCTTGGTTGAACACACCCGATCCTAAACTCACTCATTTGTAGCGGTGGAGCAAAGAAACCTGACCCCTCTTGGAACTGTTCCATCGTCTGTGGTAAGGGATCCGGAACACCCATATGACCCATCGTAGCATCTGCCAAAGGTAGATCTACTTCCTTTGCAATTGGATGAACCTCATTCTTCGCACCATCATCCTTTGGACCCGAGGGAGAAGGATCCTGATTCCCATTACCGGCACTACTATCTTGAAGCCGATTTTCTCGTTCCGTACATTGAGGAGGTCCTCTGGTTACGATCAGAAGGTAGGAGAGAATCATCGTCTCTCTGGTTACGACCAGAAGAGGTTTCCGCTAAAGCCATCTGCTCATTCTCTTTGATCACCGGAGATGCTGTGAAGACGGGAGGGGCCTCTAGCCGCAAATAAGATCGTTGCACCACTGGATCTTTGGATAATTCGTCTAGCGTCTTCTTCATCTTTAGTTCCCGAAGGGAGCGTTCTGATGGATCCCCCGAGGACATGTATATACGCATTTGCTCAAACACTTCAGGAGCCACGAGGTTTGAGTGAGGGCTGAAGCCAGGAGGAACTGTCGGAGCCAGCATCGGCATAATCTGTTCAGAGAGGTTTGGGTGATGCTGACGAGCAGTAGCATTGTGCTGTTGCCGCATGTTCTGTTTACCCGAAGCTTCCACACTTCGAGTTTTGTTACGCTGAAGAAGTGGACATCTCTGCTTCTCATGGGTTAGGCGAGAACAATTGAAACACTTTTTAAATTTTCTCTCATATTCAATCTCCACAATTGCCACCTTACCGTCAGGTAGATTCAGAGATTTAGCATCCCTCACTGGTTCATCCAGATCAATAGCTACACAAACTCTGACACCAGCTTGCAAAAGAGGTTTTGCAGGATCATAAGCAATTTCCTTGACGTGACCAATACGGTTCACAACAGCATCAATAGTCGCCAAAGTGAAGTAGTTCACAGGAATCTTGTGTAGTTTGATCCAAACCGGGGCTTTCTTTAGAAAGTCAGCAGGAGGGTTCTCAACCCATCTCTCCATCACCAAACCCCACTCATCAAAAGTCCAAAAACCCGCCTTAAGGACCGTATTCATATCCTGTTCCCAATCAAATATGAACTGGAATGTATCATCAGTGAGAGCCACACCTTTAACACGCTCATAAATTCTCCAAATTCTCGGCATAGAGCGCAGCATTCTTGCCATGTTTTGAACATCAGGATTCAGCAATCGACCAATCAAACTTCGGGCACTTCTTTCAACCGCACAGAAAGCACCATCCGCCAGGATATCAATCGGAAGATCTTCCTCCAAATTCATCGATTGCATTGCTAAATTCAGAGAGCTATCCATGAGCAGTAGAAACAGGGAAATCCGAGATTGGAAGTGTAGATAGCCGCTTGAGATCCTGAACTGCGAGAGAATACACGGCTGCTGACGGCCCTGAAACCCTAGGATATCAAGCTCACGAATCATTCCAAAAAGGAAAGGAACCCCGTAATGGAAGAGGGAAAGGCAGGTTTGGGTGGGAAAAAGGAAAAATTCCTTTTTTTAAAAACCGACCGACAAGGAAAGATTCCTTCCGGAAAAGAACTCCAAACCCTCTAGACGGGTTAGAGAGGCCTAAGCCAAAAAAATCGCCTTCCATCACCATTTGCAGACTAAAGAAGACACAAAATATTTCTTCGGATGCCAAATGTTAAACTATAACATTGGTATCTTCATTTGATTTGGCGAACTATAATGTTAAACTGGATGAACAAATTGATTCTTAATGAACACGTCATTTATGTTTTTTTTTTAAATTTGTTATTTCAATAGAGTAAACTTATATGAGACGTTCCGTTTCAAAAAAAAAAATTATATGAGACGTTAGTTTTTTTACTATGTACACCACTGCAAAAACAGTTCGTTGATATCTATATTGCCACTGAGTTCATGGACACTGATCTTCATTAATACATTAAGAACCAACCGAAATTTGTACGAATTGAAGAATACTGTTAATTGTTCTTGGTTTCAGGTACTAATAATAGTTTTAAAAGTTCAACAAACATGAAACTAACATTTCTACTGACTTTTTTTTTTCTTTTGCTTCCAATGATTCTTTTTTCCAGACATGTTTTTTTCAAGACTTATGTCCTAATTCAAATTCCTGTTAATGAGGAACCTTTACAACAAAAACGTAAGTAACTGATTCTTACAACAATAATTATGATAATGCTTTAGGACTTTATTTAAAACAATAAATAGTCAGTGGAGCAAGCTTATGAACGATTTATTTAAATTTTTTTCGGTTTAACCTAATCATTTTGCAACTCAATGTTTTCCTATAAATAAAGCTTTCAATTCATTCATAATGTCCTTGAAATTTTGCTAGCTCTCAATTTACATAATGTTATTATAATTTATATCAGATTTATTATATTGGTTTTAGTTTATGATTTATGAAGATCTTTGATCTCAATAGGTTTTGTTTTGTTTTTATTTTATATGTATGTTACATTGGCAGAAAGATTCCATCAAGGTATCACATCCAAAACGTCTATGGAGTTATATCTCTCAGCTTCTAACGGTTTATATTTTTTTTTCTGTAAACGCGGTATTTTTATTTATTTATAATTTTGTTTTGAAATTTCTATTCAACTTTGTTTTTCTTATTTTTGGTCTTGGATACTATTGTAATATGGTTATGCATGTTATTGGCATTTACTTTGGAATAAAGGTGTAATTGACTATTAAAATTTTTTTTTGAAGCTTATGGAATAAGGACAAACTATAAAAATTAATATGGTTTATATGGTACATGAAGTTTTAAAGCTTCAAGCAGAACTTCCTACTGTTGATAGTAGGCTGTGGAGTTTGGTATGATCATTCTTTCCTGAAAACATTAAGTATTTTCGGATTAAGCAATTCTGAATTAGCTTAAAGTAACCTTAAACTTCTCTTTAACAAGTAAGCATTGGTAAACGTAGACTTCTGTCTTTTGCCTAATCATTTTGTTTTTATAATTTTAGTTTGTTTTTTTATGTTAATGCAGAGAGCCTCTAGGAAGAAACATTTGAATTGAAGGTCTTAGATGTATGGTTAACGAATATACACCAACAAATGCACCACAATCAACTAAAACAATATCTAAAATGGAAGCCGTAAGTATTGCCATCTCATAGCTTCGCTGTAAGAATAAAAATAACTTAAAAGAGAAGATTTTTATGTATATTTCAGACTGATGTAGATGGTAATGAAACAATCGATTACCATAAGTTTAGATGAGAACTTATTCAAAAGCCTTCTAATACTTTGTCCAAAACAACAACTGGTAAGTTTGGTCCCTTGAGTAAAATGGAATGCACATGAGAAATAAAAAATAAGTTGTATATTTCATGATATCTAATGAACACAAAGACTAAGTTAGACTTTGTGAATTTGTAGAAAATTTTTACGGTTTTTAAACTTTGATTGGATAAATTAGAACTTCAAAAAAAAAAAAAGTTTATAAAGTCCTATAGTGAAAATAAAATAAGAATCTCAAATTTAGTCTGAATGAGATGAGAAAATAGTAGGATAAGGAGAAATAACATCTTAGATATGAGATTACAAATAAAAAACCAATAAAATTAAGTTTGAACTTATAAGAGGGAGATGAATGGCGATAGTTGAGTTAAGATTTTGAATGATTCTAATGTATAATAACATTACAAATAAAAATCAATGCAATTAGTTTGATCTTGATTTAAAAAACATTGTTGATGTGTCATTTCCAAAATTATTCTCAGTTGGAAGTTCTTTGATCTCGTAGAGAGATGTGATTTTTAGAGACTTTAACTTTAGGTTATTAATGTACTTCAAAAAAATATTGTAGCATCACAATTTACAATTAATAAAATGTTATAGAGAATTTGGCTTTCAAATAATGGGTTCAAAAGAAAAAGTAAGATTTTTTTTGTTGATTTTTAAAACTAAACCATCGCATAAACAAGAAGACTAAGTTAGACATTGTAAAATTTTAGAAGAATTCTACGTGTTTTAAAAATATTACACATTGATTAGATAAATTAGAACTTTATATATTTTGAAATAGAGTAAGAGTGTATAAATTTGAATAGTTAAAATAAAATAAAGTCTGACTGAATGAGACAAAAAATAGTAAAGATAGCAAAAATCAGATGATTAACAAATAAGATTTCATATGAAAACCCGATAAGATTAGGTTCAAATCCGAGTTGAGATGAAGTTTTAAACGGTTTTAATGTATAATTATAATACATATAAAAGTTTATGAAAATAGTTTGAGTTAGTTTGGAAATTTAAGTTGATATGTCATTCTCACGATTATAACGAGCCGGTAATTTTTTATCTAACAGAGAGAATTGATTGTTAGGGACTTTAACTTTAGGCTATTAGTGTACGTTAAGAAAATATTGAAGCACCAAAACTGAGAAAAAGTGGTAGAGAATTTAACTTTCAAATAACTTATAGCAATTCAAAAGAAAAATATAAGGTTTATTTATTGGTTTTGGAAACTAAACGATCCTAGGAACAAAAAATCTAAGTTAGAATTTGTGACATTTTAAAAGAATTGTATGGGTTTTTCAAATGTTAAATCTTGATTGGATAAATTAGAACTTTTAAATTTTAAAGTAAAATAAAAGTTTATAAAGTCACATACTTAATCACAAGTCTTCAAAGTTAGACCAAAAGAGACAGAAAAATAGTAAAAATAACAAGAACGATTTAGGTATGAGATTACAAATGAAAAATCGTTAAGATTAGTTTTTTACTCGAATATAAGAAGGAGACAGATGACGATAGTTGAGTTGAGATTTTGAATGGTTCAATGTATGATAATAATATTAGATAAAAATTTATAAGATTAGTTTGAACTTGATTTATAAAATTTTGTTGATATGCTATTCCTATAATTATTCTCACCTGGAAGTTTTTCGATCTGATAGAGAGAAGTGATTGTTAGAGACTTTAGCTTTATGTTATTAATGTACTTCAATAAAATATTATAGAAAATATTCTATAAAAACAGAAGCACATTTAGTGCTTGCATCCAAACACTCCTAAAGTTTTTTTTTACAAAATTTTATTTTATTTTATATTTAATTTCCAAAAATTAGTTATTAATTTATATATTTTTAGATTTCCTAAAATATAAGTCATCTTTAATTTAAATTTTAAATTATTAGAAATTTAATTAAATTTAGTTACAAAAATTTGCATTCAATTTAATTTAAATTTAAAAAATTCAAAAAAAATTATAATTAAATTTTATTACGAAAATTTTAATAATAATTTTAATACTTTAAAATTTTAAATTTAAATAATATTTTTATAAAAATGCATAGTAAATAAATATTTTATCGTATTTTATCATAATCAATTGGTCTAAAATATCAAATATTTGAGATTAATAAATATTTATATTATACAATAATATGATCGAGCTGATTAGAGTTATATATATATATATATATTTAAGGTCCATGAGTTAATTTATTAAAACATATAAGATATTAAGATGATTTGAGACAATTAAACTAACAGGTTAGCCAGCTTATATATATATATATTTATATATTTTTAATAGCACAAATAATAAATAAATATTTTATTATATTTTTTCATAATCAATTGGTCCAAATATTCCATATTATTAAATATTTATAAGATTATACAATTATAATTATAGTCTTATACGTGTTAGTTTGTCAAAACATGTAAGATATTAAAAATGATTTAAGACAACTAAACGGATAGATTAGCAAATTCATAGATATATAGATTTTTTATGTGTAAATCTAAATTCACATAATAACAAAGTTTATAATTAACATTAGATCAATGTATACTTAACTAACGCATACTCTTATTCTACTAATATACACATTTTACTATTTAAAATTAAAATATGATAACAATTTTTTGATTTAAAAAAAATAAATAACAAAAACAAATTATCTCTAAACAAAAAAGATAAATGCAACTTATATTAGAAATAAAAAATAAAACATTCTCGTGCGGACGCATGGGGTTAAAATCTAGTTTTCCTTTAAAATAATGGATCAATAGTGATTTAAAAGATAATATTAAAGTTTTATTTTATTAACTTTTTAAAAATAACCCATAGGAAGAACCAAACATTAAGTAAATTAAAGTTTGTGGAACTTTAATATAATTTTACAGGTTTTCTAATGTTAAATCTTGACTGAAAAAATTAGAACTTAGAAATTTTTTAGAATAAGTAACAACTACAAAGTCTCATACAGAACAACAATAAAGATAGCAAAAAAGTAGTTATAATCAATCAATAATCTTTCAAACATACTCTATATACATTTAAATTTTTATAAAAGTACAATTTCGTTAACGTACTTCAAACAAATATTGGAGATAATTTGATTTTAAAATAATAGATAGCAATTAAAAAAAGGTAATCTTTGATTTTGTTGATTTTTAAAATAAATTATTGCAGGAACAAAAAAAGTTAAGTTAGAATTTGTAAATTTTCAGAGAAATTTTATGGATTTTGAAAGTGTTAAACTTTCATTAATAGAACTTTATGGAATTAAAATAGAAATAAAATACTATAAAATTGCATAGTTAAATTGAAATAAAAGATTTTGAAATTAGACTTAAAGAGATGAAACTAAGTAAAGATGGTGAGAAATAAAAAAATTACTTATAAAATTATAAACTTATTAAGGGAAAAAACTCTTATCTTATTGTTTCCATAAGCAGTGTATATATACATTACATAACTAATGTATCAGAAACCCTAATGGGCCATGAGACATTAACCTGATGGTTAATGGGCCGGTTACTAGAAGTCCATTTGTTTATAACACTCCCCCTTGGACAAGGTAACCGTGCCTGTCACAAAACCGGGATCTCTATAATGCGCTGGGGAACGTTGCCTCATTAAAACCTTACCAGGAAAACCCAGTGGGAAAAACCATGGTGAAGGAAAAAGAGTACAACACGCATTACTCCCCCTGGTTTAGGCATCACTGTAGATCTCTAAGTCTACGCATTCCTATCTGATGAATGAGCTTCCGGAGTGTAGAAGTCGGTAATGATTTAGTGAATAGATCGGCTGAATTTTCGCTTGATCGGACTTGCTGAACCTTGACCTGACCATCCTTCTGTAGCTCATGAGTGAAGAAAAATTTGGGCAGAATATGCTTCGTCCGGTCACCTTTGATGTAGCCGTCCTTGAGTTGAGCGATACAAGCTGCATTGTCTTCATACATCACCGTAGGCTCCTTATCTTCGTCCATACCACAATCTGATCGGATATGCTGAGTCATGGACCGCAACCAAACACACTCTCTACTAGCTTCGTGAATGGCCAAGATTTCCGCATGGTTGGATGAGGTAGCGGCAATAGTCTGCTTCATGGATCTCCAAGATATGGCTGTTCCTCCATGCGTGAAAACATAACCGGTTTGAGACCGGGGACAGTGCGGATCTGACAAATATCCTGCATCAGCAAAACCAACTAGACCATCCTTGTTATGGTTAGAATAAAATAATCCCAAGTCCTTAGTACCTTGAAGGTATCTAAGGATGTGCTTAATACCGTTCCAGTGCCTTTGAGTTGGACACGAACTAAAGCGAGCTAAGAGGCTCACGGCAAAGCAGATGTCTGGTCTAGTGTGACTAGCCAAGTACATTAATGCTCCTATAGCACTGAGGTATGGCATTTCAGGACCGAGGATTTCTTCATCGTCCTTCTTTGGACCGAATGGATCACTATCCAATCCAAGGCTCCTCACAACCATTGGGCTGGTTAATGGGTGGGCCTGGTCCATATTGAATCTCTTGAGTACCTTTTCAGTGTATGCCAATTGATGCACAAGGATTCCGTCATTGACGTACTCAAGTTGTAATCCCAAACATAATTTAGTTTTGCCTAGGTCTTTCATTTCAAACTCTGCTTTTAAGCATTCAACTGTTTGGGCGATTTCACCAGATGTTCCGAGGATGTTCAAGTCATCCACGTATACTGCTATGATTAGAAATCCTTTGTTTTGATATTTTCTGATGAAGATGCATGGACTGATCGGATCGTTTTCGTAGCCTTCTCTGATGAGATATTCGCTTAACCGGTTATACCACATACGTCCGCTTTGTTTCAGTCCATATAAGGATTTGTTCAGCCTAATGCAGTGTTTATCACGAGATGCATGCTTATCTTTGAGTTCAATACCATCTGGTAATCTCATATAGATTTCACTGTCCAGTGGTCCATAAAGATATGTGGTTACAACATCCATTAACCGCAAATCTAAGTTTTCTCTTATGGCCAGACTTATGAGGAATCGAAATGTAGTTGCATCCACCACTGGAGAATAAGTCTCCTCATAATCGATTCCGGGTCTCTATGAGAATCCTTGTGCTACAAGGCGTGCCTTGTATCTAACGACTTTGCCGAGTTCGTTTCTTTTACGCACAAAGACCCATTTATTTCCCACTGGTTTAACATCGAATGGTGTCCTTAAGATCGGACCAAACACATTCCGTTTCTTTAAACTATTCAACTCCACGTTTATGGCTTCTTTCCATTCCAGCCAATCTGATCTACGAGTGCACTCAATTATAGACGTGGGTTCTAGATTCTCTTGCGTGTGCGCAATCTCAAGTGCTACCTTGTATGCAAAAGTTTCATTGATGTCGACATCTTTTCTGTTCCATAGAGAACCGAATATGATATAATTAATTGAGATCTCATTATTATCATTCCCTTCAGAACCTTGAGTTTTGGCGTCCCAAACCTCTTGAGATGGTTCGATAGGGTAAGTATCAGCTGAGGCTGTATCCGTGTTCTCTTGAATCCCGGTTTCAATCATTTCACCTTTCTTTGATTTCCGGGGATTCTTATCTTTGGAACCTGGTGGTCTGCCACGTTTCTTACGTGCGTCAGACTCTGTAGCAACTTGACTTTTTCCTGAGGGGACATCTATTCGTACTGGTGCATTACAAGCTGGTATGTACGATTTGGTAACTTTGTTCGGGTCAGCAAAGGAATCTGGCAATTGATTAGCTAGCTTTTGTAAATGTATAATTCTTTGGACCTCTGAATCACATTCTAGAGTCCGAGGATCTTGCCATTGTGTGGATGTTTGATTCCATGAAAGTTCTTTTACCAGCTTGTCTGTCTCACCACCTAATCTAGGATATACCGATTCATCAAATCGGCAATCTGCATATCTGGCTTTAAACAGATCTCCTGTAGTTGACTCGAGATATTTTATGATGGTGGGAGAATCAAAACCAACATATATTCCCATCCTCCTTTGAGGTCCCATTTTAGTCCTCTGTGGTGGTGCAATGGGTACATAGACTGAACACCCAAATGTTTTAATATGGGAGACGTTTGGCTCATGACCCGTTAGCAATTGGGATGGTGAATATTTGTGCTCACTAGATGGTCGTATGCGTATTAGTTCAGCGGCATGTAAGACTGCGTGTCCCCAAGCTGAGACCGGGAGTTGTGACCTCATGAGTAATGGTCTAGCAACCCATTGAATTCGTTTGATGAAGGATTCAGCTAATCCATTTTGTGTATGGACATGTGGAACGGGATGTTCAACACTTACCCCCATGGACATACAATATTCATTAAACGCTTGGGAAGTGAATTCACCAGCATTATCAAGACGTATAGTCTTTAATGGGAAGTCTGGAAAATGGGCTCGTAATCTGATGATTTGGGCCAATAACCTAGCAAAAGCCTGGTTCCTAGAAGAGAGCAGACAGACATGCGACCAGCGGGTCGATGCGTCAATGAGGACCATGAAATATCTGAATGTCCCACAAGGTGGGTGAATTGGTCCACATATGTCTCCTTGGATTCTTTCCAGAAAGTTCAAGGTCTCTTTAGACACTTTGACTGGTGAAGGTCGGGTAATCAGTTTCCCTTGTGAGCAAGCTGTGCACTTGAGGTGCTGAGGGAAAATACCATTTGGTTTAAGGCTGTGCCCTTTAGAATTCTGGACTAATTTACGCATCATGTTCGCACCGGGATGACCCAGGCGATCATGCCAAATAGTGTAATCTAAAAACCGTGCTTTGATAGCAGCATTAGCCTCAATCATACTGACTTTAGCATGGTAAATCCCAGTAGATACGGCGGGTATAGTTTCAAAAATTTGTTTATAGCCATTTATCATTTTAGTGATAATTAAAAACTCTTTGTTCCCTTCATCCTGAGTTTCGATATGGAAACCATTCAATCTTATGTCTTTGAAACTCAATAGGTTTCTCTTAGAACTGGGTGAGTATAAGGCATCAGAGATGTCTAGATATGTGCCATTTGATAACAACACATTAGCTTAGCCATGGCCCTCTATTAGGCTCGAACTACCCGCTATAGTGCTTATGTTTGCGGTTTTGATTACTAAATTTATGAAGTAATTCTTGTCTTTTAGAATGGTGTGGCTCGATCCACTATCCACAATGATATCCATATAATAATTTATGTTAAATAATCAATAGTATGAGACTATGGTCATTGGAATAAGGGATTTAAGGTATTCTTGGGAAAACTTTCCATTTCAAGAAACTTGCTATTTTAGGAAACTTGCTATATAAAGGAACTCTAAAATCGAACCTTAGGGTTTATAACTTAGCCGGTTTACTAGGGTTTCCAAATTTAGCTCTAATAGATAAACATTGGTTTTTTTTTTTTTTTTTTTTTTAGATTGATTTTGGAAACTAATTTGAAATTAACCGATTAAGCTTGAACCGATCGGATTGATCGATTAAACAACAAAACCGGTTAAATTAGATTTAATTTTGGAAACCGGTTATTAGGGTTATTAATCGGTTAAGGGATTAAACTAAACGGATTTGCTAGGGTTTAATTTTTATTAGGAAAAACCGATCGGTTTAAACTAAACGGATTTGCTAGGATTAGAATTTATCGGTTTATAAACGGTTTAGGTGGATCGATTGGTTTAGAGTTTAAGGGGTCGATTGGTTTAGGATTTAGGAGCTTGCATGGACCGGTTTTAGGGTTTTCAAGGATCGGATCTAAGATAAATAACCGATCGGTTTAGGATTTAAACTGATCGATCTCGGTTTAACGATAGACAAACCAAAACGATTTTAGATCTAGGGTTTTGCAAAGATTTAGGTTTCGGTTGCAAGGAATTTTAGTGCTTGGTTTAGATGATGCTAGGACCGATCGGTATAGGGTTTGAACAAAGCATTAGGGTTTAGGTTTTATATGATAAAGCCGATTAGGAAAAATAAAACCAATTAGGGTTTTGACAAGAAGAAAGAGGATCGGTTTGGTTATGGTTTTAAAAACGAAAAAGACGATGAATAAACCAAATCCATATTAGGGTTTTCAAAAAAAAAAACCAAAACTTTGATTAGGATCTATAGTTTTAGATAATACCTTTTCGCCAAATGGATTTCTGACCGGCTTATGATCTGGGAGCTAAAGACCACAGATATCTACTGGAAACTCCTGAGAATGATGGCCAGAAGGGAGGACGAACAGCTGCTACAATGGAGGAACCACCGCTTGGAAAGAATCACCCGCTAAGGTGGGACAGCGCCGATTTGTTTGAGTCTTGAGGGCGCGTCTGGTGTCGGATTGAGGAGCGGTTTTCACCACTAGATTCTTCTCTTCTAGGGCTTCAAAATGATATGTAGATCGCCTTCTAACTCCTTGTATTTTGAGAGATATGATCGTTTGAAGTTGAGCTTCGTGTTGATAAAGTATTAAGGGAAAAAACTCTTATCTTATTGTTTCCATAAGCAGTGTATATATACATTACATAACTAATGTATCAGAAACCCTAATGGGCCATGAGACATTAACCTGATGGTTAATGGGCCGGTTACTAGAAGTCCATTTGTTTATAACAAAACTTATATATTACCTATAAAAATGAATATATCTAATTATACATTTTATCTAAAAAATAATAACATTATAAATTAATTATTTATCCCATGCATAGCACGGATCAAAAACCTAGTTAACATTATTAAAACAATTCTCTTTTAAAAAATCAGCTTTCCACAGCAAAAAAAAAAAAAAAAAAAAAATTGGTTAAGGCTGTGAGTTTCATAAACGTACAACTTCATTGGTTCAATTTTAATGCTGTTGAGAAAAATAAGGCTGTACAAATCCCTCACTAATCATCCCCTATATCTCTGTTCTATAATTCCGTTAAAGGAGTCTGCCGTTATAATTTTCTCAAAACTATAGAAAAATATCTAAAAGAACCTTAACTTTCAAATTTTGACAAGAAAGTCCTAACTTTTCATCTACAAAATTTATTTTGTTAACACTAAAAAACAAGATTCATAACGTTTTGTCAATTAAAAATCAAAAGTTTCTTTTTCACGTATATCCATTTTAAAATATATTTTTAAATTTAAACTCATATACTTTTGTGAAATTAAAATATATCTTTAACTGTTGGATGAGTTTTAAATTCGAATACAAATAATTCTATTAAATAACGAGAGAAAATATATTTTTATTAATCAACAAAATGAAGTTACAATAAATCAGATATTATCAATCCCTCGTTATTCATCGTCGATTGATGGAGAACCAAACTCTGGCGAGATATGGATGCTTGAAAGCGATTACTTTATTCTCGGTTGTTATTGTTGAACGGCAAGACTATAGCTCTTGGTTTTTGTGTTTATTATTTGTGTGTCTGTCTTTGTTCCAAGATTTCCATGCTAACTCTAATCCTTATTGGTTGTGCTTCATATGTCTCTTTAAATTAGGAATTTATGTTGGGAAAGTGCTCATTATTGCGCCTAAACCTTAACATTCAGTTCAAGATCTCCGATGGTAAACGAATAAGAAAGAAAAGTAAAGAACAAAAGACGAAAGAACACAGGATGTGGTTACCCAGAGTTCACTATCGATGTGGTAAGCTACGTCTCTAGGGCTAGACTCAGTCCAGCAAGTTCACTAGCACGAAGGAATCGAGTTCGCTAATAACACCGGATTTTGAACACTTTTATGGATCGTTTTAATATATTATGCAGGTGTTTTAACTCTTTTTGCAATGGTTTTTCAGTGATTTCTATGTTTTAGAGTTTAAAAGATTTTTAGAGCAAAAGAGTGTATTTTGGAGCAAAAGAACAATTTCGGATAAATGTAAACCGTCAGAAGTATGGCAAACGATGAAGATCTTCTCACCGCCTGATAACCCCAAAAATTTGAGACAACATAGAGGAGATAACCATCTTTCTAATGCAATTGATTTGGAGACAATCCAACAGTTAGATCTTCGGATATTCCCAATGCATTAAAGTCAGAAAATGCAATCTCGAAGGAGAGCATAAGCCGCGACCAGACAAGGTTTCCCCGCGGTCATGACCACCGTGAACGCGGCCAGACATCATTGACGTCCCAAGATGACCTAATTCAAGCCCATGTTCAGCCCACTAATTATTTTTCAAACCCTAGACGTTTCCAACGAATTAGAAGGCTATATATACTCGTTTTACATCGTTCTAATGACCAAGCCGTGGAGAGAGAACAGAGAAGAGCAGCATACCTTCAGAGTTGCCGTCTTTAGGAGAAGAGGGAGTCGCCGAAGGAGCCATCATCGATCTCCACCTTCATCTGCGTTCTTCGTTCTTTACCTTCTTTCTTATTTAATTTCCAGCAAACTATACTACTTTTGTGATGTTTTTATACACTATGATTGAGTAATTCATTTGTTGGATTTTAAGGGATTTTTCAAAGAGAGTTGATGAATTGATTTCAGATTTGTTAGATTAGGGTTTATCTTTAGAGTTCTTCGTCCAAATTTGTGTTTCGTGTATGTGGCCTGGATTGACCATCTAGCTACTGCGATTAGGTTGGTTTACTCACCGAAAGTGTTGTCGAATCGACTAACCCTATTTAGATGAACAAATTCTCTTAGACGGCATGAGTCGATCTAAGTTGCTTTGTGAAGTTATTAAACTGATTTGTCTAGACACTTAGAGAACTAGATGGGAGTTTAGTAAATCTGAGTGAATAGATTTGTGATGATATTATGTGAGTAGGTTAGTCTTGGTTTGATTTCAAGAACTTATCTATAGAAAACTCTACGTTAATTATCTTGTTTGCTAGTCTATGATTCCCGGTGAATTTCCTAATGCCCAACACCTTCTTGTAGTGATTTGATCTTATTGTTTACTTGTTTTTAAGTTTATTAATTACTATTTTCATCACTATTCACAACCCCCAAAACAAACACCCATATTTTCATCTTATCTCCATTCGAATCTCAAGTAAACTCGTATTGCAGTTACTTGGTCTTCAGTGGATCGACCCCTAACTACTACAACGTACATCTGTGCGCTTGCAGAAAACTAGGGTTGAAACTTGAGCACATCAAGTTTTTGGTGCTGTTGCCGGAGACCTTTAACGTTGCCTACGAGTTTCAGGTCAGAATCGAGTCTAAGGTACGTTATCTAGTTCATTTTTTTGGAAATTTTCTAATATTTCATATATATATATATATAAATATAAATAATAAATAAATAAATAAATACAAAAAGAAAAAAATATATATCTATAAATAAATAAATAAATAAATAAATAATAATAATTAAAAAATTGAAAAATAATATATATATACAAATAAATAATATTGAGATGGGCGAGAACAGTAGACACTTGCAAGGTTTAGATAGACTTAGAGACAACCACAACGTCCAACAAAAATTTGATGAGCACGTTCGGTTCCAAGACGCTCCTCGTTTAACTCTAAAAGATTATAACACTCTGTATGCTTTTTTTGAGAACCGTTCTCCCATTAGTCTACAATCCATCATCGTAGACTATGAAATTAACCCGAAACTCATAAAAATGGTCAAGCAGAACCAGTTCCATGGCGATGCATCGGAGAACCCTATGAACCATCTCGAAGATTTCGAAGAAATCTGCAGTAAAAAGCAATCAATCGGAGTTCCTGCAGATTACATAAAGTGCAAGTTGTTTCCATTTTCTCTTTGTTATAAGGCACGTGCATGGTTTAAGTCTTTGTCCCCTGGTTCACTCGGATCATGGGACGAATGCAAGGCTGCGTTCCTTAACCATTTCTACACAACCTCTAGATCAAAGTTCTTTAGAGACAAGATTTATAGGTTCCAACAAAAAGGAGGCAAACCTTTTCATGAAGCTTGGGATCGTTATAAAGGCCACATTAGAGAATGTCCTCACCACGATTTTACAGAGACATGCATCATGAGGTCTTGAACATCTTCTACGAAGGTCTTGAATGGACATCTAAAACACCTCTACATGTAGCAAGCGATGGAACCTTCATGACAATGACTGTGGAAGAAGCTTACGTCTTGATTAATAATCTTGCTGCAAGCAGCGGAAACAATTTTCCTGATCAAGGAAGAACATCACGTTGCACTTCCCATGATCATAAGTAAATCGAAGAACTTAAAGCTATGGTGAAATTGTTTCTCAAAAATCAGCAGCGTTTGGTTAATGTCTGTGAAGCAGTTAATGCAGCTGAGATTAATCATCAACTTGCAGCACAAGAGCACACTCATATTAATCTCCAATCTGCTCCAAAATCGTCCCCAACCTCTCAAGACAACAAGTTCGAGCTTATGATGCAACCACTTCTTATGAGGCTGCAAAAATTAGCAGACGACGTGAACATGAAAGTGAACAGCTTATACATTGACCTTAATGGTAAATTTGAAGCTCTTTCCACTCATTTTGATGGCGTGGACGTGAAGCTATCGCAAACCACAGATGGTTCACTTGCCACCAAAGTTATCGAGAAACAACTTGCAGAGGTGCATGAAAAAATCGCCCAAGACACCCGTAACCTTGAGTTTAAGATAGACAACATGAATGATATTGGGTACAAGTTAGACATCATGTATGATTACCTCAACAAGAACAATGAGGAGTCATTTGAAAAGTTCAATAATATCTCTACTCATGTCAAGATGCTCGAGAAACAAATCGGACAAGTTGGAGAATGTGTGAAGAGACAAGATGGTCACCTTCCGAGAAAAACCGTAGACAATCGAATAGGACGTTGGAATGTCATAGATACTGATGGTGAGAGAGATGTCATTTCCTAGCAATTAGGACACGTACTGAAGTTGAATCTCTAGCAGGTCCTAAAAAGTATGATTGTTGGTGGTGTACTCTGCACCCCGGTTTAGTCCGGTATGAACCGAGATCGTTACAAGTGATCCCGATTTACGATGGTTTATATCCGAAAGACATTCGACCCACTAATGGACTTACAATATCGGCTTTAACATCTGGGTTTCGCAGAATATTTTCTGATCTTACCAGGAAAAAGGAAATATTCCGAAACACAAATCCCTGAGGAAAAAAAAAGTTGTTCTTATCTACTCCAGGAAATAAGGAAATAAGAAATTTTCAAGTCTAGGAGGAAAAGGAAAGTCGACCGACTTCAAAATATATAAATAGAGAGCACCTCATTCATTCAAGGATGATTGACAACTCTACAGAAGACCTAGAATACATCTTATTCTTTGTAATATGAACTACGAATGGCTTGATTCCTATTCTAGGGTACGTAGACAGCTCATCTTGAGTTCAGCTATAACATTAATAAAATCTCTAAATTCTTTGTGTGATATTCGGTATCAACAATGATGAAATAGGCAAAGTTCCTCCACAAAGGAAGCTTCACAAGATAAATGAATCGGTGAAGTTTGTTTTCCCCTGCATAATTGAAGGTGTGAAAATTTTTGACTCTCTTTGTGACACAGGAGGAAATGAGAATGTGATGTCTAAAGCAATTTTGAACGAGCTAGGCATTTGTGATATCAAACCTCCTCATGGTTCTGTTAAGTTTGGAGACAATTCAAACACAATTCCATATGGTTTTATAACAGAATTGATGGTGCAAGTAGGAGAGTGTCTTGTTCCTGTTGATTTTTCACATTCTTGAGATGGAAGATAATTCTCCTAGGACATTGATATTTGGAAGTTCATTCCTTGCAACAGTGGGGGCAGTTGTTGATTATTCCAACCGAAGAGTTTGTTTTTCTAAAGTCAAGAAAAGAATATTCTATCCTGCAGTCTATAGTGGTGGAAGCTCTTACTATATAACCATCTACAAATAATTGATTTTAAACCCTGAAGATAACAAGGAAAGGTCCCAACATGTTTCTATAGAAGCCCCTTTAGTCGAGCCCAAGGGAGTTGTCGAATCAAGAAGATCTAAGCACAAAGCAAGAAAATCTAAGCGCAAAGCATGAAAATCTAAGAGCAAAACTATCTCAGGTGATGCAAACTCCACATTGACTTCTCAAAAACTTATTGAAGAGGTGGGAAAAGATGGTAATGCTAAAGTACTCGCCATTAAGACACGTCCAACCCCACCTCCAAAACCAAAGCCTTCCGAGCTTCCTTGCTTTATGCATATCGCATATTACCTAGCAGCAGAGATCAAACCGCTACGATTCTTTGGCTACAACAAAAAGAAGTTCTTGCATGATGTTAGAAGGTACTTTTGGGATGAACCATATCTTTATAAACAGTGTTCAAATCATTTGTTTCGAAGATGCATCTCCGAAGAAGAATTTCTAGGCATCCTTTTTCATTGTCATGGATCTAACTATGTTGGACACTTTGCTACTGATAAGACTATTAGCGAAAGTTTTACAAGCTGGTTTTTGGTGTTCTACCATGTTCAACGACACCCATAAATTCATATCTAAGTGTAATTCTTTCAAAAGAAAAGGAAACATCAGCAAACGACACGAGATGCCACAAAAATTCATTCTAGAAGTTGAAGTTTTTGATGTTTAGGGAATCGACTTTATGGGTCCTTTTCCTTCGTCTTTTTGAAACAAGTACATCCTTGTTGCTGTTGACTATGTGTCTAAGTGGGTGGAAGCCATAGCTAGACCCACAAATGACGCAAAAGTAGTAATTAAAATTTTCTAGTCGATCATATTTCCAAGATTTGGTGTTCCGCGAATCGTAATAAGCGATGGTGGTTCTCACTTCATCAACAAAGTGTTTGAGAATCTCTTGAAGAAAAATGGAGTGAAACATAAGGTAGCTACACCTTATCACCCACAGACGAGTGGCCAAGTGGAGATATCAAACAAAGAACTCAAAAATTTTTTGGAAAAGACAATAGGACCAACAAGAAAAGATTGGTCAGCAAAGCTTGATGATGATCTTTGGGCATATAGAACTGTGTTCAAAACCCCATTGGGCACTACACCTTTTCATCTTGTTTATGGTAAGGCTTTTCATCTTACATGGGAGTTATAGCTCATGACAGGTTGGGCAATAAGAAAGCTGAATTACGATATCCAGACAGCAAGTGCAAAACGTTTGATTTAGTTAAGTGAGTTAGACGAGATTCGCCAAAGTGCCTATGATAACTCTAAGATCTTTAAAGAGAAGACTAAGG
Organism: Eutrema salsugineum; assembly: GCF_000478725.1. Lineage (NCBI taxonomy): Eukaryota > Viridiplantae > Streptophyta > Magnoliopsida > Brassicales > Brassicaceae > Eutrema > Eutrema salsugineum. Next base: position 5,718,586 of record NW_006256414.1, on the reverse strand, counting down.
CGTTTCATGACAGAAAAATAGTTCCTAGGACGTTCTCACCTAATGATCAGGTTCTAGTTTTCAACTCACGCTTAAAACTGTTTCCCGGGAAGCTTAAATCACGATGGTCTCGACCTTTCAAAATCAAAGAAGTTTTACCCTATGGTGCTGTGATTCTATGAAACCGTCAAGGAGGTGAATTCATTGTCAATGGACAACGTCTTAAGCCATATCTTGCAGACATTCAAGACGAAAAAGAAGTTCCGATTTCCTTAGCAGACCCACCATCAACTTGATCAAGAAACAGCGTCAAGCTAACGACTTAAAACAAGCGCTTAGTGGGAGGCAACCAACTCGGTAGTCTACTTATTTCCCTTTATCTTTACTTTCTATTTTTGTTGCTTTATTTTTGTTTCATTTAATTTCAGGTTTTTACAAACAAAAAAAAACGAATAGAAGACAAGCAGAAATCATTAACCGGTAAGAAGCCATCACTGTGGCCCCATTGAGTCCAATCACGGCACATCCTTCTGGCAAGGTATGTACATCTAAACACTTCAAACTTCTATTTCCTTATCCATCTTTTCTTAGATTTTATCACATTGAGGACAGTGTGAAATAAGTCTGGGGGATGTTCATCCGCGAAAAATTTGATTTTTTTTTAGTTTGTTTTGGATGTATAAATTTTTTCAATTTTTTAAAAAAAGTTTTCAAACCAGGGACATAAGAAACAATACTATGATGATTTAGACCAGTGTACTCCTACACTATCTCCTTGTTTTAGCTCTTTTTTTTATTTAGGCGTAGACTAGGCGAAAGGTAGCACTTATGAACCGAAGTACCCCAGAGAAATTTAGGTTGCTTAGATTTAGATGATGGAATACACTAGCTTTTGTTTATTGGAACTTAATATTGACTTAATTTTATTGTTGAAGGCATTAGACCAGAGAAACGAATTATACATTCAGGACTTTTTAACCCTTTTACCACTCTTTGCTGATCCTGAATGGCTAGTTCATCTTTAGCTAGTTTCCCACCTTACCCTACCTCTTTCAAACCCCATGCACTTTTGGTTTCTATTGTCTTATGTGCAGATATGTGCAAAAACGTTGGAGAGAAAATGGACCAACACAGTTTTCAGTCACTAAAGACGGGAAGCTTGCGACTTTTGGGATAGATTCAACAGAGAAGAAAAGTTGGTTTGCCTCAGAAAAATCTCAACATCATGTATATTTTCGTGCCCCTTATACTCTTTCTCAATAAAAGGTTTTTCCCCTTTTCAAAAAAATAAAAATAAAATTAGAAAGGAAAGGAAATAAAAACTTTAAGAGAGTCTAAGTGGGTTGACTAATCTATGAGGCAACCTTGGTTTATTTATTTTTGTAGTCCGGAAGATCATCTTATGGTTTCTCGGAAAAGATCTAAGTCTGGGGGAACTATGGAGTAAACATCAGAGAGGAGGAGTTTGTGACATCATCTAGCAAGGAAGAGTGACTGAAAACTGTGGACATCAACTGGTGCGTTCTCTCTTGCGGTTTTGCATAATAGCTCGCATCCTCCTAAACCGTCAGGTAACCCTTAATACTCCAACTCCACCCCTTAAATAGCCCTTTAATACCAAACGCCGTCTACCTTGGATAGTAACTTTGACGAGAAGCTCACAAAATTTCTTAATGAATGTAGAGAGCTAGTTGACCGGAATCGAGATTTAGGTAATCTAGGTTTTGCATGACAGAAACCGTGGACTAGGATCATTTGTGTTTAGTGAGAATTTTCTAGACTAGATCCAAATAGATGCTTTACGTTGGTTATGGTTTAGAAGGAAGATCACTGAGACATTGTTTAGTTCCTGTGAGCTTAAGATGCTTTCCGAGCTTCATCTATGTTTTGTTTGAGGACAAACAAATGTTTAAGTCTGGGGAAGTTGATAAAACCAAATTTTGACCACTTTTATGGATCACTATAACATCTTATGCATGTTTTTTTAACTCTGTTTTCAATTTTTTAAGTGATTTCTATGTTTTAGAGTTTTAAAAGACTTTTCAGGAAACTTGGAGCAAAAGAGTGCATTTTGGAGCAAAAGAACAATTTTAGATAAATGTAGACCGTCAGAAGTATGGCAAGCGAAGAAGATCTTCTCAGCGTCTGATCACCCCCAAAACTTGAGACAGCATATAGGAGAAAACCATCTTTCTAATGAAATTGGTTTAAAGACAATCCAACAGTTAGATTTTCAGATATTCCCAATGCACTAAAGACAGAATTTTCTTAGACGGCGTGAGTCGATCTAAGTTGTTCTCTGAAGTTATCAAACTGAGTTGTCTAGAAACTTAGAGAACTAGATGGGAGTTTAGTAAATCTGAGTGAATGGATTTGTGATTGATACTATGTGAGTAGGTTAGTCTTGGTATTACTAAACTACTATGTGAGTAGTTTAGTAACTCTACGTTAATTATCTTGTTTGCTAATCTATGATTCCCAGCAAATTCTCTAATGCCGAACACCTTCTCGTATTGATTTGATCTTATTGTTTACTTGTTTTTAAGTTTTTAATTACTATTTTCGTCACTATTCACAACCCCCAAAACAAACACCCATATTTTCATCTTAGCTTAATTCTCATTTCAAGTAAACTCACATTACAGTTACTTGGTCTTCAGTGGATCGACTCCTAAGTACTACAACGTACATCTGTGCACTTGCAGAAAACTAGGGTTAAAACCTGAAAACTCGAGAGATAACGCATACAAACTGTTTGTGATAATGACAAAGATGATCTAACAAACTCAGGAACACATTTTATACTTAAAGCCTTACATAATCGGGTTAAACCAGAAACACACCAGCTAACTTAATCGACTACTAAACCAAGTTCAATTAAACTAACCAATGCTTTGTACCCTGATAACCTGAGTCCGACCACTTCTATAGCAACTAAGACTAGACCAATTCTCAACATTCTCCACCTTGGAATAATCTTAGATGCAACAGAATATACCAACACATTCAACTTCAAGTTCTAACCGTTAACTCACCTTATGGACTTACACCGTCTGGCAGGCTCTTTCAGCTAATTACTCCTAAGCCATACCAATCAAGTCCAATGCAGACTTAAACTTGGTTACAGAGACAACTTTGGTTAAAATATCTGCGGGATTCGGACTTATGTGAACTTTCAGCACCTCCACGTCTCCATCTGCGATGATATCCCTTATGAAATAGTATTTACTGCAATGTGCTTCGTACGCTCATGGAACATACTGTTATTAGACAGACATATCGCACTTTGAGAGTCGCACTAGACCTTAACAGCTCCATGTTTGAACCCAAAATTTTCAAGTATCCCTTCAGCCAAATTACTTCCTTAACAGCCTCTGACGCAATGTACTCGGCCTGTGTTGTCGACAAAGCCACGACAGGTTGCAAGCAAGATCGCCAACTCACAACATTCCCTCCCAGTGTAAACACATACCCTGAGATTGACCTTCTCCTATCTAAATCAGCAGCATAGTCGGAGTAACAAAATCCCTAAATCTGTAATTTCTTGTCTTTTCGATACACCAACTGAACACCAACTGAACCTTTAATGTACCTCAATAACCATTTTACAGCTACCCAGTGAATCCTTTCAGGCTTACTCATGAATCTATTCACTAAGCCTATACTATTTGCTAAATATGGTCTAGAACTTACTATAGCATACATTATACTACCTATAGCTGAGGCATAAGGAGTTACCTCGGTGTAATTGCATTCATCTTCTTCTCTGAATGCAGACAGCTTGAAGTGTGCACCAATCGGGGTTAGAGAACTTTTAGCTCCACTCATTCAAAAATTCTCAATAAGGTTCTCCAGATACTTTGACTGAGATAACCTTAAGGTACCCTTGCTTGTATCTCTGAAAATATCCATCCCAAGAATCTTTCTTGCAGCACCTAAGTCTTTCATTTCAAAAACTGTACCCAGATGCTCCTTCAGGTTCTTAATTTCTGACATGTCTCTTGCGGCCAACAACATATCATCTACGTATAACAACAAGTATACATAGTTACCATGTGAAATCTCTTTCGAATACACACAGTTATCACACTGACTCCTGCGGAAACCTTGAGCTAACATGACCTAATCAAACCTCTTATTCCACTTCCTAGGAGACTGCTTTAGGCCGTAGAGAGATTTCTTGAGAAACAAACCTTGTCTTCATGGTTCGGATCCAAATATCCCTTAGGCTGATACATGTAAAAATCCTCGTCCAAGTTCCCGTGAAGAAACGCCGTCTTCATGTCCATCTGCTCCAACTCCAGGTCAATATTCACCACTAGGGATAACAAGACCCTAATGGAAACATGTTTTACTACAGGAGCAAAGACTTCCTGATAGTCTATGCCCTCGTTCTGCGTAAAACCCCTAGCTACCAAGCATGCCTTGTATTTACAAGGTTCACCAACTATTCCTGGTTTAATTTTGAATAACCATCTGCAACTGATGATTTTCCTGTCCTTCGGTCTGTCAACCAAAACCCAAGATTGATTATTCTGAAGTGAGACCATCTCTTCATCAGTTGCACCATTCCACATAGGCCAATCACTCCTCGATATTGCGTCTGTGAAATCTCTTGGTTCATCTACATACATCAACTCCACCATAGGCAGAGCAACCATCAGTTCTTCTTCGTCACAGTCGAAGTCTTGGTACCTCACAGGAGGGACAGTAACTCTTCTCAACCTATCCTTTCCAACTGATAGTTTGTCAAACTTGAACCAGCAGTACCACTAGCTTCCGAAGATGCTTCATCATCACTGATGACTGAGGAGTCTTGAAATACTCCACCTTGATTTTCATCTTCGGTGTCTCGAGAATCTTCTTCAGCATTAACATCTGGGACGATGTCATCAGCCACATCCTGATTCTTCGCAGCTTTAGTGGCATCAGCTTCATTTTCTTGTTTAAGATCTTTGAAGACCTGCTCTTCTCGGAACCTCACATTCCTGCTAACCATCACCTTTTCCTCCTCTAGGAGCCAAACCTTGTAGTCCTTAGTTCCGGTGGGATAGCCAATGAAGACTCCTTTTATAGCTCTTTGCTTCAGTTTTCCCTGATCAGCATTAACATAGACAACAAAACTAAATTTCCTCATATGTTTATAACCAAGTTTCTTACCAATCCATAACTCTTCTGGAGATTGTAAATTTACTGCTGCCGTAGGAGATCTGTTGATTGTGTAAACTGCTGTGGAAACAGCTTTGGCCCAGAATCGCTAATCTAGACCTGATTCGAGTAAGCATCAAACTTTCTCCATAATGGTCTGGTTCATTCGCTCAGCCACCCCATTCTGCTGTGGTGTATAAGCATAAGTCCTGTGTCTTTTAATATCATGTTTCCTACAAAACTCATCAAAAGCATTATTACTAAATTCTAAATTATTATCACTTCTTAAGCACTTAACCTTCCTTTCTACCTGATTCTCAACTAATGTTTTCCAGTGACAGAATTTAGAGAAAGTTTCATCCTTAGTTTTAAGAAACCAGACCCATACCTTCCGGGAATACTCATCTATAATGGACAAGAAATACCTCTTGCCGAGACCCATACCTTCTGGGAATACTCATCTATAATGGACAAGAAATACCTCCTGCCGGATAAGGAAGGTTGCAAATTTTGGGAATCCCAGAGATCTGCATGAACATAGTCAAGAACAAACTTTGTATCGTGCTTACCTGATTCAAAACTGACCTTTTTTTATTTTCCCATGATGCAGTATTCACAGAAACCTTCCTTTTCAACATATTTTCCTTTTAGAATGCCATCTTTAACCAACACCTGCATGTTTTTGTAACTCATGTGACCCAAGCGGCTATGCCAGAGAGAAACTGAAGACCCTGACCCTACACCTGACAAGATTTCTCTATGACATTGTTCCCATCAAGAATGTAGAGACAATTATTCAAAATTCCCTTGAGAGCAAGATTGTTGTTTTTGTGGAAGCTGACCTTCCCATTTCCTCTAGAGTGCACAAAACCCAACTGATTCAAGGTGCTTGTAGATATCGTCTCAAGTTCTGCATATATCTAGCATTCTTCATTAGCTTCACAGTGCCTCCTTGTGTGTCCAACTTGATGGTTCCTATCCCTTGAGCCTGAACAGTATAAAAGTCACCGAGGAGAATTTTGCTTGAAGTTCTTTCCTCAAACTCCAAAAACCACTCCCTCCTTTAATTCATGTGGTGAGTGCAACCAGAATCTACTACCCAGGTACCCTTGAGTCATCCACCAATCCATTCAGCACATCTCCACCATCATACTGACCTATAACCACAGCTGCTACACCATCGCTGGATTTCTCCACCTG